>NC_064042.1:665000-973922 GCF_932526225.1 Nematostella vectensis
CGACATGACACATCCACCTCTATAATCAATACAGTACCACCTCTCTTACACCCTGTATGACATAACATATCCACCACTATAATCAATACAGTACCACCTCTCTTCCACCCTGTACGACATGACACATCCACCACTATAATCAATACAGTACCACCTCTCTTACACCCTGTATGACATAACATATCCACCACTATAATCAATACAGTACCACCTCTCTTACACCCTGTATGACATAACATATCCACCACTATAATCAATACAGTACCACCTCTCTTCCACCCTGTACGACATGACACATCCACCACTATAATCAATACAGTACCACCTCTCTTACACCCTGTACGACATAACATATCCACCACTATAATCAATACAGTACCACCTCTCTTCCACCCTGTACGACATGACACATCCACCTCTATAATCAATACAGTACCACCTCTCTTCCACCCTGTACGACATAACATATCTACCACTATAATCAATACAGTATCACCTGTCTTACACCCTGTACGACATGACACATCTACCACTATAATCAATACAGTACCACCTCTCTTACACCCTGTACGACATAACATATCCACCACTATAATCAATACAGTACCACCTCTCTTACACCCCGTACGACATAACATATCCACCTCTATAATCAATACAGTACCACCTCTCTTACACCCTGTACGACATGACACATCTACCACTATAATCAATACAGTACCACCTCTCTTACACCCTGTACGACATGACATGTCTACCACTGTAATCAATACAGTACCACCTCTCTTCCACCCTGTACGACATGACATATCCACCACTATAATCAATACAGTACCACCTCTCTTCCACCCTGTACGGCATAACATATCTACCACTATAATCAATACAGTACCACCTCTCTTACACCCTGTACGACATGACATATTCACCACTATAATCAATACAGTACCACCTCTCTTCCACCCTGTACGACATAACATATCTACCACTATAATCAATACAGTACCACCTCTCTTACACCCTGTACGACATAACATATCCACCACTATAATCAATACAGTACCACCTCTCTTACACCCTGTATGACATAACATATCCACCACTATAATCAATACAGTACCACCTCTCTTACACCCTGTACGACATGACACATCTACCACTATAATCAATACAGTACCACCTCTCTTACACCCTGTACGACATAACATATCCACCACTATAATCAATACAGTACAACCTCTCTTACACCCTGTACGACATGACATATCTACCACTATAATCAATACAGTACCACCTCTCTTACACCCTGTATGACATAACATATCCACCACTATAATCAATACAGTACCACCTCTCTTCCACCCTGTATGACATAACATATCCACCACTATAATCAATACAGTACCACCTCTCTTCCACCCTGTACGACATGACACATCCACCTCTATAATAAATGTGGACTTTAAAAGCACACTAGCATACACACATTGGCACCAGTCGGGCCAAGACGGGACGCTAGCACAGTCTATTACCCGTGCAGTTCGGCAACCATGGACAGCTGTTTCGTCCTTATTAGGACTCGTCGGCATGGAATAGCCGGTTTGCCTCAGTTAAACTTCATCGGCAAAAAAACTGCAGGGCGACTTCGACTCGAACGAAGTGCTTTAAACCACAGCTTAGATCCATGTGGGATCTAGAGCTGCGACCGATGAAGTTTAATGTGCTTTAAAGTCTACATTTATGTATACATACTCGCAAGGATAGTTTGGCTATCCGACGGATTTTTAGACTTGCAAAGGTCGCATGCGTGATCCGCACAATTGGAATAACGCTAGCCCGGTCGCAGCTCTAGATCCCACATGGATCTAAGCTGTGGTTTAAAGCACTTCGTTCGAGTCGAAGTCGCCCTGCAGTTTTTTTTGCCGATGAAGTTTAACTGAGGCAAACCGGCTTTGCCATGCTGACGAGTCCTAACAAGGACGAAACAGCTGTCCATGGTTGCCGAACTTCACGGGTAATAGACTGTGCTAGCGTCCCGTCTTGGCCCGACTGGTGCCAATGTGTGTATGCTAGTGTGCTTTTAAAGTCCACATCTATAATAAATACAGTACCACCACTAAACTGTCCTATCGCCCGTGGCCAACGTTTTCCTTTTCTCACACCTTTGTGTTCGCTTTATGATATATTTGTCTTGTGCTTCTGTTCTGACATATGAAGTTTTTTTATCTTTTTTTACGTTTGGATTACCTGTGCCTAATGATGTGACGTCACCTCCCCTTCTTATCTTCGCTATCCCCAATCCCTCCTGCCTCACGGCCGTCAACCACTGGATTCCCGAATAGAGTGCCAGGGACTGGGCCTTAGCTCCATATCATTGTCATGTGCATTTCACGTGTCTTGACGGGTTACCTGGATATCTAAACATAATTGTGTTTTGCGATCACGTGACAGGTTGGATGACGAGCTGAACGTCAAAGTGACAGACTGTGCGTTGTCACGTGACCTGTTCCCCGGAGACTACTGCTGTCTGTGTGACAACGAGAACAGGCCTGTTAAATGGATGGCCGTTGAGAGTTTGGAGTCTAATCGTTACACTGTCTCTAGCGACGTGGTGAGTACAAGTGTTAGTTATGGGGGAGGTGTGGAGTGTTGGTTAGTATTACGGAGCTTTAGAGTTTTAGTTTCCTATAAGTAGTCCTACTTTTGTTGTTTGAAAGTATTAACTCTAGTTATCTCTTTAGAGGCTAGTCTAGACCTGATCGCTAAGCACTCCAAGCACTTTTTTTTTTGTTGAGTCTTTCTAGTCGTCGCTGCACCCTTGCTAACACTTTTGACAGGTTATAGTGGTAGAAAAGTTTTACCGCCCTTTCTCGTGCTCTTTAGTAGTATAGCTATATTTTAATTAATTGAAATCATATAAAATACCCTAGTAGTCTGTTCTTGAAATATGAAATAAAAAGAAATATGAAAAAAAAGCTAGAATAAAAAAACCAAGGTTGCCCTGAAGAAGTCTTAAAAGAGACGAATTTCGGTAGAGTAAACTACCAGTCGTAACCCGCGTGGTTATTTCGAAATTGCTCCAAATCATTTGTCTCCCTATTTTGGACAAAAACAATAACAAAGTGTGGCTGTTATGGGATTTTTATTATTAGTGCATAATTCTTGCTGATTGGTGTAAATTTTAATAGCTGGTACGAGCACGCTTCACCTTATACCTAGCCAGGGGACACATAGATCCTCCAATGCAAACTTGTATGAAATAATGTATAACTGAACCATTTCTTTTTTTTTTCAGTGGTCTTATGGAGTGTTGCTATGGGAACTGATGACACTTGCACTTCAGCCTTATGCTAATATCGACGCATTCGAAATGTTGAACTTTTTGAAAAAGGGACATCGCATAGCTCAGCCAGTGAACTGCCCGGACGAGCTTTTCACTGTCATCGCATGCTGCTGGGCACTGTCCGAAGATGACCGGCCCAGTTTCGGGCAGCTCATTGTATGTCTTACAGAGTTTCACAACGCTCTTAGTAATTTCATATGATTTCGCTGTGGAGAAACGAGCAAGATGATTGACATCGTCACGCAAGATGATTCACAAAAGTTACCGTGACATGAAACACTTGAGTCACTATTCTCATTGGTCCATGTATGGCGTTACAAAGGTGGTGTTACACATACAATGTGTGACTATTGACCATCAACTATACCTCTCATGGCGTGCCAAAAACTGATGTGTTATATGGGAATGCGTGACAATCCGTGCTTGTTTGGTATATGCAGTTCCATGCGTCAACAACAACATGTTTTTACATGACACCGGAAGTGTCATGGAGTCACGCAACACTTGAATAAAGACTTGTCGGAGAACCTGCGTTTGTCACGCGCAACGCGTCGTCACTATGGGATTCTTTGAATAACCCCTAATTTTAAAACAAAAGAAAATAAAAAATGTACGGGAAAGTTATTCACATGAAAGACTATGATATATCATCAGGCTAAGGAAAATGCTTTGCGCAAATACTAAATCTCAGAGACAGAATTGCTTACTTGATTTAATGATAAAGCCCCGCGGATGTAAGCTATTTCCGCGTGGGGGAATTTTGTTTTATGTACATATATAACAGAGACAGAATGTTAATATAAATAGCAGCATTGGCACAAATATGTGACGGAAAAGAACAGTATTACCCCTCCCACCCACGGGGCGAGCTATTTACAGAGCTCTCTGTCAGAAAATCTATCTTACAGTGAATGCTCGATTGAACATTAAAGGCGTGCCTATTGGCTTTGGCTCCGATTTCAATGTATTTGTCTTATAGTATTTGTGAAAAGCTTAAATTCAAACGTAGCAAAAATCTTACCAATTTTACAGAAAGACATCTAAACAAATTTGTTTCGACCAATAGGGGTGAGAAAGAACTTGAGCATTTTTAATCACGGAAACGGAAGCATTCCCCACATACTTTAACTCTAAAATTGAACAATGTGTTTTTGGAGTGCTCGAATCAATCTTCGAAAGTGTTTTAGTAAAGACGCATTTCTTCATTGCTTTTCTACAGAATTTTATGCTATAAACCAATCGAAAAATCGAGATCAAGAAATAGAAAATAAACACCTCTTCATTCCACGCGCACCTAAGGCGAGCTTGCGCACATCATCTGCGCTGAAGCAGGGCCTTCCCATGATCCTTTGCGCGAACCATGAGATCTCTCGAGGATTCTTTAAGGCTTCCACATTCAGGGTGACAGATGAAATCGGATATAATCTAGAATCCTTATTTGCGGGCTGCCTGTGGTCGGTACGCAGACGTCTAATCCGGAGATTATTCAAAGTGTTTTAAGATAAGCTAAAAGTAATGAGTGAAGCGACAAGTAAAGAGTGAAAACAGCATCTTGCGATTTTATGTACTGATCTGAGCAATACTCACCTATCCCAACCCTCCCCTGTGTACAAACAGAACGCCACAAACACCTAAAAAAATATATATTATATAATACTATTATATATTCGGTGGTTGCTTGCGCGTGCTGTGATTGCAACTACGAAACGATTTTTTGCCTTGACCTCGACATTGGCATAGAATCGAACCTTTTTGCTTTTTGACAGCTTTCGCATTTCGTCATTGTTGATTGACAGTCGTTCTGCAGTAACTCCCGAGCGCTCGTGTTATTCGATATGAAGAAAAATATAATCTGAAACGTCGCGACGAAAAATAAGGGTTTCGTGATTTTGAGACGACTTGGTGAAATATGAAACAAAAGAGAATAGAAAAACAAAATACCACAATCAAGGTGCTTTAGCCTTATTATTTCTCGTTTATTACAGACAATTATTATTATTTCTACTAGACAAAAAAGTGGATTGTCCATCGTGTATCATGGGTATATTATTAAGTAATGAAAAAGATATTCGCGCCTCGCGGTAAGCGCCGTGCAAATTAAATTTCACTTGAGCTTAATAGAAACACGAAGAAACCATTGCCTGGCGGGAATAAATTGGGTCAAACGATTTTACTGTTCGCGCTGACAGGCAAAGACGCGTTCTCATTGGTCACCTTGAAGCGGAGACAATAGGAAGCCAATCAAGTGCAGGAGCACGTGTTTTTTAGTTTCGCGGTTTACGATGGTGACGTAACGCGAGTTGGTCGCCTCGAAACACTTCCCACCTGTTTAAACGGAATTTGGATGTTTTTTCAAACCTGATCACTATCATTGCCTTTGGCTGCAGTGTGGCACCGAGGATTTGACCTGATTTTCGCCCCAGCGTGCGCTTTTTATTGGATGGCGCCACTAGCTTTGCCATGATCTCGTGGCATAAAATACACGAGTTTCGAATTTTGTTATTATTGAGAAAGTTTATTCGGAATATCAGCCCAATATGAAAGCTACTGGATTGGTTGCGTTCTTCACATCGGTTCTCCTATGGCATATCAACTTTACAGGTTAGTCCTATTTGCATTTATGGCTTTTGTATAAAAATTGCGAGTAGACGGGCCAAAATCTAGAATAAAAATTTTTGTCAATTTAATTACAATGTCTTTAAATTTATACTCATCTAGAAATAGAGAAACCACGATCATACCCCCTCTAGCCACCAGTGGGAGAATAAAATTTATACCCGGAAGAATTTCCAAAAATAATGCATCCTCAACTTGCGTGTATGTGTACTCAAAGATTTAAACTTAGCCCTTGAAATAGGGTTGACAAGTGCAAAAAAGTTGTTTTGTGTAGCAGGCCAGACAATCGCTCATAAACTTATTGTTAAATGGCTTCGCAATTCAATCAACTAATTTGTTAAAAGGGTAGGGCGAAACATCCCTCATTCCATCTCGAGGGAGGGCATTGTATTCCACAAGTGAACAAGGAGTAGAAATCACAATCATAATTATCAGTAAACTGTTCGCTAGACAAGGTGTAAAAACAAAAGTAAACGAGCAAAAAGGCGCCAAAACATGTCCCTTAGAGTATTACGATAATTAAAGGAAAACTGTTCCTTTCGGTCCGCGTAAATCTGCTAATGTTTTTCTTGTTTTGTGTTGAGATTTCGTCCTAGGACAGCGGGTTTTCATTCTGTTATTTTAAATGAAAGAGCGTACAAACAAAAGAAAACACTTCCATGAAAGTTATGTTTTATCCTCTGTTTCGCTACTTTGAGGATAATCTAGCTTGTGGTTTATGGGAGCTCTTATTTGGCCAAACAAGACGAATAATCCAAAATGAGAATAGAGAAATAGTTGTGCGACAAGTCTACATGAGATGAACACAGTCCACAGCATTCATTAGCTACCGTATTACACATTTCAGACATGACAAGTTAGCAAAACAAAAAAAATAATTCCTCGTCTTAACCGTTCCCATGGTTTTCGCATCTTTCGTTAAGAAGCGGAAAGTGAATTTATCGAGAGGTTGGAACTAATTTTCCCTTGCCATTTTTCTATTCATCAAGTTTTGTGGTTTTGAGCTAATCTCAATAAACCTTTTCGCGCATTTATGCGATACGCGGCATTCGTGTAAAACATTCGCGCACGACGTAATACTGTTATGCGAAGAGCTTTGTTACCAAGTTATTTCAGCGACTCAGAGTCATTTATTTTTGAATGATGTTTTAGTGCTGAGTCAAATCACAATTTGCGATCACTTCGCGCCTGAATATGGAGTTTTTAGCTCTCAACATGCCTAGCCCGGTGAGATCAATGATAGCATTGAAAGAGAGCCGCTTTGCCTTTGCGTGCGAAAGAAACCCATCATTTAACAAATAAAAACTTTCCAAAACTACAAAACTTTACAATCTTTGGGGAAATCCTTTCAATATAGTTATCAATTGAGCAAATTTTACTTTTGGCATCTCTATGCAGATTTTGCAGTCATCAAATAATAATAATTTCAACAGAATTCTCCACTTTGGGGTTAAATTTTCATACTCGCGCGGTTTCTCGCATTGTTTTCGCTGGAGAAAATAGAAATATGTTTTTAGTTTTCTTTGGTTAAAATTCGTCAATTAATCTGGTAAAGTAATTCGCTCTGGATGGAGATAAGCGAGCAGCCAATTCTAGTTCATTTCCCTCTTGCAAAAAGCCATTAAAGTTAAGATATGTAAAAGTTTTATGAGCTTATCTCTGCGACTAAGGTTTGGATGTAGAGATATCAACCTCAGCTGTTAACATCTGTCGCGCGTAAAAACCGAACTTTTCCCCGCTCTCTGAGCGTCAATGAATTCTAAAACCGCAACCAACATCTGATTTCACTTTTAAATACGAGAAATAGTACTCACTCGTATCCCAGAAAGACTTTTGTAAAAAATAAAAAGATCTTTTAAGACAAATAAACAATCCTAATTGAAAAACAGTGTTAAAAGTTCCACGCGAGTGGGGGTTGATGCACTTTAAGATTGCTTGAACTCACTCTGAGATTTACAAGAAATTTTGGCGCCAAAGTGCGACATGTTATTTTTAAATATTTCAGGTGACTCATGAGCCAAGAATGAAAACAAAACTCAGTCTTATTATTCCTTCCCATTTCGAAACTATAATTCTACTTCCATAAAACACGTTCACATCAAAGCAAATTATATCTTTAAGAGATAATCTACAACACCCATTTGGTGTTTTTATTTTTTTCATCTTTTTACGTTGTGGTACCAAATTTTTCCGTTGACGATAGCTACTACACGCGCATAGTAATTTCTTCTACTAAATAGGTCCAAACAAAGCAACTCTGACTTTCTATTTGTCCATATTTTTTTACTTTGACAGTATTATTAATAATAAGTACATGATTGGGTCGCAGATTGGAGTTTTCTAGCTCTTCCATCAAAACGTGTTCGTTATTTTCGGGAATAATTTTCCACTCAGGAATGTAATTTTTTGAAAGAATTGCTTAAAACAGGTAGTTGCGTCAGTTTGTTTTAATGTCTGGTCAACGCGTTACGAACGCGCTTGTATTAAAATACCTTACATTCTTCGCATACTCTAAGAAATAGTCATTGTATACACTACTGGTGGATAATTCCTTCTAGTATATTTGGACCTTACTTGACTTGGGGGTTTTCTAATTGTTTAGATGTGTCTTTTTGCGTTGTTAAGGTTATTACTTGGGCAAATCTCAATGTTTCTAAGCCTTTTTTGCCCAATGTGAAAACGGTTGAGAAAAAGCCTGAAAGAAATGGATAGCTACAGCACTGTAATTCAAAAGTTCTAAAGTTCTACAAGAAAGAACAGTCAGCTAGAAGCGTTTTTCACATCGATGCTAAGGTGTGGTAGATACATTTATAGAGCACTTCGATATTACACCTAATCGCTAAATGATTTGGTATTTTGCTGCTAAAAGGCTTTACCGAAATCCAAATAAAAAGAGTGCGATTACACAAGATATGATTCCTAGGTGCTTTTAATCAGTTTACTTATAAAAATCTCCGTGTTTTGCGGAGTGAAAGATCGAATGCATCTATTGCGAGTTGTCTCTTTTTATAAATCGCGTTTTCAAACCCTTAGGCAAAAAACCCCGCTCATTCTGCGAATGATTTAATCCAATTAAACAATAAAACAACACCATAGCCCTGAGCGAAATCGGGCGAGAATCTAACTATAGCTTCCTCGGTGGTCTATCAGTTGGAGAAAATGATAATAGCTAAGGGTAAAGAGAGTTGAGTTTAGGCGCGATGATGTAAATCTCGGAAGAGCTGGATATTGCGTGCGAGTACATTCTCGCGGATTAGACCAACTTGACGATGTAGATAAAAACTCTTAGTTTCACGCTGATTCTTTTATTATTCCTTTGAGGCGAAACAGCAATTAATACTGGGAATATCCGCCCCCGCTTGCAACACTAACCCGCCAAGAAGCGCAACTGATACCCATGATATGTTAAAAAGTATTGAGCGCTTGCAATCGATATCGGGTGTGTATTTGTGTACGCGTCCTGTCAGTGTTGTATATTGCATGCGAGACGAAGGAACAGGGCGGGGAACGCTTCTCTCCGTACGATAATAAGAGGGAAATGTGGCAAAAGGCAAAAGATACCAGTATAATATGGCCAACAGAGAAGGCCTATAGGTGCAGTTACACTCATTACGTTATCCTACTGGCCGTTTTTATACAACACAGGAACGCCAATTAGTAGCCCCATAAAAAAGGAAAGAAATATATGGCCGAAAAAGGTTTATAGGTCACACATAACGTTTAATTTTATGCACTAAAATACACTAAAAACGCAAATAACAGCTCTACGACCGACAAGCACTATGGGTATTTGGTATTACTATTTTGCTACCCACCCTGGAGGGGGAGGGGGCCAAGAAGGGCTAGATCCTTCATTTCTCCATCAAAGGTCATTGAGTATGCTGTCACTTGCACTACTGTCTGCATTTATTAACTTCTTACATTTATTATCATAAATTATTTTCTTAAAGACACCCAAAAGCACCTGAGTATTAGAACAAATCTCGTTTCTAGAGTTTCAAGGTGATTTTCGTGCGTGCGCCATATTGACCTTTGGGAGCGCCCGTAGTACGCTGGATCCTCGAGCATGACCAGCTGTGGGCATGGGTGGTGTGTCTCACGATTACCATACGTCTGTGCACACATACGTATAGAATAAAGAGGGCTTACTCTAAAATACTGTTTGCTACATACAAGGTTTCCAAGGGACCTGAAAATCCTGGAAAGTCATAGAAATTGAATAAAAAGACACAAAGTCATTAAAAATCATGGTCATTTTGAATCATGTTTGGGTTGAGATGTGTTATTACTTTGTTTGTACTTTCATGAATATATATCTATATATCTATATATTAGTATGTGTGTACCCTTTATTTCATGGAAAATCCTGTCATCTCACTCCGCCTACAACAGCTCTAGCAAAAGATGTAATCTCTGCCTCAAAGAAAAACTGATCATTATTCACCAACCCAAGCTATCAACTTTAAACAAGCGTAACGAGCTAGTGTCTTCGTGCCGCCACAGGAACAAAGTCTTGTTATGCAACAGCTGAACTATTCAATTTCATCATAACAGCCATTCAAATTTCGCGCCCTATTTTTATGTAAATTTTGTAAATAGATAGTATATAAGTGATGGTAGTAATATATTCTTAATAAATCTCCTGATGAGTGGGCAACCACGAAACAGGCTTGTAGAGATGAAACGGTGGTTCACGTGTTTTTTTCCTACAAACCAAAGATATATCTATTAATACATTTTTAAAGTCCTTGAAATGGTCATTAAAATCCTGTAATTTTAAAAGTCTAAGATTGTGGGAACCCTGTAATATATCTGTTTTAGAATACCCATATGCTAACTGTTCCCCTTATTACACCAGTACCCGTATGCTAACTGTTCCCCTTATCACACCCGTACCCGTATGCTAACTGTTCCCCTTATTACACCATTACCCGTATGCTAACTGTTCCCCTTATTACACCATTACCCGTATGCTAACTGTTCCCCTTATCACACCAGTACCCGTATGCTAACTGTTCCCCTTATCACACCAGTACCCGTATGCTAACTGTTCCCCTTATTACACCAGTACCCGTATGCTAACTGTTCCCCTTATCACACCAGTACCCGTATGCTAACTGTTCCCCTTATCACACCAGTACCCGTATGCTAACTGTTCCCCTTATTACACCATCATTACCCGTATGCTAACTGTTCCCCTTATTACACCAGTACCCGTATGCTAACTGTTCCCCTTATCACACCGGTACCCGTATGCTAACTGTTCCCCTTATCACACCAGTACCCGTATGCTAACTGTTCCCCTTATCACACCAGTACCCGTATGCTAACTGTTCACCTTATTACACCAGACCCGTATGCTAACTGTTCACCTTATTACTCCAGAGTCCAAGCCCTGGATACTACGGTTTGCAGATGAGCCAGCGGACACCACATTTGCGCACACTCAGTGGGCTGTATTAACGTGTCACGTGGCAGCAAACCCACCGGCTAGCGTGACATGGCGCCTTGCTCGCACGGATACTGCCGTGACCAACGTGACAGGTTTGCGTTACGTTATGGCGAATGGTTCACTGGTTTTCCCGCCATTTTCTGCCGAGAGACTGGACCCTAGTATTCATCGCGTGGATTATCAGTGTTTGGCGAAGAACAGATTTGGCGCGTTGATCAGCCGGGCAGCTAAACTTCGCGCAGGTTTGTGAATCATTACCTATCCTCTGTACCGGATGGCAGTTTAAGCAGCCAATGAGCCGTTTGCTCTGTATAAGCTATGGCGGCAGCGTCTCTAATAGCCTTTGAAATGTGGTGTTCTTATTGACAATGGTTTTACAGAAGCCAAATTTCGTACATATAAGCTTTAGACAGCTTAAATTATATACGCGCGCGATTTCTGTACGTTAGCAAGCATTAGGGCGACCATTATAGCCGGGAACCAAACACAGATGTTAGTGGTAAGAGGTCCAGACAAAACAAACCAATGCTCCGCCAGCCCGCCCCAGCCCCCCTCTTGACTTTCATCCTTATTGCCGCCACGTCGTACATCAAACCTTTATCGTCCTTCGTCTAAATGGTCTAATATTGGTGACCGGGTCGCGCACGAGTAGATACATGCTGCACTGAAGAACTAGGGTTCCTGAGGCCTATTCGAAATGACTTTCATTTCAGACGAATAAAGGCAAGAGTCTCTGCAAGTTTGCATGAAATCGCTTAACATAGACACCGTTTAGCAGCAAAAATAACAAGAAAATTGTTGCAGAAGACTTCCATATGTGCCATCTTGAAGGAAGTTGAATGACACCTTTCAGAACAGATGGTTTGATGCGTCTCCTTGTAATTCTTTATTTCCCTGTAAGTAGGTGTGATTAGCACCATTAATCCATTGTTTATTTATTTTTATTGTTATTTTCCATGAACTTGCAGTCGTGGTTCGTCCTTTTCGTGTTTACGCCATGGACAGCAAGGTGACTCTAGGGAACAGTGCAGTCATCAAAACAGTCGTCCCAGACTACGCTCAGTCGTACACTGCCGTGAAGGCCTGGTACTACGATCGTCACGTGGTCCCGCTTGGTGGCCGCTATACCATCATGCCCTCTGGGGATCTTGTCATAACCAACGCACACGCTGAGGACGAAAACAGCATGTACCACTGGACAGCGGTCAATACCCTGACAGGAGAGACACACGCCAGCAATCCGGCCAAGCTTGTTGTCGGTAGGTCAGCGGATTTTTGTCTGCCACGAGATAAATGGCTGGATTACAGTAGTCGATCCAGTCGATCTCGACCAAATATTGATTTAGCCTCTTCCACCTTTTAATAACAAAATAAACAATGCTTGAAAAGGAGACGTTACTAGTTGAGCATTGAGGCTGTTCCTGGAAACAATCGTTTTCTGTGAGACGCACAGAATCAAATCACCATAAGTATAAGCTGACAAGCATTCCATGAATCCGTCCCTACGACGTACGGATGGACTGAACAATGTTGTCAAATGTGTATTTTCTATAGTGTATGTTATTATGTGTGCCGGAAGTCCCTTATGTCAGTTGCAAGGGGTGTTTATAAACCATTGACTGAGATTGACTGAGAGTTGCTGAGATATGTCAGTTATGCCAGCATAACAATCACCTTAAAAAAACCTTATTTCCTTTTTATTTTTAGTACCCTCATCAAGTCCGTTCGCCCCTCGAATGACGTCATTGGTCCATAATTTGACGCTGATCGCCGGAGAAACCGCTGTACTACAGTGCACAGCTGCAGGATCGCCTACGCCGTATTTCCGGTGGCTTAAGAGCGGTAAGTCGCTGACCATGGGCGGACGGATGTCTGTGATCGCGGGTGGCAGTTTGATGATTGAGAGCACGATGGCGTCGGACGAGGCGAATTACACTTGTCAAGCAGTCAACAACGTGGGCTCAGTCCACATGGCTATCTACCTCGAGGTGATAGGTCAGTAAACCAACAAACAAATAAATAAAAAAATACCTATACTGCATGACTTTACAAAGTAAGGAAAATGGTAGCAGAGGGTTTCCCTTCCCTTCCAAAGACAGATGACCTGGGCTCAAATCAACTTAGATGTGTGAGGTGTGAAAGCCTGGCCCTAAACATTGGGAGCTGCGAATCTCTCGTTTTTTTTTTTTAGATCGGAACGGAAATGCATTATTTGTAACTATCAGGAGAGTGAATTCTTCGCATGTTAAGCGCTTTTGATCATTGCAAACAAACTGTATTTGTGTGCTATAGAAACACTGAACACCATCATTAGCACCAGCATCTTCATCGTCATATCCATGTCACCCAAATTACCATCATTACCACTACCACTGTGGTCATTATTGTCATTATCGAAATACTGCTTATTTTTACATAATATCAAAGATCCCCGAAATAAGTGGCTGCTATAAGGGCTGCCATTACCATTGATTGCAAACAGGATGCGTCAGGAATTAGTCAGAGCTAAAGGGTTAGCTGACGTAGACCTTATCCCGATCACGTTCCTGTGAATACTTTCTAGTTCCTATAACCTTCAAAGAGCGTCCAAAACCACAGGCAGCTCAAGTCGGCTTCCCACGGAAGAACATGGAATGCGATGTGACCGGGGAGCCTGAGCCCAAGATCACGTGGTACCAGAACGCCCAATCACTGGGTCAGCCCAAGGGTCGTATCAGCATCCGGGATAATGATCTCGTCATCGCTACCGTATATGGTCAAGACAATGGTGTGTACCAGTGCGTAGCGGATAACGGGAGGGAGCTAGTGCAGAGTAGTGCCGAGTTCTACGCGGGCTGTAAGTACGAGCGCGACTGGTGAATACCCAGAAATTCATTCACGCATTCCCATTCGCGTATCATCTCCGTTCTTATATTTCTCTTCTCTGTATGTTATCTTCAGTTAGCGTTCCAACCTTCAACCCTGGGACGCCCGACATCATCTTATATCCGGGGACTCCGCTACAGATCACGTGCGAGGTATCTGCCATTCCTTACCCACGTGACGTCCAGTGGTACCATGACGACATACCGCTGACCGGAGGGCACGATTACATCATTACCGCGATGCCTGGGACCAAGCGCTCCAGCAGGCTCAGCAAGCTCAGTAGGACAGCGGTTTCCATGGCAGACAGTGGCGAGTACAAGTGCGTCGCCAGCAATGCCGCAGGGTCAGCGGAGCAGGTCATTAAAGTCTACGTCAGAGGTGAGTGACGTCATTTCCGTTATAAGAAAAGAGAATTGTGTATAGTGGAGACTACAGTGACTAAGGGGGTGGATTGATGATTATTAAGATGATTTAAGATGATTATGATGAAATGGAGAAAAGGATACATGACAATAATGGTGATGATGTTTAATGATGATATTGATGGTGATGATGATAAAGATGACGATGAACCTCATTACATTCTAGGGCCACCGAACATCACAAGTTTCCGTAGCTCGGTCACCGGAGTCCAAGGCGACACCATAAGTCTTCCTTGCCGAGCCAAAGGCTTCCCGCCCCCCGTGATCACTTGGTCACGGTCGGGACAGACTATCCCGTATGATCGCCGGCAGTCGATAGATAACGGCACACTTCTCATCGGTAATATACAGAAGAGCGACAGCGGCAAATACACATGTACCGCGGTCAACACCGCGGGCGAACGAGACTCTGTTACCATGACTGTCAGTATTGTTGGTAAGTGATTTGTTCACTGAACAGTTTAATTACTCCTCCATCCCCCCCTCACAACCTTCAGACCCGCAGAATGTTAGGGAATTTTTTTTCATCTGACACTTATCCTCTTCCAGTCTCTCCTCGGATCACGCCATTCATGTGGGCCCCCGTTGACGAGGGTCAGCGGGAACACTACACATGCGTGGTGGCGGAAGGCGACATGCCGTGTAACATCACGTGGTTGAGGGACGGTAAACCGCTGTACTCAATCCCTGGGGACCTAGAGATCATGACGTCACAGTTTATTAGTTCATTGAGCATCCCGCAGGTGATGCAGCGACACCAGGGCGTCTACACGTGCATTGTGGGTAATCGGGCCGGCATCGCGCGCCACTCGGCCCAGCTCATCGTCTACGGTAGGTCCCTGGGTAATCCTTTGAGAATTCTTGGGTCAAGAAACGAACTCGTCGAAACAAAGCAGGATTTAGTGATTATGATGCATGCCTTACATGACTCGCGCCAAAAAATCCAACTCCATAGCTACGACTTGTAACATCTCTCCACCAATCATGATCATGGCTGACCACAAGCCACCCACAGATCCAGGGTTGACATCAATTATAACAACATCTTTATAAGTATCAAGGCTCATGACAGGGCTGTGGGACTGGGAACTCTTCAAACGTCGCATATAAAACCACGGGAACACAGGGTTCCCGCAGCTCTAGGGTAAGGCTTTGCTAATGTGACACCATCTCTTTTAGTTCCCTCAAAGTTCGTAACTGAGCCGCGAGACCAGCAGGTATTGCGGGAATACACTGCACAGCTGTCATGCCAGACCACAGGGTACCCACCCGCCCGGGTCGAATGGAGTAAGCTACAGGGCAGCTCGTTCGTTCCGCTGGGAGACAACCCTCGATTTCAACAGCTGCTGAACGGGACGCTAGTTATCCGTAACGCAAGCAAGCGTGACGAAGGGCGTTACTCCTGTCACGCTTACAACGGCGTGGTGGGGACACCGGTCAGCAGACAAGTCAGCCTAGTAGTGCACGGTACGTAGCCATGACAACCGACAAGACAGCCTTGTCATGCACCTTACGTAGTCATGACAACTGACAGGTCAACCTAGTAGTGCATCTTACGTAGTCATGACAACTGACAGGTCAGACAGAAATTCCGTAACGACCATTTCTCGAACGAGTCAACCACCAAATCGTTCCCAAACTCGTTTTCTCCAACTCGTTGACCATCAACTCGTTCTTTTTGCCAACTCATTTTCTTTTTCGTCCAGCAGTGCCAGCCGTTATTGTGAGCCCACCGTCAGACCGGTCAGTGGAGGTTTTTGGTGAGATGGCGTTTTCGTGCGTCGCCATAGGCAACCTACCCATCATGCTCAGCTGGTTTAACGGCAGCAAACAGATGGTGGACTCGTCGCGGGTCCAGATTATGCGGTACACCAAAGACAACGCCCACCTGGTGAACGGCACACTGCACGTGTCCGACCTGAGGCTTTGGGACACTAAGGAGTATTCATGCAGAGTTGGCAATCAGTTCGGACGGGACGAGAAGACATTCAAGATTACTGTCCAAGGTGAGTATTGATGCATAGTTGGCAATCAGTTCGGACGGGACGAGAAGACATTTAAGATTACTGTCCAGGGTAAGTATTGATGCATAGTTGGCAATCAGTTCGGACAGGACGAGAAGACATTCAAAATTTCTGTCGCGTGCGTGGGGCACTTTGCTCAGCTAAAAATAACGGGGGTCGGGGACACTTAGCTCTTTCAGTAGGGCGTCTAAAGATATGTATGATACGAAGCCAGCAACCCTTCCGAGGGGTGGCGGTGGGCGAGTTCAAGGCTTATGTACCAGGTGAATGTGTATAGGAAACCAGCAATTTCCAGAAAAGGAAACTGCAAAGCAGCCTTATAAAAAGTTACTTTGTTAAAGAAATTTGAAGGAAAATGCGTGGTAATCGGCATGCTAGGAAAAGTCATCTCATACTTTATGAACATCACATCATTAATAAAATGCACCTCTTGCGTCCATAGAAAGTCCCTCCAATCCGTCTGTGCCAAGGGTGAGCGACATCAGCTCGAAGTCACTCGTGTTGTCCTGGACTCCTGGGTTTGACGGTAACGCGCTCGTGCACCAGTTTATTATCCAGTTCAAGCTGGCCAGGAATGACTGGCTAATGAGCAGCAAGCAGGAAGTCCTTGGAAGCAGCACCTTCTACAGGCTGACTGGACTCAAGCCTGCTACCACCTACCATGTGCGGGTGTATGCCAGGAACGCGATCGGTACCAGTCAGCCAGGCGGCTCCATCCGGGTCCTAACCAAGGAAGACGGTGAGTGTAACATACACTAGAACACTGTTTACTTACATCTTCAAGGGAAACCGGAAACTGTTCGAAGTTCGAGTTTAACTCGTAATACCCAAGTAGGAATGAGTTAGCGGGAAACTCGAAATACCCAAGCAGAAATGAGTTAGCGGGAAACTTGAAATACCCAAGTAGAAATGAGTTAGCGGGAAACTCGAAATACCCAAGTAGGAATGAGTTAGCGGGAAACTCGAAATACCCAAGTAGAAATGAGTTGGCGGGAAACTCGAAATACCCAAGTAGAAATGAGTCAAACATAGAATCAAAGAACTCAACGTTAGCTCAAGTCAGTTTTCGCCCGTAATTTATAGACATCTTAGAATCAAAGAACTCAACGTTAGCTCAAGTCAGTTTTCGCCCGTAATTTATAGACATCTTTGAATCAAAGAACTCCACGTTAGCTCAAGTCAGTTTTCGCCCGTAATTTATAGACATCTTTGAATCAAAGAACTCAACGTTAGCTCAAGTCAGTTTTCGACATCTTTGGAGCTGGTTGCTGATGATGAATGTTTATATTTGTCATGCAGCCCCGTCCCTACCCCCAAAAGTACTAAACATCACGGCAGTGTCGTCAACAGAGGTGCTAGTCACGTGGGAGGTGAGGAACCATGGGATATGGTGTCATTAACTCTTTGCATGGGTTACCATGTTACATTCTGCGGGTTTGTTTTTCATCATCTTTTAATTATTGGGTTCGAGGGGCGCCGTCTTTTTTTATGCAGTGTTCTTATTTTGTTTGTTGTTTGTTGTTTTTTGTTTGTTCTTATTTTGTTTTTTGTTTGTTGTTTGTTCTTATTTTGTTGGTTGTTTGTTCTATTTTTGTTTGTTGTTTGTTCTTATTTTGTTTTTTGTTTGTTGTTTGTTCTTATTTTGTTTGTTGTTTGTTCTTATTTTGTTTGTTGTTTTTTGTTTGTTGTTTTTTGTTTTTTTGTTTTTTGTTTTTGCTGCTAATGAAGTGGTTGCAGACCTATGTTCTTGTCGTTGTTGTTTCTGTTGTTGTTGTTTTTGTTGTTGTTGTTGTTTTTGTCCCTGTTGTAGTTGTCCCTGATGTTGTTGTTGTTTTTTTGTTCCTGTTGTTGTTGTTGTCGTTGTTGTTTCTGTTGTCGTTGTTGTTTTTGTCCCTGTTGTAGTTGTCCCTGATGTTGTTGTTGTTGTTTTTGTTCCTGTTGTTGTTGTTGTCGTTGTTGCTCCTGTTGTTGTCGTTGTTGTTGTTCCTATTGTCGTTGTTGTTGTCTCTATTGTTGTTGTTGTTGTTTCAATTGTTGTTGTTTCTGTTTCTGCTGTTGTTGTTGTTCCTGTTGTCGTTGTTGTTGTTGTCTCTGTTGTTGTTGTTGTTGTTCCTGTTGTTGTTGTTTCTATTGTTTTTGTTTCTGTTCCTGCTGTTGTTGTTGTTTTTGTTCCTGTTGTTGTTGTTGTCGTTGTTGCTCCTGTTGTTGTCGTTGTTGTTGTTCCTATTGTCGTTGTTGTTGTCTCTGTTGTTGTTGTTGTTGTCTCTGTTGTTGTTGTTGTTGTTGTTCCTGTTGTCGTTGTTGTTGTCTCTGTTGTCGTTGTTGTTGTTCCTGTTGTTGTTCCTGTTGTTGTTGTTGTTGTTGTTGTTGTTTCAATTGTTGTTGTTTCTGTTCCTGCTGTTGTTGTTGTGCTCATATATTGTTTATGCGGATGGCCAGCCTCCCCCACCGGAGCACTGCAATGGTGTCATTCGTGGGTACTACGTCTCGTACAACGAGCCAAACAGAGCCAAGGTCTTCTACAACGTCACAGTAAATGGCGGCGAGAAGATGAGCTATCTCATCCAGAAGCTCAAGAAGTTCACCGAGTATTCGGTAGTTCTCCAGGCGTTCACACGGGCTGGACCAAGTACAAGGACAAGGAAACGCAGAGTCAAGACGTTAGAAGACGGTAAGTCGCATTCACACAGTCCAGTAACTCGCATTCACACAGTCAAAGCTTGCACGTACAAAATGCACTTTGGTATTCAAATTTATCCCATTTTTGCATGCGTATCGAGTTGCGTGCGTAGCGTAGTGTATGATAAAGGTGTGAGTTTATTCCATACTGAATAGCAAGGCGAAGCAAGGGAAGACAAATTTCCTTGAAGCCCTAAAATATGTTGAATATTTCATTTACCGAATTTAACAAAACATATCGCAATATCTTTCCCAAATCGTTGGAAATAGATGCTTTTTCGAACTTGGTATTTTGCTTAAATGACATGACAGGCTGGCAGAGACGTAATATACAATGTATAATTTGTGATATAAGTGTAATATACAGTGCATAATATGTGTAATATACAGTGTATAAATTGTAATGTGTAATACACAGTGTCAAATATTGTTAAAAATTATGAAATGGCGGAATACAACATGCCTAATTTTGAGAAGCATACATATAAAAGCATTATCATATCACTTCCTTGCGAGACAAAATGGAAAAAAAGTTGTTTTAATTAAAATATCCTCGTTTTTTTTATTTATTTTTTAATATTTTTTTTTTTTTTTTTTTTGCGAAGCCGAAAGTTATTAAAATGACTATTAAGGCTACTAATTGATAAGCACCAAAAAGCCGCCTCCCCTAGTGTCGGCTGCGGATGATTGGCTCATCGTCTTCTCTCTATTATAGTCTATTTGTAAAAAGGCTAACTAGCTAACTCACGGTAACTATATCAGTAAAATAAAACGATAGGAGAATATCCAACAGTGACTGATGAAATACATCACAAAATGAAAAGCCTCGACAAGTAACATAGAGAATGGCGAACTTCTCATTTTCTAACCCTATGTTCCCCTTGATTCACTTCTAGTTGACCAATAGGTCTCATTTTCTAACCCTATGTTCCCCTTGATTCACTTCTAGTTGACAAATAGGTCTCATTTTCTAACCCTATGTTCCCCTTGATTCACTTCTAGTTAACAAATAGGTCTCATTTTCTAACTCTATGTTCCCCTTGATTCACTTCTAGTTGACAAATAGATCTCATTTTCTACTCTATGTTCCCCTTGATTCACTTCTAGTTGACAAATAGGTCTCATTTTCTACTCTATGTTCCCCTTGATTCACTTCTAGTTGACAAATAGATCTCATTTTCTACTCTATGTTCCCCTTGATTCACTTCTAGTTAACAAACAGGTCTCATTTTCTAACTCCATGTTCCCCTTGATTCACTTCTAGTTGACAAATAGGTCTCATTTTCTAACTCTATGTTCCCCTTGATTCACTTCTAGTTGACAAATAGGTCTCATTTTCTACTCTATGTTCCCCTTGATTCACTTCTAGTTGACAAAAAGGTCTCATTTTCTACTCTATGTTCCCCTTGATTCACTTCTAGTTGACAAATAGGTCTCATTTTCTACTCTATGTTCCCCTTGATTCACTTCTAGTTGACAAATAGATCTCATTTTCTACTCTATGTTCCCCTTGATTCACTTCTAGTTAACAAATAGGTCTCATTTTCTAACTCCATGTTCCCCTTGATTCACTTCTAGTTAACAAATAGGTCTCATTATCTAACTCTTTGTTCCCCTTGATTCACTTCTAGTTGACAAATAGATCTCATTTTCTACTCTATGTTCCCCTTGATTCACTTCTAGTTGACAAATAGGTCTCATTTTCTACTCTATGTTCCCCTTGATTCACTTCTAGTTGACAAATAGATCTCATTTTCTACTCTATGTTCCCCTTGATTCACTTCTAGTTAACAAATAGGTCTCATTTTCTAACTCCATGTTCCCCTTCTAGTTAACAAATAGGTCTCATTATCTAACTCTTTGTTCCCCTTGATTCACTTCTAGTTGACAAATAGGTCTCATTTTCTACAATATGTTCCCCTTGATTCACTTCTAGTTGACAAATAGGTCTCATTTTCTACTCTATGTTCCCCTTGATTCACTTCTAGTTGACAAATTGGTCTCATTTTCTACTCTATGTTCCCCTTGATTCACTTGTAGTTAACAAATAGGTCTCATTTTCTAACTCTATGTTCCCCTTGATTCACTTCTAGTTAACAAATAGGTCTCATTTTCTAACTCTATGTTCCCCTTGATTCACTTCTAGTTGACAAATAGGTCTCATTTTTGCGTGCGCCTGCCTATTATATATGCAAAGATGACGTCACAGCGTGTCATGAACAAAAAAGTACGCACCAAGACATAGTCGAATAGCGTGACTGTTGTGAGATCTATTTGTTTTTTATAACAATGAAAATGTTTTCTTACGTTACAATCTAGTTTTCTTTGGGGAGCGCATGCTGACGCCAAGCGTGCGTATATCTTCTAATAACACATGGACCCTTGACCAATCAGGGCGCGCGATTTACGAGTGTCGTTGTATAACTAGGGGACATGACGGAAAAACATGACGCGACGCTTCCAATAAGCCCATTTCACATCGAATAAGGCGGAGAATTTCTCTGAGTACTTAGTAACTTATAGCAAACAAAATATCAAGTGCGACTTTTTTTAAATTGATGCGACTTTTTGTAAAGTGTCATTGAAATTTGAGCTTTTCGTCCCTGAGCAGATACACAGGCCAATGATGATCAAGGAAAAAATATCTTAAAAAGCCAAAATCTGGGTTATGTGCACTTCGGCCTCACGTTATTGTTGTTTTAAAAATCAGTCCGTAATAAAAGGAACCTATAGCGACTAAAGAAAGTGTGTTTCCTCTCTCTATCTGGAATTGCGCGTTTTCCAGGTTTTTCCGTCATGTGTCATGTCACACTATCTGGCTAGTATTCTGAATAGAATAAGTTTCCACAAAGCCTACTAGGTATAGTAATTCTACACGATTGTGTCCGAAGTGTAAGGGAAGTGGTGGTTACTTTTAAAACTAATACTATAAAAGAGCTGAACAAGTTGCCTAGTTGTATCAGTAACACGAACATTTTGAAGGATTTTAAGAAGAAATGTATACAGATCTCTTTAAGGATTCATATATTATTAATGGTTTCTATTAAACCATGGGGCCAGCCATGGATCCGCCACTTTATTATGAATCGGATCCAATAAATCTAGATTTATGCTTTTATTAAAACCAGCTTCCCCTGCTTCGTGTCTTTCTCTCGAATTGTGACTAAGGCAAGGGGTTCTCTTTTTATACCAGAACCTCCCCTTTAAATTGCTATTTTGTAATTTCTTCGCAAAGTTTGTCTCCCAAGATTGTTTGAACAGTAACAAGTCAGCACGGCTGATCATGGCTATTTTACTCATTTACCCCTGCAGTCCCCAGTCAGCCGCCCCAGTTTGTTGACATCACCGTTCTAGGCTCGCAAAGCATCCTGGTGACCTGGAAGCGACCCCCTTACGACTCAATCCACGGTGTGTTACGTGGTTATCATATAAGGTATTACCGCGTGTCCGACCCGCAATCCGCCGGCGAGACCACCGTGGACCGCTCGCGGCTTAACGTCACACTGCGCAAACTCGGGAAGTTCACGTCTTACCGAGTGAGCGTGTCGGCATTCACGAGCGTGGGCGACGGCGTCCCGAGCGCTGAGATGAAGATCAAGACTGCCGAAGACAGTAAGTTACAGTGAACAATATTACAATATTTAAATATCTTCCGTTAATACTACATTCTTCGCAATTTTTTTTTTAAATCATTTTATCCTTGAGGTATTGATTTTCGGTTTTGGGATCGCGCTGCTTAGAGCCTTCAAATGGGTTAATATCCCTCAGCCATTGAACTAAGCTATGTTCCGCTCATGACCTCAGACAGCTAGAGTGATAATGCGACGCGCGCCCCACGTCCACCAGGACAAAGTTTTAAGAGTGACATTCATGCCAAACAGATAACACGTTTCTCGCATGTCCCTTTGGCCTACTTAATATAACTGTCAAAGTGGCCGCGGAAGCGTGTATCGCAATGTAAAATAAGATATAGAAAGTATGCAATTAGGCAAGTGCCTGTGATATAGATTCTCATTGAAAGGAAGGATGTACTGAGGAGAGGATTTCCGAAGGTATAAGCGCTATTCTCCACTCTGCGACAGCCGTTCACAACGGATCTAAACACATCAGTATGGTGCTGGGGCCATTTTCCTAAATAATGGGGGTCCTATATAATTCTATTGTGAATTCAAGGATTTGCCAGGTTAGAGTTTGTTTACAGCCGTCTTTTAGCTTGTTTTACTATAAAGCTTGGATTCACTGGTTATAAAAGGGCTTGAAATGCGATGATTTGGCGCGAAAAAGCGAAAAATCCTGCAAGTATTTAAAACACGACTATAATCGTCAGATTCCTCAGGATACCCATTATTTTGTAAAGGCCAATTACCCATTGTGATTTTTAGTCCCAGGCGCTCCTAGTAACGTCCGCGCCATCCCAGTCTCAAGCCGGAAGATTCGCGTACGCTGGGACACACCGATGGAACCCAACGGTATCATCCGGGAATACAGGGTCCTGTACAGCAAGGTGGTGAGCCGACCGCTGGCCAACGACACGTCAGAGTTTGTGCACATGTTGAGGACGAACAATAGTAATGTGACGTCACTGTACTTAACTGACATGGAATCAGACACCCTTTACTACTTCTGGGTGCGCGCCATCACAGCAGTGGGGATTGGGAACGCGTCGGAAGTGGTCAGTAAGCGGACTATGGAGAGAAGTAAGTTTGGCATCAATGGTAGATATGGAATGATCTGGAAATTTCTAGGATCTATCTTTATCTTCCATAATTATCTAGCGAAAATTGTTATTATTTATTCATTTTTTTATTTCCTTTGTACCCGACTAATCACCATCCCACCCATAAGATAGAACCCACTCCTCCCTTTCCCTACGCAGCCCTTCGTCTAATGATCCGTTTTCTTGTTTATCAGTCAAGGCCAGCATTTTCGATCGCACGTTGCCGGACACTCTAAGCAAGTGGAAGACATTTGCCATTCTCAACTGCGAGGCGTACGGATCACCGCAGCCTACGATCTTTTGGTACAGCAGAGGTACGTCATAAAATATGCGTACACCCCTAACCCAAGCAGGGCAACCAATGATTTAACAAATGCCGTTCCGTCTTTTAAAGTTCTTAATTTTTTAATTTCTTAATTCTTTCTGTAAGGGGGGGAGGTGAAGAAGCCCCATGAAGTTTAAACTCGTGAAATAGGACGTGATTTTATATAACTTATTCAAATTAGATGCTCATTTTAGCACGGAGCGCAATCCACTTCAATCACTGCGAAATTCAACCCATCCTACAATAAAGACAACTAACTTGTATTCCAAACATGTGAAGTAATCCAGGAATAGCTATATTGTTTAAAAAAAGAATTATGAGCGATTGATTTATTGAGAACAAAATCAAAACAACGTGGTTACGAATCAGCGGAGTAGAACATGCTCCACTTTCCATGTTTGGTATTTTGTGACCGCTGACCCATGGTATTGCCTGTCTGCTGGCGCAGGCAAGGACTTGACGAACCGTAACAAGTACACTCACTTCAACAACGGCTCCCTCAAGATCATGAACTTGGAGAAAGAGGACACGGGAAAGTATATGTGTACGGCCAGTAACACCCTTGGTAAACAGACCGTGATGAGACGACTTCGAGTTCAGAGTGAGTATGAGATTTATTATGATTTCTTTTTTTAAATCTTCCTCCTTTATTTTATACCCCAAAGCTCCTGGTTTTCCTCACACAGCATCAACCTTTTCGGGGTAAAAAAAAGCAGGCATCATTGAACGTTATTTTAGAGATAATTAAATAGTGAGAATTTTTTTCTTTTTGTTTTAATAAAAAAGAAACGAGGAAATATCATTATTAAGATTTGATAGAATTGATATGAAATAAACACGTGATCCCTTCTCTTCCAGTCCCACCCTCCCCTCCCCAGGACATCGCGTTCACAGGGGTGGGTCGCCCGTCTGCGGTGAACATCTCGTGGGTCCCAGGCTTCGATGGGTACAGCCCTATCACCATGTTTCTCCTGGAGCACAAGGCGAAGGGCGAGGCGTGGAAAGGGGTGTATATAAGTCACACCTTGCGCTACTACATACTGCACGATATCGACCACACCAAGCCATACTACTTCCGCATGTCCGCCATCAACGCCGTGGGTACTGGGCAGCCTGCGCGCATACTCAAAGTGCAGTTTGCCGCTGAAGGTGGGACCGCGTTACAGTACAGTATTATGTTAAAGTGAATATGAGACTTATATCGGAATCATCAAGACTTTTCAAGAACCATTCGGTTCCCTACTTAAGTTTTTATTGGAGAGCTGTTGTGTTCCTGGACTGTCTTTAGCCTGCCACCGCAGATGTTGCTGTAGTATGTTTTTTAGGTGTAACTCGCTATATTTGTATTTGCCTTTTTATGGAGCCATTTACCCAGTGAAAATTTTATCATCTAACATATCATAGCTCCTTGATGTGTAATCTTCACAAGTCACAGTGTAATATCATGTTTGATTCTCGCTGCGTATTTGATGAGCTAGATGCAAATTGTCGTGGTGAGTTTAAGTAAGAACTAGCTCCAGTGTACTCCTCTATACCTTACTAGGACTAGAAACTAGATACCTTACTCTATACATTACTAGAAACGTCGCGCGCTTTGATACTGCTCCCGCGCTTTTCATCTTTTTTGATGATCGCGAGGACGTCTAGCAACGCAATACCAATAGGTACCATAGGTTACCATATCACAGGTAACATAAATAGTTCACAACACCCTTATGGTCCGTATTCCGCCTTTCAGGGACCATATCAAGCGTGAGGCAGGTGGACACGGACGAGGAGATCGCGGATGATGGGGGCGGAGGCAAGCGCTTCTATGATGAGCCCGCGATCATGGGCACCCTAATCACCGTCAGTCTGCTCATCGTCATTGTTGTGCTACTGCTGGTAGCTTGCAGGCTCAAGCGCATCACGATCAAAATGCCTAAAGGTTTGTGACGCCACACAGTGGTACAGTCTTGTTTGTATTATGCTGCGGTTACAATAAAGGAGAAACATAAGATGTTCTTAAATATCCTGTATTTTATTATGCTTACAACTTTGAATGGCCGATTATTGGAAAAAATAAGACGTATACTCACACGAAAGAGTGGTGTTTTGACAGCTTCTTTATAGTAATGACTAATGAATTGCGGGGATGGTAAGTAAGTACGTAGATGTTCCTGTCTCTATTATCTTCGTTTTACAAAGGAGTTCTTTTGTCCCTATTATCTTGTTCTTTGTGTCGACGTATAAATGCTTTGTTCTCTTGCCCAATCAAACTAAATATTTAACCAACTGCGTACCGACTGGGGATGGTTGCAGAGCTCCGTAGTTTGCTTATTCCATGAATATATATTTTACAGATTTGAGGGATTTGTGGGAAAAAGCGATCCTTGCTAACCCTGGTCAGCGGAGCGAAGAAGGAAGGTAAGTCTATGACGGCGTCCATTCCAGTGAGACGAAAAAATACTCTACATTGTGTTCATAAATACTAATTGTTTGTCACAAATCCCTTGCGATAATATAATATCACTCAACATTGTGAAGGCTGTTTGATCAGTCAAATATTCCCTGCCACTTACTAACCCATCTCCCAAAATATTCCCTGCCACTTACTAACCCATCTCCCATTGCTCTAACTGAAGGTGCACCCCGATTGATGGTGGTACGGGTGACGAAGGTAATGGGGAGGGGGGCGATAGTGCCTCCCGCAGCCCCTCCTCGGACGGCCACCTCGCAGACTCCTCCTCCTCCATCGAGCAGATGGCCTCCACCCGAGGCTCCCTCTTCAGTCTGCCGCGCTCCAATGGCATGCTACACCATAACATCGCCCACGAACCGATCATGGAGGAGCCCTTTCCGCCCCCTCCCCCACCGTACCAGACGGGCTCGCCCATACGCGCCTTCCCCCCTCCCCCTGCGGCTCACGATGACAACATAAGCGACACCTCGTCTGAGGTGAGTTTCGGTGGCCAGGTCTACCATCGGGCGATGCTCCACGATTACGATTGTGTGCGTGTGCGAAGATACCCAGCATCCGCCTCGTTCGACTCCTACGCACAACCGCTGCCCTTCCAGCCCGCAGGCGTGCGCTCAGTTACCGCCACGCCGGGTAACAACACACTGGGCATGCGCGGCCCGGCTGATGGCGGCTCCGAGCTCGACACCACCAGTCTGGCTGCTAGGGGACTAGAGTCTAACTCCGACATCAGGAAGCTTTTTGGCAGCCATTACAGCAAAACCCGAGGTCTGACCCTAGAGACGCCACACTCGGTGCACGCTCGGACCCCTGCATCGGGGATATCCCGAGTACCCGAGTCTGCGTTCGGATCTAGGTACGAGATCGGCCGACGGAGTGCCGCGTCCCGACGAGGGTCGAATGCGTCGCAGAAACTCGGTCATATGAAGCAACCAGTGATCATTCACCCCGAGGCCTTCATCACCGCGTACGAGATCCGCAGAGACTCAGCCTCATCCAAGGAGTCCAACACTTACCCGGTAGACAACAAAGCGCTACTTGTGCGGGACCCTCGCGACCCGCGGGACGCCCGCGCGTACGACTCCACCTCCTCCGAGTACAGCTCGTCACGTGACGAGCTCATGTCTGCCCTGGAATATGGGAAGAGACACAATTTTGAGAAGTTCTACGGTATCCCAACTCTCGAGACGACTTCGATCTCCTCCGAGGCGACGAACAGCAGCGAACAAGATGGCATCTGTAAGTTCTGCACCAGCCCCCGCCCGGTTTGTGCGGAGATGTGCCACGCCCCGATTCCCATCCGCCAGCCCCCGTACAACCCACGCTCACGATCGCGTGGTCGAGATGACGCGTTTATCTACGTGTTGGACCCGCGTCGTCGGTTAGTGGACGGAGTGGTGAGAGTACAAACTCAGGCAGAACATAAAGGGTCGCTAGTATAGCCCTGCTGACGTCACAAGTATGGACCCGCGGGCAGGGGTATGGTCCGAACACGGTCACAGAGAGAGGCGTGGTCTGGCATGGCATGGCCTTGCTACAGATCGGGTACCCAGGATTATGGCCCGGGTACGGAGGATTATGGCCCGGGTAATGATAGAACTCGGATGTGAGTGGAACAATAAAACAACGTCTTACAGAACATAAGAGACAAGTCAATGGAAACAAGACTGAGCAATTGTCGCTCTTGGATATCGCACAAAGGGCGATCATATTGACCAAATCACACATGAAACTAAACAGGCAGGAAGCCAGACAGTATAGGAATTCCTATTCCAAGGCGCTGCTGGTTTGGGATTGTAACAGTTTGTGAATGTAATACAAGTACAACGGGTTAACGGGACGCATCTCGCCCGGATGGTTAACGGGACACATCTCGCCGGGATGGTTAACAGGACGCATCTCGCCCGGATAGTTAACGGGACGCATCTCGCCCGGATGGTTAACGGGACACATCTCGCCGGGATGGTTAACGGGACACATCTCGCCGGGATGGTTAACAGGACGCATCTCGCCCGGATGGTTAACGGGACGCATCTCGCCCGGATGGTTAACAGGACGCATCTCGCCCGGATGGTTAACGGGACGCATCTCGCCCGGATGGTTAACGGGACGCATCTCGCCTGGATGGTTAACGGGACGCATCTCGCCTGGATGGTTAACGGGACGCATCTCGCCCGGATGGTTAACGGGACGCATCTCGCCTGGATGGTTAACGGGACGCATCTCGCCTGGATGGTTAACGGGACGCATCTCGCCTGGATGGTTAACGGGACGCATCTCGCCTGGATGGTTAACGGGACGCATCTCGCCCGGATAGTTAACGGGACGCATCTCGCCCGGATGGTTAACGGGACGCATCTCGCCCGGATGGTTAACGGGACGCATCTCGCCTGGATGGTTAACGGGACGCATCTCGCCGGGATGGTTAACGGGACGCATCTCGCCGGGATGGTTAACGGGACGCATCTCGCCCGGATGGCTACTTGTTTATAAACCTATTGCCAGATTCTTTGTTCTAGATAGCGCCCCAATTCATGCACTCGCGATTCTCAGAAGAAAATGCTCAGACACTTCGTGAAGGTGCGCGTTCCATCCCGGGTGTACATATAGGCGTAATAACTGTTCTATTTTTATAGGCAATAAAGTAACTAAAAGAGTATGTCACGTGACTATAACCCTATTTGGGTGTCACGTGACTATAACCCTATTTGGGTGTCACGGAGACTCTGAATAGAATTAAAGATGTGTTCTGAAACGAAACGCTGGTTAGTTTTTACGGAATATATAAAACCTGTTTGGTCAGCTCCCCCCCCCCTCCTCCCCCCACCACTACCAAAAAAAAGTTCGACCGTTAACGATCTTACATTTCTCTTTCGTGGTCGAAAAGAATATGCTAACGTCCGAGGAGGAGCTGCGGGTGGCACTATCGCCCCCTCCCTGTACCTTCGTCACCCGTAACGCCATCAATGTTTTTTTTCCTTCAATATGACATGCACGTTTTTTTATCTTAAATTTCCCGCTGATAGGCATCATAGAAAGTACGCGAGCATATACATTTTTATCATGATTTGTCGGTAAATGATGACAATAGAACACTATATATGATTCATTCTAAGGATGGATAACGATTGTGTACGAATCACTAAATAATTTGTTAAGCCATTTCTATGTTAGAAATCCATCCTAGCAGTGTCTTCGGAAGCCATTGTAGTGTCAAAAGCACAAACGCCATTGAAGTGTCAAAGCATTTCAATGCTGGAAGCCATCGTGGTGCTGCCATTGCAGTCCTGCATGATGCTGGTATTGACATGTTTCATTAGCAAAATCTAGTTCGAGGTTTGTTTCGCAGATGTTTTCAGCAAAATGGCAGTCGCGGAAGCCAACGGACTGAAAAAAATCTATCGTTCCTTTTGAAAAGGTTCAAACATAACTTTGGCTTCCGTTCACTAATAAAATCCTTCCACCAATAGAAGCCCAGGGAGCTTCTTTGTTACCATAGCGACGCTATTGTGTGTTTAATTGGTTGGCTGTTGACCGACTGGTGTGAAACGGAGGTAATAGATTTTCACTTTAGTTAAGCACTTTCTTTTGTGCGCGTTGTTTTGTGAGCGCTGATGCATAATGTATTGGTTTAGCGGTTATTCAGTCAACTGTGCATAGCAACTTTCTACGAAAGCCATAATCATTTCACAAACAGGTCAAGTGGGTAGGGATTCAAGCCCAAGGAAGTGATGTTCATCACAGTTCGCTACGGAGGTTAGTAAGGACATTTATACAGAAAACCTACGAGCATTTACTACAAAATTAGCTTTCCGTAGGCTGATGATCATTGAATATCGACTAAGCGTTATGAAGCCAATTACGATCAATCAAAGTTATTACATTGAGTTTCAATTACAAAGTATAAAATCTCGTTCGTGTCACAGCTGTGGAGATGATCCTTTGCAAAAGTTTATAGAATTATGTTTGTTCCAAAGTCTTTTAAAATGTTCAAGAGTTGATCTAAAGTACAGCTTCACCGTTATAATGCACGCCAATAGGCAATCAAAGCTCTATAAGGGTTCGTTAAGGTTCAATTACTGTGTTAGTCTGTGTCAAACCGACTGTCTAGATTTTTGTTAAAGGTTATGTTTTTGGTGTATGATTTCAGACGGCGAAGAGAGCTTGTTCAATCCACATTGCCGAATCAATTCTCTGTTGGAGGACATTAGGAAAAGATGTAAATGCACAAAAGATGGTAAGCCAGTGTTTGCTCGAGGATCATCTGCTATCGTTTTTAATTGCCAATTAATTAAATGTGGTCATTACTAGTTCATTTCTTGGACCTTTTTAACGTTTAGATTGGTTAGGTTAATAAAGGTAAAAGTTATCTGAATTGTTCCTTGGGGGAAGGTTTTGAATGGTGTAGGATTGCCCATAAATATAAAAAAACATCGAAGTTCTTTGGAATAATCAATTTCTGCCGCTTTGCTAAATATTCTGATTTGAAGAAATTAGAGATTACAAATGGAGGATAGTGGAAGGATATTAACCCATTGACTCCTTGCTATTTTTTAGCTGAATTTACAAAAAACAGACTGAAAACAGATACCTCCCCCCCTATTCTGAGTTTTATACAGCCCGTCAAAGTCAAACACAGCTGGACCTAGTCAGCGGTATCCAAGCTTTCCAACAGTGCTTTGCGGTCCCCACTTTTAATCCCTCGTCGTTGTGCTGAGGCCAGCACAAGTTGATGGTTGCTTGTATTTTTCATCAAAAATACAGCTATGAGCATATTAGGAGAGTGTCTCAGGACATCATGAAGTCTTTTGGGGCATAATTGAGTGATATTTGCAAGCAAAGGTGGATTCATGATGATTTTTTCTTGTTTGGCTTTGCCTGGATGAGAAAATAATTTTCTAATGAATCACCACAGCTCTCCTAAATGCTGTCTTTTCTGAAACCAAATTGATTCCAAAATTGTTTACACTGCTATTCTGGGTCTGTATGGCCTGGAATTGATTCGTTTGGCTTCGGGGTGAAAAGACTTATAAAAAACCATCTGACTTTGGGGAGAGGAGTGTTGACTGGCCCTCCCCTCGTGAATTTTCCCCTGGATCTCCCAGAATGCTTTGCAATACGTAAAGATATTTTCGTGGTTGTACAATCCTTCAAGGAATGAACATTGTGTTTTGAGGCCAAGGAAATGTACCTGGAGGATCAGAATAAAGGTATCTATTTGTGTCTTGAGCTGTGTTTGCTGATCTCTCTCCCTTGTGTGGTATTTTGAGCGTTTTATTGAGAGGGGTGATTCTGCTTTTTTCTCCTTGTTCGATTTGAGATTTGTCAAAGAACCTGTGCTATTATTTGGCTTAAGAGTAGATGCCAACACCTTGGTTGGGTGCATATCTGCAAGACCATTTATCCCTTAGACTGATGCCTGAGTATCTTCATCTTGTTGTGTTTATTTTGAATTTATGAATTTTTTGGGTTGTGGGTACTTCCCAAAGCCGGTACAGGCCGGTTCAGGGGTCAATGTGTTAACACAATTAACAGCAATATATGATGTGCGAATGATTTGTAATATATTGAATAATATTGAATAATGATTTGTAAATATATTGAACCATTGACGTTAGTGGCAATTAATCGTGCTATATCCATTTTAGGGAAAGTTCATTTATTTTCCCCAGGGGGGGGGGGAGGCGTGAGGATACTGTACGTATTAAGCCACGTTTTATCTATGCAATGCAAACCTGTATACACCCTACATACATTTTTTTATTGTTGCCTCTATGTGGTATTTATAAAGTGCTTATGTCCCATATTAAAAATTATCAACAAAACGGTCTGATGCTATAAGCGCTCATTCTTCGTCATCAGCATCCTTGCTAATGTCTTCCTCTCTCTCTTTCTTTTCTTTCTCGTGTTACGCTTTTCTCGCATGGAGAAGAACGAAAAGCCTTTTTGCTTCCTCTGCGTCATATATAGCATTAACCTTTATCACGTTGACAACCTGGATTTAGTTGAACCTTTGAGGAATTGAGCGGCTTCACTTTTTCTGAATGAATATTTTAAGCGAATTCTTTCCCCTCCACTTTCTGACCAGATTGCAGCTAATCTCTTGCTGCAATCTTTTGGGGAGGGGCACCGAACCATGGGAAGAATAAGGCGGGGCATGGTAAATTTTGTTGGGGAGGCAACTAATTTTATCCCTTACTTTTATCAAAATCCTCACCCACCTCCCCCCCCCCCCCCCCCCCCCCCTTCCTCGGGATGATAAATAAACTTTCCCTTAGGGGGCAACACGTTTCTGGACAACATCGTCTTCTTTCATTTAGTTAAAGCAAAAACTTAAACTACCGATTGTCTTTCGTCGTTCAAAAAAAAAAAGATTGCTAAAGTCAATTAATAGAATTCAAAGCAAACACTAATTGAATGTTTGACTAATTGTTTCTCGCTCAGCGCACGTAGATCTGAGTGATGAGCGGGGAAATCTCAAATACCTCGTGGAGCATCCAACTAGCTACGCGTCCGACCTGCTCAAAGAACGCGAGTCCTTCGTACTCATTCGGATTGAGAGTAAGTCCGGGAATCACCCGACATCAGTCCGACTAGTGGCACCATACCGACAAGACCCGACTCTATTTCTGTAAAACACCCGACACTTAAGCGACAGTTACCCGACGTTACCGCTACACAACTTCTATTGTACGAGATACGAGCACGGCGACGGTAGAAAACATTGGAATTAATTTGAAAATTGAAAGGTTGCACGTGAAAATAGGTTCTGTCTGATAGATTTCCAACCGTTCTCCCCCAAATCACGACGTGAAATTCCAAGTTTTACGGTCTGCGAGTACGTGGTGCGGTTGGAGTATAAATTCACTTCTCTGTTTCCTATCCTAGAAAGAAGCTTACAGTTAATTTCTGTTAGTTCCTGAATATAAAGTTTGGGTAATTTCATCGAAACTAATTTGGAATTTGTTGCCAAGCGTTAAAGTGATCTCGGTCACCCCGTCCTTGCCGTAGCCGTTAGTAGCATCTTTAAGTCCCTAATATCACTTCTACTGTTACCCGACACCTTCCGACAGTTGGGCGACTCTGGCAGCTACCTGAAACCGTTCCGACAAAAAGCCGGGATCCCTCACAATTCTGTCAATTACCCGATAAAACTCCGGCACCTCTACGACCTCTACACCAGCTATGCTGGTGGGGAAGGGACAACAGAGCTAGGCCCCACACCAAGTGCCCCCTTGTGTGTATTGTCATAAGGGGCTCGTTATATGACCAACGTTTTCTCTACTACGCTGCCACTACGCGTAGTAGCCGTCGTGGCATTCTTCTTTATACTTTTTCAATTGAAGGGAACTTAACATTATCTCTAGGACTAGCCTCTTTTCAGAACTGGTATTTTTACTATTACGATCCTAAAAAAAGCGCAATAAAAACGAGGTTTCTCCACCAAGCACCCGTCGTAGTAGCGAAGTTGCCCTAGTAGGAAATAAAAACGAGGTTTTTCACCAAGCACCCCGTCGTAGTAGCGTAGTTGCCGTAGTAGGAAATAAAGCGAGGTTTTCCATCAAGTACCCGTCGTAGTAGCGTAGTTGCCGTAGTAGGAAATAAAAACGAGGTTTTTCTCCAAGCACCCCGTCGTAGTAGCGTAGTTGCCGAAGTAGGAAATAAAAACGAGGTTTTTCACCAAGCACCTTGTCGTGGTAGCGAAGTTGCCGTAGTAGGAAATAAAAACGAGGTTTTTCACCAAGCACCCGTCGTAGTAGCGTAGTTGCCGTAGTAGGAAATAAAAACGAGGTTGGTCATATAACTAACCTGGTATCAAGCGCTAACACTCTAGATGTTTCGAGTCTTTTTCACTTTTCGTTACAGAGAAGCCAGAGGACGAAGGTGATATGTACACACCGCTACTCAATGACATCGACGTCATCACGGAATCCTTTCTAGGTAAAATTCACTATGTTTGAAGTGACGAAATCACGGGATTCTTATTAAGCACAATGCAAATAAGAATACAACATAATAAAACCCGAGTAAAGCTTTTGTTGTCCAGGTAAGGATTTCACATCACACAATGGAGGCATTTGATGATTTTTTAACTCCCGCTAAAGAACCCCCCGTTTCTAACAACAGTTCTCAATGTCTAACGAAAAAAGAGCACCTTATATTTTCGCCAATTTTTACTCGGGAAACCGCGTTAGTAAGGACGGCTCTGTGATTCCCAATGTGTCCTTATTAACAGGGTTACACAGTATATCTTTATCTAGTTTGTGGGCTGTGTGTCCCAATTTGTCCTTATCAAAGGGGTCTATTGTGTCTATCTATCTGTGTCCGCAGAGCGGCTGTCAAAGTGCGAGAGCGAAACAGCAAGCAGCAAGAGCACCAAGGCCGCCGTGGTCACAAACAACAACAAGAAACAGAGCTTGGTGAACAAGGCGCGCAATGCATTCATGTCTAGCCCTACACGCGGCACCAGAAGCCGCGAGCGAACCAGTAAGAGTCCGAACGCAGTCACCAAGAAATTGTCACGGTGACATCGAAAATGCATTGCGTTACCAACATATCGTTACGATGACGTTTAAACTCTATTGCGTTACCAAATGATCGACGCGATGACGTCAAAAATCTATTAAGTTACGATGAACTTGAAACTTTATCGTGTCGGTCATGAAAAGAACTTCAAGTAGAACCAAATGTGTCGCTCGCAGTAGCTAAGGCATCCTTTGAATTTCCAGAAAAAAATCGACAACAATTAATAAATTAATTTAATAAAAACAGATTTGTATTTGTGCCAATTGTGAATTTATACCTGATGTGTTAAACACTTGTTATTCTTAATTGTGTAAGAATAACACGAATCTTACCCGAAATTCTATGTTCTCACATTACGCCCCATGAGTCACTTCGTCCCTTGTGGCCTGTAGGTCCTTTCTTCTCATCCACGGTTCTGTTCGCTCTCCCCCCCCCTTCTCCCCCCTCGGGGCATGTAGGCCCTATCTTCACATTCACGGTTCCGTTCCCCTACCTTCATAGCGGAGCCAGCGCGGCCGTAGGCCGCCCGCGGAGCTTCATAGGTATCGAAATTGGTCATATACTACTCAAAAGTTGTGGTCATGACGTCATGTCACACGCTGTCAGCTATCTGTACCACTCACGTGACCAGCTCATACGACCAGGCCAGCTGATTGATTGATCACTCTAAACCAATGAGAGACTAGTTCCAGCAAGAACCGGGGGAACTTGAAAAATACGGGGGGGGGGGGGGGGGCGGAAATTAAGCCTATTCTCTGACTTTCGACGAACGAATGACGGAATGCATTTGCAGAAACGATTGACAAGAAAAAAGTATTTAATTGAGAAAATGCAACTGATTAACCAGTCCAATGGCCGTATGAAAATGAGAATTTGAAGGATATTTCTGTCTAAGGAACTGCTTTGTACTTTTACAAGCTGGAAATATCTTCGACTCGACTTCGACTTCGACTTTTTTGGTTGTAACAGCATAAAAAATCGTGAATTCGGGAATTCGTGCATCATCAGTCAAAAACACTGTGAATTCCAACGAACTTTTACCTTTTTACACTAAAAAAATATTATTCTTCGGGATAAAAACGTGTCCCAGGTAAATAGGAAATCGCAAAGTAAGTCCAAATAGATGAACCACCGAACGATGAAGTAAATATTGGTTGGAATTTGAAGGCAGTTTTTCAAACAGTTTTCTGCGCGCGCGCTGACGTGCACTGGAATGACGCCATGAGCGTGCGCTATTGTGAAGTTTTTTTATTGTCTTTTGCGTAGGATTATAAATAATTTTATAAAAGAAATAACAACTTTTTTGTGTGCCTTCGTTGAGTTTTAAAAACCTCGGTGTTTGTTTGGGGAATTCTCGAGCAGATGTTGTTATTATGGATCTTTTTTTATCCTTATTAAAGAAATTCTAGTCTAAAAACTCTTTTCTTCAGGGGTCTTACCCCTAAACTGCCCAAAGATTCTCCATATGAAAATATGGTAATAAGGCTGGCTCCGCTTTCAGGCAGTGCCTAAATCTATATATTACACCTATTTCAAATAAGGTTGCAATCGGAGAATCCATGTGTCGTAACCCGCGGTGCTTTATGGGTATCAAATAAATACGACGTTCAGAGACCAGGATTGAGCCATTTATACGTTACCCATGAACCATTGCGGGTCACGATAAATTGATTTGAGGGTGCAACCTTAATTAAATAGGTGTATAATCAGGTCTCTATGTAATTGTTTTCATACTCTCATCAAACTCTTAACTTTAAACTCGCCATTCTGTTTTCCACAGCTTCTTTCGCTTGATTTTAGCACAAGCAAACTTTCGACATTACTTGCAACAAAGTAGATATAGTCAAATCTAAGCTATGGCTATTGTGAAAGATTGAGATAAACAATGTTTTGTCAAATGAATGTATTGATGCCGTTGTCATTAGCTGTTTTTAATAATGTTTTCATTATTTGTGACTTCATTAAAATTCATGTGCATAATTATCTCCAGAGAATGCGAAATATCAACACATCAAGGGGTAATCCAACCTGCCGCGAGGATTGAGTGTAATCATGGATATCGTGCGCGACAAGATTTGGTCGTTTTTCAATAAAAGAAGTGTTTTGGCGGCCGAGGGGGGATTCTGCCCACTCCTCTTCTTTGTGCTAGGCACCTGAATTCGTATTTTGTATAAGAATAAGCTTATATACTGCTTATACTTTTTCTAGAGGCATTTGTTAAGCTCAGTTCTGTTTAAGTAATAATGTTTAAGTAGTAATTTTTCCAAAGCGTTGTTCACGATGACATCATGGGATGTACTAGTGTAATTAACTCTTATGTGTTTGTATGGGAAAAAACTATGAATTCCTACAGTTTATTACCCCTGTATCAACAATCACGACAATATTAACAACAGTATTAAGAGAAAAGAATATTTCCACCTCACCACCACTCACTTAGTCTTTCCTCTGTTTCTAATTAATATGGAAGATGTAATTCAACTATCAGACCCCAACTGCAAGAATGTAAATCGCTATTTTAGTCATATTGATATGTGAACTCCTACTGTGAAAATAGGACCCAGATAAAATAAGCAATTTGAAGCTGATCTCGATAAATCCATGCAGCTGTCATTATATTGATAACTCAAGTTCAACAAAGAAACATATGGCGCAAATCAAGAGATTCGTGAGTATTTCAATGGACTTTCCCTGTTCATTCATAATGTCTTTCCATCCACAATAATACTTATAATGTTGTACAAAACACTCCTGTTCATTCATTATGTCTTTCCATCCCCACTTGTACTCATAATGTTGTACAAAACACTCCTCGATGCACTACTTTGTTCATAGAAACACGCAACTACTATAGAAGGGCTATGCGCAAAACAATTATCCTCTTTTTCTATTTTGTGAAATCAACCAAAAACTCAAAACTACGCCAAACATACATGGTACGGCTAAAAATTAATCGCCATGATTAATCGCCATGATCGACCTATGTACAAAAAAAGGAAATGACAAAAGAATGAACGCCGATTAAAACTACATAGCAGGAATTCACACATCCTAATGCTGAAGTTCACGAAAATTTTGCAAGCAGTTGTGAGCAAATTATGACACGAGAATTCGAGCACTTTAGTAAAAAACCCGCTAAAGCGCACATTGCCTAGAATTCGCTAACTCATCCTAATGTTGTTCCTAATATTTTTGTTCTATCTACAGGCATTTACCTTATTTCTGACGTGTCACGTGATCTTCCCAGAAGTCCATAGTCAGTGTGGTAGACTGGGCTCTCTTCCTGACTCCATGCTTTACGGCTTTGTGTACCAGACTCTCCCGACCACCACAAGCCTGCAGTGCATCGTGGGATGTTATCAGGACTTGAGATGCAAGAGTGTCAATTACAATTTCGTGGAAAAAGTTTGCCAGCTCAACTGGGAGTCAATGGAGACACAACCACTGCAGCTTTTTTCAAAAAAGGGCTTCTTTTACAAGAGTTTGTTTAACATAAATATTCAATGATGCCTGGCGTAACCCGTGAAACATTTTTAACTTAGAGTACTCATTTAGAAGTAGCGTGTTCAGGTTCCTACTTCGTAAATCAAATCATGTCTCCAAGCATAAAAAAATAAAGCAGTTGTTAACAAAGCTTTTGTGGGCGGGGCGGATTTCATCTGTTATCAAGTATCAATTGTGATATCTGATCCGCCCTTTCCATTGTCATTTGTTCGATTTGTAAGGGTTTGATTTGTGAGGTATTAACGCCTCAAGGGTGCATTCTTGGACGGTTTCTGGGAGAGTGCACAATCAATAGTAAACCACTCGACTCCCGAGGTTTAGACACCGCCTGAATGAAAGATGAATGATTCTCTTTGGTGAGTGGAATGATCAAATTCGTTAGTGAAAGTATTGACGCTTATATCAAACGGGGACATCTATGTTCATCTATGTTTAGGGCTCAGAATACGGACAGGTTCTTAGATCGAACATTGTATTTCTTCTTAGTGACATTTCTTCTTAAGCTTTCTCGAAGTTTCCAAACGTTATACCCCCCTGTCTTCCTATCCTAACCTTAAAAAAATGTAAAAGTATAAAAATGTCATTTGGTCTAGCCCATGGTGTAGTGGAGTATATAGCATTTTGTTTATCCAACAGTTTCCTACGGCAAGGTTTATTTAAAGATAGTAACGGAGCAATGAAAAAGATTTAAATGAGCAGCGTTTTAGTTCGCAGCAGCACGAGCCCATTCTATGTATGCCGCCCACACCCTATTATCCCGCCCACACCCTATTATCCCGCCCACACCCCATTATCCCGCCCACACCCCATTATCCCGCCCACACCCCATTATCCCGCCCACACCCTATTATCCCGCCCACACCCCATTATCCCGCCCACACCCCATTACCCCGCCAACACCCCATTATCCCGCCCACACCCTATTATCCCACCCACACCCCATTATCCCGCCCACACCCCATTACCCCGCCCACACCCCATTATCCCGCCCACACCCTATTATCCCGCCCACACCCCATTATCCCGCCCACACCCTATTATCCCGCCCACACCCTATTATCCCGCCCACACCCCATTATCCCGCCCACACCCCATTACCCCGACCACACCCCATTATCCCGCCCACACCCTATTATCCCGCCCACACCCCATTATCCCGCCCACACCCCATTACCCCGCCCACACCCCATTATCCCGCCCACACCCCATTACCCCGCCCACACCCCATTATCCCGCCCACACCCCATTACCCCGCCAACACCCCATTACCCCGCCCACACCACTTTTTGAGTAGAAAAAGGTAGATGTACCAAGTTTTAAAAATTAACCAATAAAGAACTCTGGAAGGGTCAGTATAAGTCTGGAGGAATCTGTATTTTTGCTTTATTGTGATTTCCGCTAACTTTCAGCTGTGGCTGATTCGAAACCGTTATCAAGATTGTTTTCACGTTCGTTTGGTTTTGCTTAAACGCTGTCGTGCGCCAAGTTTTATTTCTAATAGCACTACTCCTTTTGTTAAATCCTAAAACAGATTTGTAAAGAACATTATTTCTTTAGAGATTGAAGACACCAGTTCAGGATATGTAAAACTAGGAAGCAAGGATATATATGGTCTAACAAGAGATGCTGGACTTCTTGATTTATTTCAGTGTGATGATATTCGCACGATTTCGTGTTTCGGGTAAGTCAAGATATTTGTTTTAAAGTGCCCATATCATCAAACTCTTAAATTCCGGGATTATACCAATACATCTGGTACTTGAAAACTAAACCATACCAAGTTTTATGGGCATACGACGGGTTGTCGTGGGGTTTCCACGGCTCTTCTTGTGCAAGTGTGGCATGTGAAACAAACAGATCGATTTACATGTGTGGCTTCGTTACAACCGCGGAAACGCAAATTTGCCATGCACCTTCTGCGAGTGAGTACTGCTAAAATACCCAATTTAGCCGTATCATCGGTTAGTAGTTTAAAAGACGAGCGGCATATCCTAAGATATTGAAGAAGAAGAAATTCCTTTAGTTTTCAAAATTTTACTTTATTAATACGCAGTGGCTATATGCCCGACAGTCGGGACAGGTCTTGGATGGACTAAATGCCCGACAGTTTTCAATTTATTCAAATAACCCATAGTAATCTGTCTTCTTTGTAAGTTCTAAGTATTCTATATTTGTTGAGAAAAGGCAAGCGAATCTGAATTAAGCTTTGTTGTCGGTATTGAACGCTTTCCGTTGTCTGTGTATACTATGAAATAGTTCCAGCAAATATCCATACCCCCCCCCCCCCCTATTGAGGGTGTCGGAGGTATGACCTCCCACCCCTCTGGAATTTCCAACCCACTTAATACAGTAACTGTTAAGGAAAAAGGGCATTTTACACCCCCTCCCCTCTGGAAATTCCTGGGCGTTTGAACCCCCCACCACCCACGGAATTTCCAATCCCCTCAATGGGGGGATGGGTATTTTCTAGAACTACACAATTTTAGTGACACAAATGATTAAGATTTCTCCTCTTCGATATTTTTGGAGATAGACTTGGCGATTCTCTTTTTCTTTGTGAAGCTTATTAACCTACTCAACGGCCTAAATATCCATTAAAAAATCAAAAATCAAAAATTAAAGACGTAAGGGGGAAGGGGGTCGTAAAATTGCATAGAATATTGTCTCGAGTCAGTGGTTATTGTAGGCTTAGCTTTTCATTTAGCTACAAACAGTTGAACTTTTTTTAAAGCTGTCAATACCTTGTTGACATAATATGCAATATTTTATTGAAAACTATGTTTATTGACAGTTTGTTGTCATTTTCTTTGAGTCTCCCACATGTACCAAAAGCTCACAAGTCAGTATTAGAATTTCACTGAACTTCTTTGTGTCAGGGACAAAGAGCTATTGCAAAGCTATTACCACGACACTGCCCCTTTAAAGGGCTGTAAACAAATCAAAATAGGTGGTGGTGGGTCTCTGTCGTTTTGGTTATATTTTGAGTTTGCTTTATTATTATTATTTTTTTTTGGGGGGGGGGATTCAGCTTAAAATAGCCAAGCAACTAGTACAACAGATGTTGGTTTTGCAGTCTTTTATTCAATATATCCAAGATTATCATGCAATTCTGTAGTTTGACTGCAAATATATATATATATATTTTCTTTTCCTTTACAGTTCAATATGTACAGTGTGACCATAGCTATGATTACAATTATTTAGAAATTTTTTTACCTTCTAACAGAAACCATCTTGACTGCAAAACACTCACTGTAGGGCATTCGATATTAGGCGTTTCTTTCATGCGGCTGTGAGGTTGACATATCAACATCCAGAGGGGCCACACCCAACTCGGAATCATGGGGGCTCATGAAAACATGGTGATACGGAACCTTTTTCTGCCTTTACCCTCATTCATCATGAACACCTGTGCAGTTGATGCCCTTAGGTGGATGGGGTGCGCAGGTGCTTTGGGTGTGGCCCTGAAGATGGCACAGTCACCACAAGATGTACCAGAATAAAGTTCGATACTTGTTAAAAATGTAAAAACATGTGAGTGGAAAACAGTCAATAGCCATGGAATTTCTAGTGTGTTGTACATGTTTTAGGATTTACTTACTTATACTTACTAAATTACAGTATTTAAAAAAAAATTATTTACTACTTGTATAATTGAGAAGAGTAATATATACTTCTCATTGACCTCGTAGAGCTTGTCTCTTCCCTCCTAAATAACAAACAAAATGATGTTTGTTATTATCTAGGTGCAAAGAAAGCTACAGTAGTTTTCTAATCAGATATTTTTTTGTCTTTCAACATTCACCTGTTATTTCAACAGCTCTTCCTTGAGTTTGATTGTCTCAGAAATAGACCTTGTTTGATAAACGAAGACATGTTACGAGGGGAGGGCCAGTTAACACTACTCTCCCCAAAGTCAGTTTATGTTTTCAACACCGTTTCCAGCCATCGCAATGCTTTGTTTTAATTAAACAGTCGGATTCCCCTAGTCACTGCCAGTTTTAAGTTGGTTGTTCATAACCTGCCGAATTGGCCTCGCGACCATAGCTGGGCCTCGGCAAGTCCGGGCCGGGTCCACTGGCTTCAAGTCTCAGCCCGACAGACCCAACCCTTAGAGCCAATCCTTTTCCCGAAGTTACGGATCTATTTTGCCGACTTCCCTTACCTACATTGTTCTATCAACCAGAGGCTGCTCACCTTGGAGACCTGCTGCGGTTATGAGTGTAACGATATCCGGTTTATACAACTTCCGGTGACGTCACACACCACGTGCGTAGACACGCTTGTACGAGTTTCGTAGACTTGTAGTTGTTGTTCTTTGAGATAAAGACTAAAGTCGTCTCATATGTCTCGGTGTTCTTTCTCCGTTCTTCATCGTTCCTTCAGCTAAGAAACGATACAATGAGTACGACCGGACACAAACATCAATGTCCTCCTCGAATTTTCAAGGGCCGTCGAGAGCGCCCGGTTCGGACGAAATTTCTAAATTTCTGCCCAGTGCTCTGAAAGTCAGAAATAACTAAACTTAACTGGTAGTGAGGGACTTGAAGTAGGGGGGGGGGGGGGGATGGAGGTTTCTGTTTTATTGGTTAAAATATTTTTTACGATGTTAAATCGGACCGTCGATGTGGCTCAGGAGATGCACTGATTGCGCTAATTGTAACGTAATGATTGCCTCGATAAACGGTTAGAGGCTCGAGCCATATCGGGCATTCGGGCATATCATTAGAATTCCCCTATTCTTGTCCAAAATTGAAAAAGTGCAAAAGTGCAGATTTTGATTTTCAATTGTTTTTACGGTACAATCTGACGTCAGGATTTTTTTTTTTTTTTTTTACAAAAATCTGTTATATAGTTTTGTCATACCATGGCCAAAAACGTTTTCGGCAGTGCAAGGCCCTTGGCAGACCGTATACCAAATAAGCTTTTTAAAATTACCGCGAGCAGACTGCTTGGGTTTCACAAAAGAAACCGAAACAAAGGGAAACATCATATCTTGTTGACTAGAGGTGATAAAACAGAAGCTCCACTTCAATGACATACACTTATTTAGTTGTCAGCGCAGTTACTGTCGAAAAACGACAGTACTGAGGAAAATCATTCTCGCGAAAACCCAGAGTCGCAAATCGGCAAGTAAAGAGCTATAAGAAAGTGAAAAAAGCTTTGCTAGCATTTTATCATTATAAACATTTCTTTTACTTTAACTAACAACTTGAATTGATTGGACCATCGAAGATCGCTAGTCGCTATAAACACGCATGCGCACCCAAACCCACATGGAAGACATTTCTGACAAACCTAGTGTGTTTACAGTCGTTTGACGAAGCGTTGTTGTCAACCGGCTTCGCGACTACTACAAGCCCGCATGTAAGCACTGAACCACCAAGCCCATAAAAACTCTTTGGCTTTGCTAGCGCATGAGCCATGAGTTAAAGAGGAAAGCCATACAGCAAGACAATATTTATCCAAGAATCGATTATTCGAGAATGATTGTCATCGTTTCATGCCAATAACAAATATTTATAAGGTTATTTGTTTCAAACACAGATCGTCCAACAGTAGCCATCATCAGACTTGGAGTCCCAAAAGAGAATGAAATTGTATTTTTACTGTGCCACAGTCAACAGCAGGCCTGCTGTTAAATCATACGTTTGGTTTAAAGACGGCGATCGCTTTTATGCGTTAGCACACCCCAGAGCGAGCATAGAACGTAGCGGACAAGACTTGGTGTTTGCGCCTGTGAGGCGAGCCGATCAAGGCAACTATACATGCGCAGCGGTATGGGAACTTCGCCACCTGTTCAGCTGATCCTTAATTGTGAGTTTTTATAGAACGGCTATGCTAATCTATTTACATTATACACCCAAACTAAACCCATCACACCCCTCCCCCCCAAAAAAAAAAATAAAAAAAAACCACAACACAACATACCAAAAACAGAACACAACAACAAACCAAACACAACACCAGGACAAACCAAACACAACACCATGACAAACCAAACACAACACCACGACGAACCACAACACCACGACGAACCAACACCCAACACAACGACAAACTAAATACAACACCACGACAAACCAACACACAACAACACGAAAAACCAAACACGACACCTCGACAAACCAAACACAACACCACGAAAAGCCAAACACGACACTACGACAAACCATAACACAACACCACAACAAACCATGACACAACACCACGACAAACCAAAACACAACACCAGGACAAACCAAACACACAACACCGCGACAAACCAAACACAACACCAGGACAAACAAAACATAACGCCATGACAAACCAAACACGACACCACGACAAACCAAACCAAACACCACGACAAACTAAACATGACACCAGGACCAACCATAACACAACACCACGACAAACCAAACCCAACACCACGACAAATCAAACACAACACCACGACAAACCACAACACAACACCACGACAAACCAACACCCAACACCACGACAAACCACAACACAACACCACGACAAATTAAATACAACACCACGACAAACCAACACACAACACCACGAAAAGCCAAACACGACACCACGACAAACCATAACACAACACCACAACAAACCATGGCATAACATCACGACAAACCAAAACACAACACCAGGACAAACCAAGCACAACACCATGACAAACCAAACACACAACACCGCGACAAACCAAACACAACACCATGACAAACCAAACAAAACACCATGACAAACCAAACACGACACCACGACAAACCAAACCAAACACCACGACAAACTAAACATGACACCACGACAAACCATAACACAACACCACGACAAACCAAACCCAACACCACGAAAAGCCAAACACGACACCACGACAAACCATAACACAACACCACGACAAACCTTGACACAACACCACGACAAACCAAACAAAACACCACGTCAAACCATATGACACAACACCACAACAAACCATGGCACAACACCACGACAAACCACAACACAACACCAGGACAAACCAAAACACAACACCGCGACAAACCAAACACAACACCACAACAAACCATGGCACAACACCACGACAAACCACAACACAACACCAGGACAAACCAAAACACAACACCATGACAAACCATGGCACAACAACACGACAAACCAAAACACACAACACCGCGACAAACCAAACACAACACCAGGACAAACAAAACAAAACGCCATGACAAACCAAACACGACACCACGACAAACCAAACCAAACACCACGACAAACTAAACATGACACCAGGACCAACCATAACACAACACCACGACAAACCAAACCCAACACCACGACAAATCAAACACAACACCACGACAAACCACAACACAACACCACGACAAACCAACACCCAACACCACGACAAACCACAACACAACACCACGACAAATTAAATACAACACCACGACAAACCAACACACAACACCACGAAAAGCCAAACACGACACCACGACAAACCATAACACAACACCACAACAAACCATGGCATAACATCACGACAAACCAAAACACAACACCAGGACAAACCAAGCACAACACCATGACAAACCAAACACACAACACCGCGACAAACCAAACACAACACCATGACAAACCAAACAAAACACCATGACAAACCAAACACGACACCACGACAAACCAAACCAAACACCACGACAAACTAAACATGACACCACGACAAACCATAACACAACACCACGACAAACCAAACCCAACACCACGAAAAGCCAAACACGACACCACGACAAACCATAACACAACACCACGACAAACCTTGACACAACACCACGACAAACCAAACAAAACACCACGTCAAACCATATGACACAACACCACAACAAACCATGGCACAACACCACGACAAACCACAACACAACACCAGGACAAACCAAAACACAACACCGCGACAAACCAAACACAACACCACAACAAACCATGGCACAACACCACGACAAACCACAACACAACACCAGGACAAACCAAAACACAACACCATGACAAACCATGGCACAACAACACGACAAACCAAAACACACAACACCGCGACAAACCAAACACAACACCAGGACAAACAAAACAAAACGCCATGACAAACCAAACACGACACCACGACAAACCAAACCAAACACCACGACAAACTAAACATGACACCATGACAAACCAAACAAAACACCATGACAAACCAAACACGACACCACGACAAACCATAACACAACGTTACGACAAACCTTGACACAACACCACGACAAACCAAACAAAACACCACGACAAACCATATGACACAACACCACAACAAACCATGGCACAACACCACGACAAACCAAGCACATCACCACGACAAACCAAACACAACACCACGTCAAACCAAACACAAAAACAAGCACACAGCCATACGATGGCACTCCACAAGATACAAAACCAAGAAAAATTATGAGGGATCAACATTCGATATTTAGTGTTTTATTCATCTCAATTTAGATCAGCCCGAGCAAACCAGTCTCAAGGTAGAATTCGCCGCTTCAATTTGACATGTAACACACTGGCTGAGTCTGCACCACAGGGATACCGTATCTACAGGGATGGATCTCTGCTCGTCACCAGCCCTTTATCTACTCACTTGGTTTGGCTGACGTCACTTGGTCACGTGGTGTATGAGTGTGTACCCAACAGCACGCTTGGTGTTGGAGTGACTGCAACAACTCTTATCACAGTCAAAGGTAAATTGCATAGTTATATTGTGTAATTCCAGAAAAAAAAATCCGACATCAGGTATAAATCCCAGCACCATGAAATAGGCCTCTGGCTTTTTGATGAATATTTTTCTAGTTAAACACACTAGTAGGTATATTTGTGTAACCAAAAATGCTGTCTGGTCTGGTTGTTTGCCGACTTTCAAATCCGGCACTGATTCTGATAGGATATAAACTGAATAGTTATAACTGGATAGTACCTAATAGTAGGTCAACCAATCAGAATGCACTATTGATGATAGATCACTTGTCATTAGACATTGTGTACACACTTTAATTGTCTTTGTCTTTTGTTTAATTAAAAGCTCTATTACAAGCATGATCGCATGGGTCTAGGACATAAATTCTGTTCTCATATCATGATAGGCAAGACCTCGCATTCCCGGATGTGGATACAGTGTCACAGGTAAGTAGGCCACTTCATCGAGGTCACGTGAGACTTCAGGCATCAGAATATAAAATTTACTGCACCTGTAAAATAATCACTACATATTGCAGCACAATGTCAAAACGCCCAAGAATTCAGTAGTGTCTCTAATTATTTATGCTAAGTATAGCATCTGCAAATTGCATTATCAACTGGTCTATTGTAGCCTCTTCCCCAGGCACCTTTTCGCTGCGCGGCTTCTCGTTATTGACCTCACGTCTGATTTTCCGCTTGCAAAAGGAGTTTAAGCGGGTGTCAGCGTCATTTTAAGAATAAAATAATAGGGCCTAGGCATCCCTGAAAATATGCTGACATATAGAGATCTATCTACCTGGGGACGAGGCTAGGTCTATCTACATGGGGACGAGGCTAGGTCTATCTACATGGGGACGAGGCTAGGTCTATCTACATTGGGACGCGGCATTTCTACATTGGCGGCGGCATGTTTTGAATTTTTGGAACCGACACGACGCGAGCGAACGTAAAACTGAGCTAAACATTTCTCGTTGCAGACGGACAGGAAGCTTGCATCGTCTACCCTAGGTGAGCATGTTCAATTCATCTGCTTTTTAACAACTGCGGTCGGTCTAGAATGCTAAATTCACATTTTGCAAAACTTAGTAGTAATAAGTATGCTTAAGTAAGTATCGCCGGATAGAGTAATCTGATATTTGATCGCGCTATTGTGTAACTGGACAATTACGGATTTCGAAGAGAGTTGTATGCAAGACGACTGATACCGAATATATCTGTTTTTACCCTTGTGTCGTGGTGTGTGATTCGGTGGAAAGTCCCGGGTTTAACATTTGGAAAGAGCGCTCATGTCAGGGTTAACATGGTTGCTACTGATGTTTATATTGTAACGGTTGTTATTTAATGTCGGGGATTTACACTCGCTTAATAGATGTTGGACTGTGTTAATGATATGTTACAACATACGCCATTATTATATCATTCTTTACTTCAGCCAATCACGCTGCCTCCTTGATCTACCCAGCAAAATTCTTGAACCGAGAACACGCCGTCACCCTCTACAGGGATGTCAAAGTCGTTTCGCAGCTGAGGGGTGCCTGCAATGCGTTTCAGAGGCAGGCCCGCGCTGCGCAGCCCACGCAAGAGGACCTTGTCAATGCAAATAAGTGGTTGCCATGGTATGCTGCAATGATAAATCCAATAAGTAGTTCGAATAACTAGTTCGAATCCGGCTCTGGGTTCAGTTCTGGACTGGAGGTTGGGGTTGAAAGAGGATAGAACTTGTTTCGCCTGCATTTCCACTCTTTAACAGTCTCCTAACACTTCACTTACAATTTATAGGGAGGGGATACCTGTGTGCTATTCGTAGAAGTAGGGAACAGTTACCTCTCTCAGAACCCAGAGAACTTGAAACTGGTTACTCACGGTTTCATGTGATTCATTGCAGGGATGAGGTGATTCAGTGCGTGTCTCCTAACACTTCACTTAGAATTTAAAGGGGGGATGACTGTGTGCTATTCATAAGAGTAGGCAACGGCTCCCCGTATCACGGCTAGCTATCTCCCAGTCTCACAGAACCCAGAGAACTTGAAACTGGTTACTAATGGTTTCATGTGATTCATTGCAGGGATGAGGTGATTCATTGTGTGGACATGCAGACAGAAAGATTTGACATGGCACGCTCACAGGTAACGATTTCAACCAGCAGTCCTGATGTGTGAAAGCTGTAATTTGTGGGCATTGCACTGCATTGTTGGAAAGGCCTAGGCATACCGTCTTGGGTCGGCGGTAGCGGAACTCGACTCACAATTTTGCTAAAAAAAGTTTCCTTTGATTTGTCTAGAGTGCCAAGGCTAGGGAGAGCAGGAATCTACTGTCGATCGCGCTTTTTGTATTGATACCTCCTTCCAGAGGACAAGAGATCCGGACACTGCGAATTGCCCCGTCCGGTGACAGAGAACACGTCCAGGGACTGAATTCATTAGTCTTGAATTCAGATGGCACCCTCATGTTCAGATTCGAGGATTACAAAACATATGGCTCTCATGGGGTTGATGTCACAAATTTGCCAGTAAGTCTTCCATTTGTGATTTATCCTTTATTTTGACATGTGCTTGTAGATTGCGTGACAATATGGGAAAACACGATTATTTGTTTAAACTATAATAAAGTAACCATTTAATCTTCTTCTTATCACAAATGGAATTTTATGTGTGCTACTACTGTTTTCACATATTTTCTACTTAAATACTCTGTGTAGACTCCGTGACGTGATCATATTAGCTGACTCTCTTTTTTTTTCACTTTCAGGAAGATCACAGATTGAACGTCATCATAAGGGAATATCTGGACAAATACAGAGATATTCTTCTCGACGCCGCTGACGATGGCACAACCAACAATTTTCTTCTCCTGGTAAGTTATGACTTCAGTTTCCAATTATATTTTTTCAAAGGGCTCACTGATCTTCTTGGAACTAGTGATTGTTGGATAGAACCCTAACCCTAACCCTAACCCTAACCCTAACCCTAACCCTAACCCTAACCCTAACCCTAACCCTAACCCTAACCCTAACCCTAACCCTAACCTTTCATGTGGATGTAAGGTTGAAATGTCAAAACCTTCATTAACCCGTGAACTACGCTTTAGCGTATTACACTTTGTTGTGATCTGATTCTATTGTTCTTTTTTGTGTTTTACTAACTATTACCGTTTAACTATCACACTTTGTTTCAAGGTTAATGAAAACCACTCTAATTACTTACAGTAATCCTTTTTTAATATTATTATTTACTTGTATAATTTAGATGAGCAATACATATTTTTTCTTGGCCTTGTAGAGCTCATCTCGTTCCTCATAAATAACAAACAAAATGAAGTTTGTTCTTATTTGGTGCAAAAGAATCTACATTAGTTTTCTAATCAGATAATTGTTTTTTTCAACACTCACCTGTTATTTCAACAGCTCTTACTTGAGTTTGCTTGTCTCAGAAATAGACCTTGCTTAATAAACAAATATATCTTACAAACTTATTTAATAATAGGTAACAACTGCAATATTGTATGAAGAGAGTGCCCCTCCCTTCCCCCTGCTATTGTTGAAATTATGCTCAATAAACTTTTACCTCTTCCCTCTCCACCAGTTAAGCATTCTATGTATGCTTCCCTGTACAAAATGCACCCCTTCAAATAGAACATTAAAGTTCACATACTTGTTTACTTCCTCAAACTCTTTGCTTTGTGTTTTTTGTTAACTTCCTAGGAACAAATTGAATACATATAATCAATAAATCTAGCAAGCTTATTTTGCAAACTCACTTTTTTTTATTATTTTTGCGCAAAACCTATCAGGATTAGGGGGGTCCAGCACAAAGAAACAAAAACGAACTAAAAAAAAAAGGCCCATTGGCCTGGGATCGAACCCGGTCTGAAGAACAAAACGGAAACCACACATACGGATTACCCAATCGGTATGGCAGCACAAGGCTTTTACGGAAGGCTGTAAAGAACCCGAAGGCCCCAAGCACCGATATTTCCGAGCGAATATGCTGTACAACACTCTTGCAAGGTTATCCCAACCCGCGCATTAATGGGGAGGACAATAACCAGGATCCCAGGCCTGTAATACGGTTACGCCACGCACAGCTCGCCGAGATTGTGGATGACAAAAAATAGAGGTCTATTTGGGCGTCTTGGGTCCCTTGGGGACTCGCCATGCGCACGGGCGCATCTCTTTTATTGTGTACATGACATCAAATTAGCGAAGAAAAAAGACGCTGTTTTGGTATCATGTGAAAAGCATAAAATAAATAGAAATAAAGACGTAAGGGGGGAGAATATTGACATATTCATATTAGAATATTGACAAAATCCGCAATATTGTCTACGCTGACTAAGTAAAGCTGTATTTTACTTTAAAGGGGCAGCAGCATAGTACTGCGCATGTCTGGAGTCAGTGTTTATTGTAGGCGTTTAAGTGTCTACAAACAGTTGAACTTTTTAAAAGCTGTCAATACCTTATTAAATAATATGCAATATTATATTGAAAACTATGTTAATGGACAGTTTGTGGTCATTTTTTTGTTTTGTTTAAAGTCTCCCACATGTACCAAAAGCTCATAAGTCAGTATTAGAATTTCACTGAAGTTCATTGTGTCAGGACTCTAGAGCTATTGCAAATCTCTAAACCATGACACTCCCCTTTTAAAGGAAAGTAAAAAAAAATCAAAATTGTTGGTGGGGGTCTCTGTTGTGTTTGTTTTCTTTTTAGTTTTGTTCTATTATTATTATTATTATTTTCTTTATTAGAGGGGGAGGGGAATTCAGCTAAAAATAGCCAAGGGTCAATTCAAGCAACTAGTACAAAAGATGTATTTTTGCAGTCCTTTATTCAATATATTCAAGGTTATCATGCAATTATGTTGTTTGACTGCATATATATATATTTTTCTTTCATTTCATTACAAGTTCTATATGTGTAAGTGGTGACCATAGCTATGATTACTATTATTTAGAATAATTTTTTACCTACTAACAGAAAACAACTTGATTGCAAAACACTTACTGTAGGGCACTCGATATTAGGCATTACTGTCATGTGGATGTAAGGTTCAAATGTCAAAACCTTCATTAACCCGTGAACTACGCTTTAGCGTATTACACTTTGTTGTGATCTGATTCTATTGTTCTTTTTTGTGTTTTACTAACTATTACCGTTTAACTATCACACTTTGTTTCAAGGTTAATGAAAACCACTCTAATTACTTACAGTAATCCTTTTTTAATATTATTATTTACTTGTATAATTTAGATGAGCAATACATATTTTTTCTTGGCCTTGTAGAGCTCATCCCGTTCCTCATAAATAACAAACAAAATGAAGTTTGTTCTTATTTTGGTGCAAAGGAATCTACATTAGTTTTCTAATCAGATAATTGTTTTTTTTAACACTCACCTGTTATTTCAACAGCTCTTACTTGAGTTTGCTTGTCTCAGAAATAGACCTTGCTTAATAAACAAATATATCTTACAAACTTATTTAATAATAGGTAACAAGTGCAATATTGTATGAAGAGAGTGCCCCTCCCTTCCCCCTGCTATTGTTGAAATTATGCTCAATAAACTTTTACCTCTTCCCTCTCCACCAGTTAAGCATTCTATGTATGCTTCCCTGTACAAAATGCACCCCTTCAAATAGAACATTAAAGTTCACATACTTGTTTACTTCCTCAAACTCTTTGCTTTGTGTTTTTTGTTAACTTCCTAGGAACAAATTGAATACATATAATCAATAAATCTAACAAGCTTATTTTGCAAACTCACTTTTTTTATTATTTTTGCGCAAAACCTATCAGGATTAGGGGGTCCAGCACAAAGAAAAAAAAAACGATTTAAAAAAAAAGCCCATTGGCCTGGGATCGAACCCGGTCTGAAGAACAAAACGGAAACCATACATACGGATTACCCAATCGGTATGGCAGCACAAGGCTTTTACGGAAGGCTGTAAAGAACCCGAAGGCCCCAAGCACCGATATTTCCGAGCGAATATGCTGTACAACACTCTTGCAAGGTTATCCCAACCCGCGCATTAATGGGGAGGACAATAACCAGGATCCCAGGCCTGTAATACGGTTACGCCACGCACAGCTCGCCGAGATTGTGGATGACAAAAACTAGAGGTCTATTTGGGCGTCTTGGGTCCCTTGGGGACTCGCCATGCGCACGGGCGCATCTCGTTTATTGTGTACATGACATCAAATTAGCGAAGAAAAAAGACGCTGTTTTGGTATCGTGTGAAAATCATAAAATAAATAGAAATAAAGACGTAAGGGGGGAGAATATTGACATATTCATATTAGAATATTGACAAAATCCGCAATTTTGTCTACGCTGACTAAGTAAAGCTGTATTTTACTTTAAAGTTGCAGCAACATAGTACTGCGCATGTCTGGAGTCAGTGATTATTGTAGGCGTTTAAGTGTCAACAAACAGTTGAACTTTTTAAAAGCTGTGAATACCTTATTAAATAATATGCAATATTATATTGAAAACTATGTTAATGGACAGTTTGTGGTCATTTTTTTGTTTTGTTTAAAGTCTCCCACATGTACCAAAAGCTCATAAGTCAGTATTAGAATTTCACTGAAGTTCATTGTGTCAGGACTCTAGAGCTATTGCAAATCTCTAAACCATGACACTCCCCTTTTAAAGGAAAGTAAAAAAAAATCAAAATTGTTGGTGGGGGTCTCTGTTGTGTTTGTTTTCTTTTTAGTTTTGTTCTATTATTATTATTATTTTCTTTATTAGAGGGGGAGGGGAATTCAGCTAAAAATAGCCAAGGGTCAATTCAAGCAACTAGTACAAAAGATGTATTTTTGCAGTCCTTTATTCAATATATTCAAGGTTATCATGCAATTCTGTTGTTTGACTGCATATATATATTTTTTTCTTTCATTTCATTACAAGTTCTATATGTGTAAGTGGTGACCATAGCTATGATTACTATTATTTAGAATAATTTTTTACCTACTAACAGAAAACAACTTGACTGCAAAACACTTACTGTAGGGCACTCGATATTAGGCATTACTTTCATGTGGATGTAAGGTTCAAATGTCAAAACCTTCATTAACCCGTGAACTACGCTTTAGCGTATTACACTTTGTTGTGATCTGATTCTATTGTTCTTTTTTGTGTTTTACTAACTATTACCGTTTAACTATCACACTTTGTTTCACGGGTTAATGAAAACCACTCTAATTACTTACAGTAATCCTTTTTTAATATTATTATTTACTTGTATAATTTAGATGAGCAATACATATTTTTTCTTGGCCTTGTAGAGCTCATCTCGTTCCTCATAAATAACAAACAAAATGAAGTTTGTTCTTATTTGGTGCAAAAGAATCTACATTAGTTTTCTAATCAGATAATTGTTTTTTTCAACACTCACCTGTTATTTCAACAGCTCTTACTTGAGTTTGCTTGTCTCAGAAATAGACCTTGCTTAATAAACAAATATATCTTACAAACGTATTTAATAATAGGTAACAACTGCAATATTGTATGAAGAGAGTGCCCCTCCCTTCCCCCTGCTATTGTTGAAATTATGCTCAATAAACTTTTACCTCTTCCCTCTCCACCAGTTAAGCATTCTATGTATGCTTCCCTGTACAAAATGCACCCCTTCAAATAGAACATTAAAGTTCACATACTTGTTTACTTCCTCAAACTCTTTGCTTTGTGTTTTTTGTTAACTTCCTAGGAACAAATTGAATACATATAATCAATAAATCTAGCAAGCTTATTTTGCAAACTCACTTTTTTATTATTTTTGCGCAAAACCTATCAGGATTAAGGGGGTCCAGCACAAAGAAACAAAAACGAACTAAAAAAAAAGGCCCATTGGCCTGGGATCGAACCCGGTGTGAAGAACAAAACGGAAACCACACATACGGATTACCCAATCGGTATGGCAGCACAAGGCTTTTACGGAAGGCTGTAAAGAACCCGAAGGCCCCAAGCACCGATATTTCCGAGCGAATATGCTGTACAACACTCTTGCAAGGTTATCCCAACCCGCGCATTAATGGGGAGGACAATAACCAGGATCCCAGGCCTGTAATACGGTTACGCCACGCACAGCTCGCCGAGATTGTGGATGACAAAAAATAGAGGTCTATTTGGGCGTCTTGGGTCCCTTGGGGACTCGCCATGCGCACGGGCGCATCTCTTTTATTGTGTACATGACATCAAATTAGCGAAGAAAAAAGACGCTGTTTTGGTATCATGTGAAAAGCATAAAATAAATAGAAATAAAGACGTAAGGGGGGAGAATATTGACATATTCATATTAGAATATTGACAAAATCCGCAATATTGTCTACGCTGACTAAGTAAAGCTGTATTTTACTTTAAAAGGGCAGCAGCATAGTACTGCGCATGTCTGGAGTCAGTGTTTATTGTAGGCGTTTAAGTGTCTACAAACAGTTGAACTTTTTAAAAGCTGTCAATACCTTATTAAATAATATGCAATATTATATTGAAAACTATGTTAATGGACAGTTTGTGGTCATTTGTTTTGTTTTGTTTAAAGTCTCCCACATGTACCAAAAGCTCATAAGTCAGTACTAGAATTTCACTGAAGTTCATTGTGTCATGGCTCTAGAGCTATTGCAAATCTCTTAAACATGACACTCCCCTTTTAAAGGAAAGTAAAAAAAATCAAAATTGTTGGTGGGGGTCTCTGCTGTGTTTGTTTTCTTTTTAGGTTTGTTCTATTATTATTATTATTTTCTTTTTTAGAGGGGGAGGGGAATACAGCTAAAAATAGCCAAGTGTCAATTCAAGCAACTAGTACAAAAGACGTTTTTTTGCAGTCCTTTATTCAATATATTCAAGGTTATCATGCAATTCTGTTGTTTGACTGCATATATATATATATATATATTTTTTTTTTCTTTCTTTTCATTACAAGTTCTATATGTGTAAGTGGTGACCATAGCTATGATTACTATTATTTAGAATATTTTTTTACCTACTAACAGAAAACAACTTGACTGCAAAACACTTACTGTAGGGCACTCGATATTAGGCATTACTTTCATGTGGATGTAAGGTTGAAATGTCAAAACCTTCATTAACCCGTGAACTACGCTTTAGCGTATTACACTTTGTGGTGATCTGATTCTATTGTACTTTTTTGTGTTTTACTAACTATTACCGTTTAACTATCACACTTTGTTTCACGGGTTAATGAAAACCACTCTAATTACTTACAGTAGTTCTTTTTTAATATTATTATTTACTTGTATAATTTAGATGAGCAATACATATTTCTTTATGGCTTTCTAGAGCTCATCTCGTTCCTCATAAATAACAAACAAAATAAAGTTTGTTCTTATTTGGTGCAAATGAATCTACATTAGTTTTCTAATCAGATAATTGTTTTTTTTAACACTCATCTGTTATTTCAACAGCTCTTACTTGAGTTTGCTTGTCTCAGAAATAGACCTTGCTTAATAAACAAAGACATGTTACAAACTTATTTAATAATAGGTAACAACTGCAATATTGTATGAAGAGAGTGCCCCTCTCTTCCCCCTGTTATTGTTGAAATTATGCTCAATAAACTTTTACCTCTTCCCTCTCCACCAGTTAAGCATTCTATGTATGCTTCCCTGTACAAAATGCACCCCTTCAAATAGAACATTAAAGTTCACATACTTGTTTACTTCCTCAAACTCTTTGCTTTGTGTTTTTTGTTAACTTCCTAGGAACAAATTGAATACATATAATCAATAAATCTAACAAGCTTATTTTGCAAACTCACTTTTTTTATTATTTTTGCGCAAAACCTATCAGGATTAGGGGGGTCCAGCACAAAGAAAAAAAAAACGATTTAAAAAAAAAGCCCATTGGCCTGGGATCGAACCCGGTCTGAAGAACAAAACGGAAACCATACATACGGATTACCCAATCGGTATGGCAGCACAAGGCTTTTACGGAAGGCTGTAAAGAACCCGAAGGCCCCAAGCACCGATATTTCCGAGCGAATATGCTGTACAACACTCTTGCAAGGTTATCCCAACCCGCGCATTAATGGGGAGGACAATAACCAGGATCCCAGGCCTGTAATACGGTTACGCCACGCACAGCTCGCCGAGATTGTGGATGACAAAAACTAGAGGTCTATTTGGGCGTCTTGGGTCCCTTGGGGACTCGCCATGCGCACGGGCGCATCTCGTTTATTGTGTACATGACATCAAATTAGCGAAGAAAAAAGACGCTGTTTTGGTATCGTGTGAAAATCAAAAAATAAATAGAAATAAAGACGTAAGGGGGGAGAATATTGACATATTCATATTAGAATATTGACAAAATCCGCAATTTTGTCTACGCTGACTAAGTAAAGCTGTATTTTACTTTAAAGTTGCAGCAACATAGTACTGCGCATGTCTGGAGTCAGTGATTATTGTAGGCGTTTAAGTGTCAACAAACAGTTGAACTTTTTAAAAGCTGTGAATACCTTATTAAATAATATGCAATATTATATTGAAAACTATGTTAATGGACAGTTTGTGGTCATTTTTTTGTTTTGTTTAAAGTCTCCCACATGTACCAAAAGCTCATAAGTCAGTATTAGAATTTCACTGAAGTTCATTGTGTCAGGACTCTAGAGCTATTGCAAATCTCTAAACCATGACACTCCCCTTTTAAAGGAAAGTAAAAAAAAATCAAAATTGTTGGTGGGGGTCTCTGTTGTGTTTGTTTTCTTTTTAGTTTTGTTCTATTATTATTATTATTTTCTTTATTAGAGGGGGAGGGGAATTCAGCTAAAAATAGCCAAGGGTCAATTCAAGCAACTAGTACAAAAGATGTATTTTTGCAGTCCTTTATTCAATATATTCAAGGTTATCATGCAATTCTGTTGTTTGACTGCATATATATATATTTTTCTTTCATTTCATTACAAGTTCTATATGTGTAAGTGGTGACCATAGCTATGATTACTATTATTTAGAATAATTTTTTACCTACTAACAGAAAACAACTTGACTGAAAAACACTTACTGTAGGGCACTCGATATTAGGCATTACTTTCATGTGGATGTAAGGTTCAAATGTCAAAACCTTCATTAACCCGTGAACTACGCTTTAGCGTATTACACTTTGTTGTGATCTGATTCTATTGTTCTTTTTTGTGTTTTACTAACTATTACCGTTTAACTATCACACTTTGTTTCAAGGTTAATGAAAACCACTCTAATTACTTACAGTAATCCTTTTTTAATATTATTATTTACTTGTATAATTTAGATGAGCAATACATATTTTTTCTTGGCCTTGTAGAGCTCATCTCGTTCCTCATAAATAACAAACAAAATGAAGTTTGTTCTTATTTGGTGCAAAGGAATCTACATTAGTTTTCTAATCAGATAATTGTTTTTTTAACACTCACCTGTTATTTCAACAGCTCTTACTTGAGTTTGCTTGTCTCAGAAATAGACCTTGCTTAATAAACAAATATATCTTACAAACTTATTTAATAATAGGTAACAAGTGCAATATTGTATGAAGAGAGTGCCCCTCCCTTCCCCCTGCTATTGTTGAAATTATGCTCAATAAACTTTTACCTCTTCCCTCTCCACCAGTTAAGCATTCTATGTATGCTTCCCTGTACAAAATGCACCCCTTCAAATAGAACATTAAAGTTCACATACTTGTTTACTTCCTCAAACTCTTTGCTTTGTGTTTTTTGTTAACTTCCTAGGAACAAATTGAATACATATAATCAATAAATCTAGCAAGCTTATTTTGCAAACTCACTTTTTTTTATTATTTTTGCGCAAAACCTATCAGGATTAAGGGGGTCCAGCACAAAGAAAAAAAACGAACTAAAAAAAAGGCCCATTGGCCTGGGATCGAACCCGGTGTGAAGAACAAAACGGAAACCACACATACGGATTACCCAATCGGTATGGCAGCACAAGGCTTTTACGGAAGGCTGTAAAGAACCCGAAGGCCCCAAGCACCGATATTTCCGAGCGAATATGCTGTACAACACTCTTGCAAGGTTATCCCAACCCGCGCATTAATGGGGAGGACAATAACCAGGATCCCAGGCCTGTAATACGGTTACGCCACGCACAGCTCGCCGAGATTGTGGATGACAAAAAATAGAGGTCTATTTGGGCGCATCTCGTTTATTGTGTACATGACATCAAATTAGCGAAGAAAAAAGACGCTGTTTTGGTATCGTGTGAAAATCATAAAATAAATAGAAATAAAGACGTAAGGGGGGAGAATATTGACATATTCATATTAGAATATTGACAAAATCCGCAATTTTGTCTACGCTGACTAAGTAAAGCTGTATTTTACTTTAAAGTTGCAGCAACATAGTACTGCGCATGTTTGGAGTCAGTGATTATTGTAGGCGTTTAAGTGTCAACAAACAGTTGAACTTTTTAAAAGCTGTGAATACCTTATTAAATAATATGCAATATTATATTGAAAACTATGTTAATGGACAGTTTGTGGTCATTTTTTTGTTTTGTTTAAAGTCTCCCACATGTACCAAAAGCTCATAAGTCAGTATTAGAATTTCACTGAAGTTCATTGTGTCAGGGCTCTAGAGCTATTGCAAATCTCTAAACCATGACACTCCCCTTTTAAAGGAAAGTAAAAAAAAATCAAAATTGTTGGTGGGGGTCTCTGTTGTGTTTGTTTCTTTTTAGTTTTGTTCTATTATTATTATTATTTTCTTTATTAGAGGGGGAGGGGAATTCAGCTAAAAATAGCCAAGGGTCAATTCAAGCAACTAGTACAAAAGATGTATTTTTGCAGTCCTTTATTCAATATATTCAAGGTTATCATGCAATTCTGTTGTTTGACTGCATATATATATTTTTTTCTTTCATTTCATTACAAGTTCTATATGTGTAAGTGGTGACCATAGCTATGATTACTATTATTTAGAATAATTTTTTACCTACTAACAGAAAACAACTTGACTGCAAAACACTTACTGTAGGGCACTCGATATTAGGCATTACTTTCATGTGGATGTAAGGTTCAAATGTCAAAACCTTCATTAACCCGTGAACTACGCTTTAGCGTATTACACTTTGTTGTGATCTGATTCTATTGTTCTTTTTTGTGTTTTACTAACTATTACCGTTTAACTATCACACTTTGTTTCACGGGTTAATGAAAACCACTCTAATTACTTACAGTAATCCTTTTTTAATATTATTATTTACTTGTATAATTTAGATGAGCAATACATATTTTTTCTTGGCCTTGTAGAGCTCATCTCGTTCCTCATAAATAACAAACAAAATGAAGTTTGTTCTTATTTGGTGCAAAAGAATCTACATTAGTTTTCTAATCAGATAATTGTTTTTTTCAACACTCACCTGTTATTTCAACAGCTCTTACTTGAGTTTGCTTGTCTCAGAAATAGACCTTGCTTAATAAACAAATATATCTTACAAACGTATTTAATAATAGGTAACAACTGCAATATTGTATGAAGAGAGTGCCCCTCCCTTCCCCCTGCTATTGTTGAAATTATGCTCAATAAACTTTTACCTCTTCCCTCTCCACCAGTTAAGCATTCTATGTATGCTTCCCTGTACAAAATGCACCCCTTCAAATAGAACATTAAAGTTCACATACTTGTTTACTTCCTCAAACTCTTTGCTTTGTGTTTTTTGTTAACTTCCTAGGAACAAATTGAATACATATAATCAATAAATCTAGCAAGCTTATTTTGCAAACTCACTTTTTTTATTATTTTTGCGCAAAACCTATCAGGATTAAGGGGGTCCAGCACAAAGAAACAAAAACGAATTAAAAAAAAAGCCCATTGGCCTGGGATCGAACCCGGTCTGAAGAACAAAACGGAAACCATACATACGGATTACCCAATCGGTATGGCAGCACAAGGCTTTTACGGAAGGCTGTAAAGAACCCGAAGGCCCCAAGCACCGATATTTCCGAGCGAATATGCTGTACAACACTCTTGCAAGGTTATCCCAACCCGCGCATTAATGGGGAGGACAATAACCAGGATCCCAGGCCTGTAATACGGTTACGCCACGCACAGCTCGCCGAGATTGTGGATGACAAAAAATAGAGGTCTATTTGGGCGTCTTGGGTCCCTTGGGGACTCGCCATGCGCACGGGCGCATCTCTTTTATTGTGTACATGACATCAAATTAGCGAAGAAAAAAGACGCTGTTTTGGTATCATGTGAAAAGCATAAAATAAATAGAAATAAAGACGTAAGGGGGGAGAATATTGACATATTCATATTAGAATATTGACAAAATCCGCAATATTGTCTACGCTGACTAAGTAAAGCTGTATTTTACTTTAAAAGGGCAGCAGCATAGTACTGCGCATGTCTGGAGTCAGTGTTTATTGTAGGCGTTTAAGTGTCTACAAACAGTTGAACTTTTTAAAAGCTGTCAATACCTTATTAAATAATATGCAATATTATATTGAAAACTATGTTAATGGACAGTTTGTGGTCATTTGTTTTGTTTTGTTTAAAGTCTCCCACATGTACCAAAAGCTCATAAGTCAGTACTAGAATTTCACTGAAGTTCATTGTGTCATGGCTCTAGAGCTATTGCAAATCTCTTAAACATGACACTCCCCTTTTAAAGGAAAGTAAAAAAAATCAAAATTGTTGGTGGGGGTCTCTGCTGTGTTTGTTTTCTTTTTAGGTTTGTTCTATTATTATTATTATTTTCTTTTTTAGAGGGGGAGGGGAATACAGCTAAAAATAGCCAAGGGTCAATTCAAGCAACTAGTACAAAAGATGTTTTTTTGTTGTCCTTTATTCAATATATTCAAGGTTATCATGCAATTCTGTTGTTTGACTGCATATATATATATATATATATTTTTTTCTTTCTTTTCATTACAAGTTCTATATGTGTAAGTGGTGACCATAGCTATGATTACTATTATTTAGAATATTTTTTTACCTACTAACAGAAAACAACTTGACTGCAAAACACTTACTGTAGGGCACTCGATATTAGGCATTACTTTCATGTGGATGTAAGGTTGAAATGTCAAAACCTTCATTAACCCGTGAACTACGCTTTAGCGTATTACACTTTGTGGTGATCTGATTCTATTGTACTTTTTTGTGTTTTACTAACTATTACCGTTTAACTATCACACTTTGTTTCACGGGTTAATGAAAACCACTCTAATTACTTACAGTAGTTCTTTTTTAATATTATTATTTACTTGTATAATTTAGATGAGCAATACATATTTCTTTATGGCTTTGTAGAGCTCATCTCGTTCCTCATAAATAACAAACAAAATAAAGTTTGTTCTTATTTGGTGCAAATGAATCTACATTAGTTTTCTAATCAGATAATTGTTTTTTTTAACACTCATCTGTTATTTCAACAGCTCTTACTTGAGTTTGCTTGTCTCAGAAATAGACCTTGCTTAATAAACAAAGACATGTTACAAACTTATTTAATAATAGGTAACAACTGCAATATTGTATGAAGAGAGTGCCCCTCTCTTCCCCCTGTTATTGTTGAAATTATGCTCAATAAACTTTTACCTCTTCCCTCTCCACCAGTTAAGCATTCTATGTATGCTTCCCTGTACAAAATGCACCCCTTCAAATAGAACATTAAAGTTCACATACTTGTTTACTTCCTCAAACTCTTTGCTTTGTGTTTTTTGTTAACTTCCTAGGAACAAATTGAATACATATAATCAATAAATCTAGCAAGCTTATTTTGCAAACTCACTTTTTTTATTATTTTTGCGCAAAACCTATCAGGATTAGGGGGGTCCAGCACAAAGAAAAAAAAAACGATTTAAAAAAAAAAGCCCATTGGCCTGGGATCGAACCCGGTCTGAAGAACAAAACGGAAACCATACATACGGATTACCCAATCGGTATGGCAGCACAAGGCTTTTACGGAAGGCTGTAAAGAACCCGAAGGCCCCAAGCACCGATATTTCCGAGCGAATATGCTGTACAACACTCTTGCAAGGTTATCCCAACCCGCGCATTAATGGGGAGGACAATAACCAGGATCCCAGGCCTGTAATACGGTTACGCCACGCACAGCTCGCCGAGATTGTGGATGACAAAAAATAGAGGTCTATTTGGGCGTCTTGGGTCCCTTGGGGACTCGCCATGCGCACGGGCGCATCTCGTTTATTGTGTACATGACATCAAATTAGCGAAGAAAAAAGACGCTGTTTTGGTATCGTGTGAAAATCATAAAATAAATAGAAATAAAGACGTAAGGGGGGAGAATATTGACATATTCATATTAGAATATTGACAAAATCCGCAATTTTGTCTACGCTGACTAAGTAAAGCTGTATTTTACTTTAAAGTTGCAGCAACATAGTACTGCGCATGTCTGGAGTCAGTGATTATTGTAGGCGTTTAAGTGTCAACAAACAGTTGAACTTTTTAAAAGCTGTGAATACCTTATTAAATAATATGCAATATTATATTGAAAACTATGTTAATGGACAGTTTGTGGTCATTTTTTTTGTTTTGTTTAAAGTCTCCCACATGTACCAAAAGCTCATAAGTCAGTATTAGAATTTCACTGAAGTTCATTGTGTCAGGGCTCTAGAGCTATTGCAAATCTCTAAACCATGACACTCCCCTTTTAAAGGAAAGTAAAAAAAAAAAAAAAAATCAAAATTGTTGGTGGGGGTCTCTGTTGTGTTTGTTTTCTTTTTAGTTTTGTTCTATTATTATTATTTTCTTTTTTAGAGGGGGAGGGGAATTCAGCTAAAAATAGCCAAGGGTCAATTCAAGCAACTAGTACAAAAGATGTTTTTTTGCAGTCCTTTATTAAATATATTCAAGGTTATCATGCAATTCTGTTGTTTGACTGCATATATATATATTTTTCTTTTATTTCATTACAAGTTCTATATGTGTAAGTGGTGACCATAGCTATGATTACTATTATTTAGAATATTTTTTTACCTACTAACAGAAAACAACTTGACTGCAAAACACTTACTGTAGGGCACTCGATATTAGGCATTACTTTCATGTGGATGTAAGGTTGAAATGTCAAAACCTTCATTAACCCGTGAACTACGCTTTAGCGTATTACACTTTGTTGTGATCTGATTCTATTGTTCTTTTTTGTGTTTTACTAACTATTACCGTTTAACTATCACACTTTGTTTCACGGGTTAATGAAAACCACTCTAATTACTTACAGTAGTTCTTTTTTAATATTATCATTTACTTGTATAATTTACATGAGCAATACATATTTCTTTATGGCTTTGTAGAGCTCATCTCGTTCCTCATAAAAAAACAAACAAAATGAAGTTTGTTCTTATTTTGGTGCAAAGGAATCTACAGTAGTTTTCTAATCAGATAATTGTTTTTCTTTTAACACTCACCTGTTATTTCAACAGCCTTACTTGAGTTTGCTTGTCTCAGAAATAGACCTTGCTTAATAAACAAAGACATTTTACAAACTTATTTAATAATAGGTAACAACTGCAATATTGTATGAAGAGAGTGCCCCTCTCTTCCCCCTGCTATTGTTGAAATTATGCTCAATAAACTTTTACCTCTTCCCTCTCCACCAGTTAAGCATTCTATGTATGCTTCCCTGTACAAAATGCACCCCTTCAAATAGAACATTAAAGTTCACATACTTGTTTACTTCCTCAAACTCTTTGCTTTGTGTTTTTTGTTAACTTCCTAGGAACAAATTGAATACATATAATCAATAAATCTAGCAAGCTTATTTTACAAACTCACTTTTTTTTTATTATTTTTGCGCAAAACCTATCAGGATTAAGGGGGTCCAGCACAAAGAAAAAAAAAACGAAATAAAAAAAAAGCCCATTGGCCTGGGATCGAACCCGGTCTGAAGAACAAAACGGAAACCATACATACGGATTACCCAATCGGTATGGCAGCACAAGGCTTTTACGGAAGGCTGTAAAGAACCCGAAGGCCCCAAGCACCGATATTTCCGAGCGAATATGCTGTACAACACTCTTGCAAGGTTATCCCAACCCGCGCATTAATGGGGAGGACAATAACCAGGATCCTCGGTTACGCCACGCACAGCTCGCCGAGATTGTGGATGACAAAAAATAGAGGTCTATTTGGGCGTCTTGGGTCCCTTGGGGACTCGCCATGCGCACGGGCGCATCTCTTTTATTGTGTACATGACATCAAATTAGCGAAGAAAAAAGACGCTGTTTTGGTATCATGTGAAAAGCATAAAATAAATAGAAATAAAGACGTAAGGGGGGAGAATATTGACATATTCATATTAGAATATTGACAAAATCCGCAATATTGTCTACGCTGACTAAGTAAAGCTGTATTTTACTTTAAAGGGGCAGCAGCATAGTACTGCGCATGTCTGGAGTCAGTGTTTATTGTAGGCTTTTAAGTGTCTACAAACAGTGGAACTTTTTAAAAGCTGTCAATACCTTATTAAATAATATGCAATATTATATTGAAAACTATGTTAATGGACAGTTTGTGGTCATTTGTTTTGTTTTGTTTAAAGTCTCCCACATGTACCAAAAGCTCATAAGTCAGTATTAGAATTTCACTGAAGTTCATTGTGTCAGGGCTCTAGAGCTATTGCAAATCTCTTAACCATGACACTCCCCTTTTAAAGGAAAGTAAAAAAAAATCAAAATTGTTGGTGGGGGTCTCTGTTGTGTTTGTTTTCTTTTTAGTTTTGTTCTATTATTATTATTATTTTCTTTTTTAGAGGGGGAGTGGAATTCAGCTAAAAATAGCCAAGGGTCAATTCAAGCAACTAGTACAAAAGATGTTTTTTTGCAGTCCTTTATTCAATATATTCAAGGTTATCATGCAATTCTGTTGTTTGACTGCATATATATATATATATATATATATATTTTTTTTTTTTGGGGTCATTCAAAATCCCTACAAAGAAGTTTCAAGTTGTAATGATAGAACATTTTGTTTTAGTCTCATGTTAGACAGGTCTATAAAGAGCTCAACCATGACGACGAAGATGGAACTGATCAGCATATGACCTGGGATTTCAGCAAAACGTAAGTCTCTCTGATCACTTGGCACAGGCATCCTGACACCCTAGAAATTAGAAGGGCTAAACAAAACAAAACCTGATCAGTCTCTAAAGCTCTTTGACCAAATAATTGACTAAATATGTTTTAATAATTGTAATAACAATTTAACGATTGTTCAAGTTCCGGTTCAAATAAATATATAGTACAATAAAAAATAAAACTTGTTATTGTTTATTTTAGTTATGATGATGACTTCAACAAAGAAGTTAGTCGTGGCATATTTGCGGGAGTGTGCAGTACGGATAGCAAGTCATCGTCAACTGCCATAAAAGGTTTGTTTGTGTGACGGAGAGTTGTATCTGTGTGCCTAGGTCCACAGTGAGTATGACCGTTCATCTCAGCAGACAACCTTTTTCAAAAGCTTATTCTGGACCCTGGATATTGTTAAGAAACCAAATTGTTTAGATTGAAGGCAAAATCTTCTGCTTCCTCACAGGTCTTTCGCTACTAACCTTGACTCATGACCAGAGGCACACATCCACCATACACCTATACATATACCCATGATGATACCCATTTAATCAATGATCCATTATACTCCCCACCAGTTCAAATTAGTACTGCAACCACCCCTATGGAAAAATACTGCATCTGCCCCTGATGACAAATTCCTTTTTTTTCTTTTGCAGCTGCAATGCATGTCCATTTCAGAACTAAAAAGAGGGGGCATGTCACAAAAGCAAATAACAGTTATGATGCCACCTTAAACAGGCCGAGAAAGCGCAGCCAGCTTAACACAGTGAGTATGACTAAAACTAATGATTGATGTGATAGCTATGGCATAGATAATTATGAAGACCTTAATCCTCTAAGATGTTGGTCTCCTATCCCATTGCCAGACTATTTCTAGATATTTCTACCAATTATCAAATCAAATTCCCCCCCCCCCCCCGAGGAACCCTAGTCTATGTAAATGGCCCCTTAGAGTGGTATTCATCTGACTTCGAAACAAAAACTACTAATAATCAGTGTTTAATAGTGTCTACTAGTCAAGAGTAAAAAGGAAAATACAATAAAAATTACCTTCATTGTGTATAGCAGTAGGTATTTCGTTAGTATCTATTTCACAGTCACATGAAAACAAGGTACTCTTGTGATTCAGTTTATATAGTCAAGGTCCAAATCTCAATTTTTAATGCATGATTCAAAAAGGCTAGAATTCCCTGGACAACAACTCACAATATTCAGAAAATCAAATACATTTGTTTCTCTTCTCTTTTTGTAGAAAACAACGCTACGAAAAAAGACCTTGAGGGAAATCTCCAGCATCAACAAGGAGAGAAAAGGGAAATACTTTGAAATCATGTCCGTGGACTATATGTCCTCGGAGCACACAGGGTCTGATGGAGAAAATGAGGGGTCTGACGAGGAAGCACCTAAACTGCTTTACAAGCATAAGCTTCCATGGAGGAGTGAGGAGGCCGATTCATTGATGGCCTACTTAGAAAAAAAAGTTAGGAAGGGCAGGGGCCAGAGAAGCACAAACATGATGTACAGGAGGAAAGATGGTGCTAATTCGAAAAGAACTGCACCAATTGATGCTCCCAATTGGGCTGTGAAGCATCAGCTTTAGGTTGTCTACATGCAAGCTATTCTTTTCGGATTAGCACCATCTTCTCTATTTTGCTATGAATGATGGACTTGTGCGTTGGCACAAAAAATGTTATTGTTAAAGCATATAGTGATCGACTTGATTTACAAATTCACAACGATTTTTATTACAACAAGTTTATGAGTATTCAGATTTATTATTGAACTATTTTTCTCGAAAAACAGTAGATGAGGCTACAATTTATTATATAAAGGAGATGTGATTTATTTAGAATATTGAAAGAATAATATTCAAAGAATTATTACTTTGACCAAGAGCTGATAAAATAATGTTTATAGTAATTTATTGATTTTGAAATATACACTTATTGGACCAAACCAAATGTATAAATACCGATTATATTTTACTGATTACAGAAAATACACGAAATAAATGATTTCAGTAGATATGCTTGTTGGTCTCTCTGTATATATCTTAACATATTTTGTGGGAAGGGGCAGATGGGATCTATTGGTTTGTCCTAACTGCAAATTTAGAACAAATGTATTAATTGGTAACATTCGCACGCCGTGCAAAAGGCAAATTTGCTAAGATGTTTTTTGATGGGCAAATAATTTGCAAAAGTGACCCTTGCTGTAGTAGTGAATATAATGAATATACACTCTTTGCATCATGAGCAAATGCAAGCAAACATGACGAAAACATAACATTTGCTATCGTATTTACCGGTGCGTGTATATAACTGCAAATCCGTTATTTGCACTGTTTTTGAAATATTAGCAAATATGAAGTAAAGTCGGCCTTCACTTGGTTTGTCTTGGTACCAAATATAAAGCAAATTCAGTATTTGAATTTGAGTAAAGGCGAGTAAATATGGACTTCACCATAGTTGCAAAACATATTTACTATATCTGCAAATCCGTTTTTTCGTCCAGTATATATATATATATATATTTTTCTTTCTTCTCATTACAAGTTCTATATGTGTAAGTGGTGACCATAGCTATGATTACTATTATTTAGAATATTTTTTTACCTACTAACAGAAAACAACTTGACTGCAAAACACTTACTGTAGGGCACTCGATATTAGGCATTACTTTCATGTGGATGTAAGGTTGAAATGTCAAAACCTTCATTAACCCGTGAACTACGCTTTAGCGTATTACACTTTGTTGTGATCTGATTCTATTGTTCTTTTTTGTGTTTTACTAACTATTACCGTTTAACTATCACACTTTGTTTCACGGGTTAATGAAAACCACTCTAATTACTTACAGTAATCCTTTTTTAATATTATCATTTACTTGTATAATTTACATGAGCAATACATATTTCTTTATGGCTTTGTAGAGCTCATCTCGTTTCTCATAAAAAAACAAACAAAATGAAGTTTGTTCTTATTTTGGTGCAAAGGAATCTACAGTAGTTTTCTAATCAGATAATTGTTTTTCTTTTAACACTCACCTGTTATTTCAACAGCCTTACTTGAGTTTGCTTGTCTCAGAAATAGACCTTGCTTAATAAACAAAGACATGTTACAAACTTATTTAATAATAGGTAACAACTGCAATATTGTATGAAGAGAGTGCCCCTCTCTTCCCCCTGCTATTGTTGAAATTATGCTCAATAAACTTTTACCTCTTCCCTCTCCACCAGTTAAGCATTCTATGTATGCTTCCCTGTACAAAATGCACCCCTTCAAATAGAACATTAAAGTTCACATACTTGTTTACTTCCTCAAACTCTTTGCTTTGTGTTTTTTGTTAACTTCCTAGGAACAAATTGAATACATATAATCAATAAATCTAGCAAGCTTATTTTGCAAACTCACTTTTTTTTATTATTTTTGCGCAAAACCTATCAGGATTAAGGGGGTCCAGCACAAAGAAAAAAAAAACGAAATAAAAAAAAAAGCCCATTGGCCTGGGATCGAACCCGGTCTGAAGAACAAAACGGAAACCATACATACGGATTACCCAATCGGTATGGCAGCACAAGGCTTTTACGGAAGGCTGTAAAGAACCCGAAGGCCCCAAGCACCGATATTTCCGAGCGAATATACTGTACAACACTCTTGCAAGGTTATCCCAACCCGCGCATTAATGGGGAGGACAATAACCAGGATCCCAGGCCTGTAATACGGTTACGCCACGCACAGCTCGCCGAGATTGTGGATGACAAAAAATAGAGGTCTATTTGGGCGTCTTGGGTCCCTTGGGGACTCGCCATGCGCACGGGCGCATCTCTTTTATTGTGTACATGACATCAAATTAGCGAAGAAAAAAGACGCTGTTTTGGTATCATGTGAAAAGCATAAAATAAATAGAAATAAAGACGTAAGGGGGGAGAATATTGACATCTTCATATTAGAATATTGACAAAATCCGCAATATTGTCTACGCTGACTAAGTAAAGCTGTATTTTACTTTAAAGGGGCAGCAGCATAGTACTGCGCATGTCTGGAGTCAGTGTTTATTGTAGGCTTTTAAGTGTCTACAAACAGTGGAACTTTTTAAAAGCTGTCAATACCTTATTAAATAATATGCAATATTATATTGAAAACTATGTTAATGGACAGTTTGTGGTCATTTGTTTTGTTTTGTTTAAAGTCTCCCACATGTACCAAAAGCTCATAAGTCAGTATTAGAATTTCACTGAAGTTCATTGTGTCAGGGCTCTAGAGCTATTGCAAATCTCTTAACCATGACACTCCCCTTTTAAAGGAAAGTAAAAAAAAATCAAAATTGTTGGTGGGGGTCTCTGTTGTGTTTGTTTTCTTTTTAGTTTTGTTCTATTATTATTATTATTTTCTTTTTTAGAGGGGGAGTGGAATTCAGCTAAAAATAGCAAAGGGTCAATTCAAGCAACTAGTACAAAAGATGTTTTTTTGCAGTCCTTTATTCAATATATTCAAGGTTATCATGCAATTCTGTTGTTTGACTGCATATATATATATATATTTTTTTTTTTTTTTGGGTCATTCAAAATCCCTACAAAGAAGTTTCAAGTTGTAATGATAGAACATTTTGTTTTAGTCTCATGTTAGACAGGTCTATAAAGAGCTCAGCCATGACGACGAAGATGGAACTGATCAGCATATGACCTGGGATTTCAGCAAAACGTAAGTCTATCTGATCACTTGGCACAGGCATCCTGACACCCTAGAAATTAGAAGGGCTAAACAAAACAAAACCTGATCAGTCTCTAAAGCTCTTTGACCAAATAATTGACTAAATATGTTTTAATAATTGTAATAACAATTTAACGATTGTTCAAGTTCCGGTTCAAATAAATATATAGTACAATAAAAAATAAAACTTGTTATTGTTTATTTTAGTTATGATGATGACTTCAACAAAGAAGTTAGTCGTGGCATATTTGCGGGAGTGTGCAGTACGGATAGCAAGTCATCGTCAACTGCCATAAAAGGTTTGTTTGTGTGACGGAGAGTTGTATCTGTGTGCCTAGGTCCACAGTGAGTATGACCGTTCATCTCAGCAGACAACCTTTTTCAAAAGCTTATTCTGGACCCTGGATATTGTTAAGAAACCAAATTGTTTAGATTGAAGGCAAAATCTTCTGCTTCCTCACAGGTCTTTCGCTACTAACCTTGACTCATGACCAGAGGCACACATCCACCATACACCTATACATATACCCATGATGATACCCATTTAATCAATGATCCATTATACTCCCCACCAGTTCAAATTAGTACTGCAACCACCCCTATGGAAAAATACTGCATCTGCCCCTGATGACAAATTCCTTTTTTTTCTTTTGCAGCTGCAATGCATGTCCATTTCAGAACTAAAAAGAGGGGGCATGTCACAAAAGCAAATAACAGTTATGATGCCACCTTAAACAGGCCGAGAAAGCGCAGCCAGCTTAACACAGTGAGTATGACTAAAACTAATGATTGATGTGATAGCTATGGCATAGATAATTATGAAGACCTTAATCCTCTAAGATGTTGGTCTCCTATCCCATTGCCAGACTATTTCTAGATATTTCTACCAATTATCAAATCAAATTCCCCCCCTCCCCCGAGGAACCCTAGTCTATGTAAATGGCCCCTTAGAGTGGTATTCATCTGACTTCGAAACAAAAACTACTAATAATCAGTGTTTAATAGTGTCTACTAGTCAAGAGTAAAAAGGAAAATACAATAAAAATTACCTTCATTGTGTATAGCAGTAGGTATTTCGTTAGTATCTATTTCACAGTCACATGAAAACAAGGTACTCTTGTGATTCAGTTTATATAGTCAAGGTCCAAATCTCAATTTTTAATGCATGATTCAAAAAGGCTAGAATTCCCTGGACAACAACTCACAATATTCAGAAAATCAAATACATTTGTTTCTCTTCTCTTTTTGTAGAAAACAACGCTACGAAAAAAGACCTTGAGGGAAATCTCCAGCATCAACAAGGAGAGAAAAGGGAAATACTTTGAAATCATGTCCGTGGACTATATGTCCTCGGAGCACACAGGGTCTGATGGAGAAAATGAGGGGTCTGACGAGGAAGCACCTAAACTGCTTTACAAGCATAAGCTTCCATGGAGGAGTGAGGAGGCCGATTCATTGATGGCCTACTTAGAAAAAAAAGTTAGGAAGGGCAGGGGCCAGAGAAGCACAAACATGATGTACAGGAGGAAAGATGGTGCTAATTCGAAAAGAACTGCACCAATTGATGCTCCCAATTGGGCTGTGAAGCATCAGCTTTAGGTTGTCTACATGCAAGCTATTCTTTTCGGATTAGCACCATCTTCTCTATTTTGCTATGAATGATGGACTTGTGCGTTGGCACAAAAAATGTTATTGTTAAAGCATATAGTGATCGACTTGATTTACAAATTCACAACGATTTTTATTACAACAAGTTTATGAGTATTCAGATTTATTATTGAACTATTTTCCTCGAAAAACAGTAGATGAGGCTACAATTTATTATATAAAGGAGATGTGATTTATTTAGAATATTGAAAGAATAATATTCAAAGAATTATTACTTTGACCAAGAGCTGATAAAATAATGTTTATAGTAATTTATTGATTTTGAAATATACACTTATTGGACCAAACCAAATGTATAAATACCGATTATATTTTACTGATTACAGAAAATACACGAAATAAATGATTTCAGTAGATATGCTTGTTGGTCTCTCTGTATATATCTTAACATATTTTGTGGGAAGGGGCAGATGGGATCTATTGGTTTGTCCTAACTGCAAATTTAGAACAAATGTATTAATTGGTAACATTCGCACGCCGTGCAAAAGGCAAATTTGCTAAGATGTTTTTTGATCGGCAAATAATTTGCAAAAGTGACCCTTGCTGTAGTAGTGAATATAATGAATATACACTCTTTGCATCATGAGCAAATGCAAGCAAACATGACGAAAACATAACATTTGCTATCGTATTTACCGGTGCGTGTATATAACTGCAAATCCGTTATTTGCACTGTTTTTGAAATATTAGCAAATATGAAGTAAAATCGGCCTTCACTTGGTTTGTCTTGGTGCCAAATATAAAGCAAATTCAGTATTTGAATTTGAGTAAAGGCGAGTAAATATGGACTTCACCATAGTTGCAAAACATATTTACTATATCTGCAAATCCGTTTTTTCGTCCAGTGTATATATATATATATTTTTTCTTTCTTTTCATTACAAGTTCTATATGTGTAAGTGGTGACCATAGCTATGATTACTATTATTTAGAATATTTTTTTACCTACTAACAGAAAACAACTTGACTGCAAAACACTTACTGTAGGGCACTCGATATTAGGCATTACTTTCATGTGGATGTAAGGTTGAAATGTCAAAACCTTCATTAACCCCGGAACTACGCTTTAGCGTATTACACTTTGTTGTGATCTGATTCTATTGTTCTTTTTTGTGTTTTACTAACTATTACCGTTTAATTATCACACTTTGTTTCACGGGTTAATGAAAACCACTCTAATTACTTACAGTAGTTCTTTTTTAATATTATCATTTACTTGTATAATTTACATGAGCAATACATATTTCTTTATGGCTTTGTAGAGCTCATCTCGTTCCTCATAAATAACAAACAAAATGAAGTTTGTTCTTATTTTGGTGCAAAGGAATCTACAGTAGTTTTCTAATCAGATAATTGTTTTTCTTTTAACACTCACCTGTTATTTCAACAGCCTTACTTGAGTTTGCTTGTCTCAGAAATAGACCTTGCTTAATAAACAAAGACATGTTACAAACTTATTTAATAATAGGTAACAACTGCAATATTGTATGAAGAGAGTGCCCCTCTCTTCCCCCTGCTATTGTTGAAATTATGCTCAATAAACTTTTACCTCTTCCCTCTCCACCAGTTAAGCATTCTATGTATGCTTCCCTGTACAAAATGCACCCCTTCAAATAGAACATTAAAGTTCACATACTTGTTTACTTCCTCAAACTCTTTGCTTTGTGTTTTTTGTTAACTTCCTAGGAACAAATTGAATACATATAATCAATAAATCTAGCAAGCTTATTTTGCAAACTCACTTTTTTATTATTTTTGCGCAAAACCTATCAGGATTAAGGGGGTCCAGCACAAAGAAAAAAAACCGAATTAAAAAAAAAGCCCATTGGCCTGGGATCGAACCCGGTCTGAAGAACAAAACGGAAACCATACATACGGATTACCCAATCGGTATGGCAGCACAAGGCTTTTACGGAAGGCTGTAAAGAACCCGAAGGCCCCAAGCACCGATATTTCCGAGCGAATATGCTGTACAACACTCTTGCAAGGTTATCCCAACCCGCGCATTAATGGGGAGGACAATAACCAGGATCCCAGGCCTGTAATACGGTTATGCCACGCACAGCTCGCCGAGATTGTGGATGACAAAAAATAGAGGTCTATTTGGGCGTCTTGGGTCCCTTGGGGACTCGCCATGCGCACGGGCGCATCTCTTTTATTGTGTACATGACATCAAATTAGCGAAGAAAAAAGACGCGGTTTTGGTATCATGTGAAAATCATAAAATAAATAGAAATAAAGACGTAAGGGGGGAGAATATTGACATCTTCATATTAGAATATTGACAAAATCCGCAATTTTGTCTACGCTGACTAAGTAAAGCTGTATTTTACTTTAAAGGGACAGCAACATAGTACTGCGCATGTCTGGAGTCAGTGATTATTGTAGGCTTTTAAGTGTCAACAAACAGTTGAACTTTTAAAAGCTGTGAATACCTTATTAAATAATATGCAATATTATATTGAAAACTATGTTAATTGACAGTTTGTGGTCATTTTTTTTGTTTTGTTTAAAGTCTCCCACATGTACCAAAAGCTCATAAGTCAGTATTAGAATTTCACTGAAGTTCATTGTGTCAGGGCTCTAGAGCTATTGCAAATCTCTTAACCATGACACTCCCCTTTTAAAGGAAAGTAAAAAAAATCCAAATTGTTGGTGGGGGTCTCTGTTGTGTTTGTTTTCTTTTTAGATTTGTTCTATTATTATTATTATTTTCTTTTTTAGAGGGGGAGGGGAATTCAGCTAAAAATAGCCAAGGGTCAATTCAAGCAACTAGTACAAAAGATGTTTTTTTGCAGTCCTTTATTCAATATATTCAAGGTTATCATGCAATTATGTTGTTTGACTGCATATATATATATATTTTTTTTCTTTCTTTTCATTACAAGTTCTATATGTGTAAGTGGTGACCATAGCTATGATTACTATTATTTAGAATATTTTTTTACCTACTAACAGAAAACAACTTGACTGCAAAACACTTACTGTAGGGCACTCGATATTAGGCATTACTTTCATGTGGATGTAAGGTTGAAATGTCAAAACCTTCATTAACCCGTGAACTACGCTTTAGCGTATTACACTTTGTTGTGATCTGATTCTATTGTTCTTTTTTGTGTTTTACTAACTAGTACCGTTTAACTATCACACTTTGTTTCACGGGTTAATGAAAACCACTCTAATTACTTACAGTAGTTCTTTTTTAATATTATCATTTACTTGTATAATTTACATGAGCAATACATATTTCTTTATGGCTTTGTAGAGCTCATCTCGTTCCTCATAAAAAACAAACAAAATGAAGTTTGTTCTTATTTTGGTGCAAAGGAATCTACAGTAGTTTTCTAATCAGATAAATGTTTTTGTTTTAACACTCACCTGTTATTTCAACAGCCTTACTTGAGTTTGCTTGTCTCAGAAATAGACCTTGCTTAATAAACAAAGACATGTTACAAACTTATTTAATAATAGGTAACAACTGCAATATTGTATGAAGAGAGTGCCCCTCTCTTCCCCCTGCTATTGTTGAAATTATGCTCAATAAACTTTTACCTCTTCCCTCTCCACCAGTTAAGCATTCTATGTATGCTTCCCTGTACAAAATGCATCCCTTCAAATAGAACATTAAAGTTCACATACTTGTTTACTTCCTCAAACTCTTTGCTTTGTGTTTTTTGTTAACTTCCTAGGAACAAATTGAATACATATAATCAATAAATCTAGCAAGCTTATTTTGCAAACTCACTTTTTTTATTATTTTTGCGCAAAACCTATCAGGATTAAGGGGGTCCAGCACAAAGAAAAAAAAAAACGAAATAAAAAAAAAGCCCATTGGCCTGGGATCGAACCCGGTCTGAAGAACAAAACGGAAACCATACATACGGATTACCCAATCGGTATGGCAGCACAAGGCTTTTACGGAAGGCTGTAAAGAACCCGAAGGCCCCAAGCACCGATATTTCCGAGCGAATATGCTGTACAACACTCTTGCAAGGTTATCCCGACCTGCGCATTAATGGGGAGGACAATAACCAGGATCCCAGGCCTGTAATACGGTTACGCCACGCACAGCTCGCCGAGATTGTGGATGACAAAAAATAGAGGTCTATTTGGGCGTCTTGGGTCCCTTGGGGACTCGCCATGCGCACGGGCGCATCTCTTTTATTATGTACATGACATCAAATTAGCGAAGAAAAAAGACGCTGTTTTGGTATCATGTGAAAATCATAAAATAAATAGAAATAAAGACGTAAGGGGGGAGAATATTGACATCTTCATATTAGAATATTGACAAAATCCGCAATTTTGTCTACGCTGACTAAGTAAAGCTGTATTTTACTTTAAAGGGGCAGCAACATAGTACTGCGCATGTCTGGAGTCAGTGATTATTGTAGGCTTTTAAGTGTCAACAAACAGTTGAACTTTTTAAAAGCTGTGAATACCTTATTAAATAATATGCAATATTATATTGAAAACTATGTTAATTGACATTTTGTGGTCATTTTTTTTGTTTTGTTTAAAGTCTCCCACATGTACCAAAAGCTCATAAGTCAGTATTAGACTTTCACTGAAGTTCATTGTGTCAGGGCTCTAGAGATATTGCAAATCTCTTAAACATGACACTCCCCCTTTAAAGGAAAGTAAAAAAAATCAAAATTTTTGATGGGGGTCTCTGCTGTGTTTGTTTTCTTTTTAGTTTTGTTCTATTATTATTATTATTATTTTCTTTTTTAGAGGGGGAGGGGAATTCAGCTAAAAATAGCCAAGGGTCAATTCAAGCAACTAGTACAAAAGATGTTTTTTTGCAGTCCTTTATTCAATATATTCAAGGTTATCATGCAATTCTGTTGTTTGACTGCATATATATATTTTTCTTTCTTTTCATTACAAGTTCTATATGTGTAAGTGGTGACCATAGCTATGATTACTATTATTTAGAATATTTTTTTACCTACTAACAGAAAACAACTTGACTGCAAAACACTTACTGTAGGGCACTCAATATTAGGCATTACTTTCATGTGGATGTAAGGTTGAAATGTCAAAACCTTCATTAACCCGTGAACTACGCTTTAGCGTATTACACTTTGTTGTGATCTGATTCTATTGTTCTTTTTTGTGTTTTACTAACTATTACCGTTTAACTATCACACTTTGTTTCACGGGTTAATGAAAACCACTCTAATTACTTACAGTAGTTCTTTTTTAATATTAACATTTACTTGTATAATTTACATGAGCAATACATATTTCTTTATGGCTTTGTAGAGCTCATCTCGTTCCTCATAAAAAACAAACAAACTAAAGTTTCTTCTTATTTTGGTGCAAAGGAATCTACAGTAGTTTTCTAATCAGATAATTGTTTTTCTTTTAACACTCACCTGTTATTTCAACAGCCTTACTTGAGTTTGCTTGTCTCAGAAATAGACCTTGCTTAATAAACAAAGACATGTTACAAACTTATTTAATAATAGGTAACAACTGCAATATTGTATGAAGAGAGTGCCCCTCTCTTCCCCCTGCTATTGTTGAAATTATGCTCAATAAACTTTTACCTCTTCCCTCTCCACCAGTTAAGCATTCTATGTATGCTTCCCTGTACAAAATGCACCCCTTCAAATAGAACATTAAAGTTCACATACTTGTTTACTTCCTCAAACTCTTTGCTTTGTGTTTTTTGTTAACTTCCTAGGAACAAATTGAATACATATAATCAATCAATCTAGCAAGATTATTTTGCAAACTCACTTTTTTATTATTATTTTTGCGCAAAACCTATCAGGATTAAGGGGGTCCAGCACAAAGAAAAAAAAACGAAATAAAAAAAAAGCCCATTGGCCTGGGATCGAACCCGGTCTGAAGAACAAAACGGAAACCATACATACGGATTACCCAATCGGTATGGCAGCACAAAGCTTTTACGGAAGGCTGTAAAGAACCCGAAGGCCCCAAGCACCGATATTTCCGAGCGAATATGCTGTACAACACTCTTGCAAGGTTATCCCAACCCGCGCATTAATGGGGAGGACAATAACCAGGATCCCAGGCCTGTAATACGGTTACGCCACGCACAGCTCGCCGAGACTGTGGATGACAAAAAATAGAGGTCTATTTGGGCGTCTTGGGTCCCTTGGGGACTCGCCATGCGCACGGGCGCATCTCTTTTATTATGTACATGACATCAAATTAGCGAAGAAAAAAGACGCTGTTTTGGTATCATGTGAAAATCATAAAATAAATAGAAATAAAGACGTAAGGGGGGAGAATATTGACATCTTCATATTAGAATATTGACAAAATCCGCAATTTTGTCTACGCTGACTAAGTAAAGCTGTATTTTACTTTAAAGGGGCAGCAACATAGTACTGCGCATGTCTGGAGTCAGTGATTATTGTAGGCTTTTAAGTGTCAACAAACAGTTGAACTTTTTAAAAGCTGTGAATACCTTATTAAATAATATGCAATATTATATTGAAAACTATGTTAATTGACATTTTGTGGTCATTTTTTTTGTTTTGTTTAAAGTCTCCCACATGTACCAAAAGCTCATAAGTCAGTATTAGACTTTCACTGAAGTTCATTGTGTCAGGGCTCTAGAGATATTGCAAATCTCTTAAACATGACACTCCCCCTTTAAAGGAAAGTAAAAAAAAATCAAAATTGTTGATGGGGGTCTCTGCTGTGTTTGTTTTCTTTTTAGTTTTGTTCTATTATTATTATTATTATTTTCTTTTTTAGAGGGGGAGGGGAATTCAGCTAAAAATAGCCAAGGGTCAATTCAAGCAACTAGTACAAAAGATGTTTTTTTGCAGTCCTTTATTCAATATATTCAAGGTTATCATGCAATCCTGTTGTTTGACTGCATATATATATATATATATATATTTTTTTTCTTTCTTTTCATTACAAGTTCTATATGTGTAAGTGGTGACCATAGCTATGATTACTATTATTTAGAATATTTTTTTACCTACTAACAGAAAACAACTTGACTGCAAAACACTTACTGTAGGGCACTCAATATTAGGCATTACTTTCATGTGGATGTAAGGTTGAAATGTCAAAACCTTCATTAACCCGTGAACTACGCTTTAGCGTATTACACTTTGTTGTGATCTGATTCTATTGTTCTTTTTTGTGTTTTACTAACTATTACCGTTTAACTATCACACTTTGTTTCACGGGTTAATGAAAACCACTCTAATTACTTACAGTAGTTCTTTTTTAATATTATCATTTACTTGTATAATTTACATGAGCAATACATATTTCTTTATGGCTTTGTAGAGCTCATCTCGTTCCTCATAAAAAACAAACAAACTAAAGTTTGTTCTTATTTTGGTGCAAAGGAATCTACAGTAGTTTTCTAATCAGATAATTGTTTTTCTTTTAACACTCACCTGTTATTTCAACAGCCTTACTTGAGTTTGCTTGTCTCAGAAATAGACCTTGCTTAATAAACAAAGACATGTTACAAACTTATTTAATAATAGGTAACAACTGCAATATTGTATGAAGAGAGTGCCCCTCCCTTCCCCCTGCTATTGTTGAAATTATTCTCAATAAACTTTTACGTCTTCACTCTCCACCAGTTAAGCATTCTATGTATGCTTCCCTGTACAAAATGCACCCCTTCAAATAGAACATTAAAGTTCACATACTTGTTTACTTCCTCAAACTCTTTGCTTTGTGTTTTTTGTTAACTTCCTAGGAACAAATTGAATACATATAATCAATCAATCTAGCAAGCTTATTTTGCAAACTCACTTTTTTATTATTATTTTTGCGGAAAACCTATCAGGATTAAGGGGGTCCATCACAAAGAAAAAAAAACGAAATAAAAAAAAAGCCCATTGGCCTGGGATCGAACCCGGTCTGAAGAACAAAACGGAAACCATACATACGGATTACCCAATCGGTATGGCAGCACAAGGCTTTTACGGAAGGCTGTAAAGAACCCGAAGGCCCCAAGCACCGATATTTCCGAGCGAATATGCTGTACAACACTCTTGCAAGGTTATCCCAACCCGCGCATTAATGGGGAGGACAATAACCAGGATCCCAGGCCTGTAATACGGTTACGCCACGCACAGCTCGCCGAGACTGTGGATGACAAAAAATAGAGGTCCATTTGGGCGTCTTGGGTCCCTTGGGGACTCGCCATGCGCACGGGCGCATCTCTTTTATTGTGTACATGACATCAAATTAGCGAAGAAAAAAGACGCTGTTTTGGTATCATGTGAAAATCATAAAATAAATAGAAATAAAGACGTAAGGGGGGAGAATATTGACATCTTCATATTAGAATATTGACAAAATCCGCAATTTTGTCTACGCTGACTAAGTAAAGCTGTATTTTACTTTAAAGGGGCAGCAACATAGTACTGCGCATGTCTGGAGTCAGTGATTATTGTAGGCTTTTAAGTGTCAACAAACAGTTGAACTTTTTAAAAGCTGTGAATACCTTATTAAATAATATGCAATATTATATTGAAAACTATGTTAATTGACATTTTATGGTCATTTTTTTTGTTTTGTTTAAAGTCTCCCACATGTACCAAAAGCTCATAAGTCAGTATTAGACTTTCACTGAAGTTCATTGTGTCAGGGCTCTAGAGATATTGCAAATCTCTTAAACATGACACTAAGTAAAAAAAATCAAAATTGTTGGTGGGGGTCTCTGTTGTGTTTGTTTTCTTTTTAGTTTTGTTCTATTATTATTATTATTTTCTTTTTTAGAGGGGGAGGGGAATTCAGCTAAAAATAGCCAAGGGTCAATTCAAGCAACTAGTACAAAAGATGTTTTTTTGCCGTCCTTTATTCAATATATTCAAGGTTATCATGCAATTCTGTTGTTTGACTGCATATATATATTTTTCTTTCATTTCATTACAAGTTCTATATGTGTAAGTGGTGACCATAGCTATGATTACTATTATTTAGAATATTTTTTTACCTACTAACAGAAAACAACTTGACTGCAAAACACTTAATGTAGGGCACTCGATATTAGGCATTACCTTCATGTGGATGTAAGGTTGAATTGTCAAAACCTTCATTAACCCGTGAACTACGCTTTAGCGTATTACACTTTGTTGTGATCTGATTCTATTGTTCTTTTTTGTGTTTTACTAACTATTACCGTTTAACTATCACACTTTGTTTCACGTGTTAATGAAAACAACTCTAATTACTTACAGTAATTCTTTTTTAATATTATTATTTACTTGTATAATTTAGATGAGCAATACATATTTCTTCTTGGCCTTGTAGAGCTCATCTCGTTCCTCATAAATAACAAACAAAATAAAGTTTGTTCTTATTTGGTGCAAAGGAATCTACATTAGTTTTCTAATCAGATAATTGTTTTTTTTTTTAACACTCACCCGTTATTTCAACAGCTCTTACTTGAGTTTGCTTGTCTCAGAAATAGACCTTGCTTAATAAACAAATATATCTTACAACCTTTTTTAATAATAGGTAACAACTGCAATATTGTATGAAGAGAGTGCCCCTCCCTTCCCCCTGCTATTGTTGGCATTATGCTCAATAAACTTTTACCTCTCCCCTCTCCACCAGTTAAGCATTCTATGTATGCTTCCCTGTACAAAATGCGCCCCTTCAAATAGAACATTAAAGTTCACATACTTGTTTACTTCCTCAAACTCTTTGCTTTGTGTTTTTTGTTAACTTCCTAGGAACAAATTGAATACATATAATCAATAAATCCTGCAAGCTTATTTTGCAAACTCACTTTTTTTTATTATTTTTGCGCAAAACCAATCAGGATTAGGGGGGTCAAGCACAAAGAAAAAAAAAACGAATTAAAAAAAAAAGCCCATTGGCCTGGGATCGAACCCGGTCTGAAGAACAAAACGGAAACCATACATACGGATTACCCAATCGGTATGGCAGCACAAGGCTTTTACGGAAGGCTGTAAAGAACCAGAAGGCCCCAAGCACCGATATTTCCGAGCGAATATGCTGTACAACACTCTTGCAAGGTTATCCCAACCCGCGCATTAATGGGGAGGACAATAACCAGGATCCCAGGCCTGTAATACGGTTACGCCACGCACAGCTCGCCGAGATTGTGGATGACAAAAAATAGAGGTCTATTTGGGCGTCTTGGGTCCCTTGAGGACTCGCCATGCGCACGGGCGCATCTCTTTTATTGTGTACATGACATCAAATTAGCGAAGAAAAATGACGCTGTTTTGGTATCATGTGAAAATCATAAAATAAATAGAAATAAAGACGTAAGGGGGGAGAATATTGACATCTTCATATTAGAATATTGACAAAATCCGCAATTTTGTCTACGCTGACTAAGTAAAGCTGTATTTTACTTTAAAGGGGCAGCAACATAGTACTGCGCATGTCTGGAGTCAGTGATTATTGTAGGCTTTTAAGTGTCAACAAACAGTTGAACTTTTTAAAAGCTGTGAATACCTTATTAAATAATATGCAATATTATATTGAAAACTATGTTAATTGACATTTTATGGTCATTTTTTTTGTTTTGTTTAAAGTCTCCCACATGTACCAAAAGCTCATAAGTCAGTATTAGAATTTCACTGAAGTTCATTGTGTCAGGGCTCTAGAGCTATTGCAAATCTCTTAACCATGACACTTCCCTTTTAAAGGAAAGTAAAAAAAATCAAAATTGTTGGTGGGGGTCTCTGTTGTGTTTGTTTTCTTTTTAGTTTTGTTCTATTATTATTATTATTATTTTCTTTTTTAGAGGGGGAGGGGAATTCAGCTAAAAATAGCCAAGGGTCAATTCAAGCAACTAGTACAAAAGATGTTTTTTTGCAGTCCTTTATTCAATATATTCAAGGTTATCATGCAATTCTGTTGTTTGACTGCATATATATATATATGTTTTCTTTCTTTTCATTACAAGTTCTATATGTGTAAGTGGTGACCATAGCTATGATTACTATTATTTAGAATATTTTTTTACCTACTAACAGAAAACAACTTGACTGCAAAACACTTACTGTAGGGCACTCGATATTAGGCATTACCTTCATGTGGATGTAAGGTTGAAATGTCAAAACCTTCATTAACCCGTGAACTACGCTTTAGCGTATTACACTTTGTGGTGATCTGATTCTATTGTATTTTTTTGTGTTTTTCTAACTATTACCGTTTAACTATCACACTTTGTTTCACGGGTTAATGAAAACCACTCTAATTACTTACAGTAGTTCTTTTTTAATAATATTATTTACTTGTATAATTTAGATGAGCAATACATATTTCTTTATGGCTTTGTAGAGCTCATCTTGTTTCCTCATAAATAACAAACAAAATGAAGTTTGTTCTTATTTTGGTGAAAAGGAATCTACAGTAGTTTTCTAATCAAATAATTGTTTTTCTTTTAACACTCACCTGTTATTTCAACAGCCTTACTTGAGTTTGCTTGTCTCAGAAATAGACCTTGCTTAATAAACAAAGACATGTTACAAACTTATTTAATAATAGGTAACAACTGCAATATTGTATGAAGAGAGTGCCCCTCTCTTCCCCCTGCTATTGTTGAAATTATGCTCAATAAACTTTTACTTTACCTCTTCCCTCTCCACCAGTTAAGCATTCTATGTATGCTTCCCTGTACAAAATGCACCCCTTCAAATAGAACATTAAAGTTCACATACTTTTTTACTTCCTCAAACTCTTTGCTTTGTGTTTTTTGTTAACTTCCTAGGAACAAATTGAATACATATAATCAATAAATCTAGCAAGCTTATTTTGCAAACTCACTTTTTTTTATTATTTTTGCGCAAAACCTATCAGGATTAAGGGGGTCCAGCACAAAGAAAAAAAAAACGAATTAAAAAAAAAGCCCATTGGCCTGGGATCGAACCCGGTCCGAAGAACAAAACGGAAACCATACATACGGATTACCCAATCGGTATGGCAGCACAAGGCTTTTACGGAAGGCTGTAAAGAACCCGAAGGCCCCAAGCACCGATATTTCCGAGCGAATATGCTGTACAACACTCTTGCAAGGTTATCCCAACCCGCGCATTAATGGGGAGGACAATAACCAGGATCCCAGGCCTGTAATACGGTTACGCCACGCACAGCTCGCCGAGATTGTGGATGACAAAAAATAGAGGTCTATTTGGGCGTCTTGGGTCCCTTGGGGACTCGCCATGCGCACGGGCGCATCTCTTTTATTGTGTACATGACATCAAATTAGCGAAGAAAAAAGACGCTGTTTTGGTATCATGTGAAAAGCATAAAATAAATAGAAATAAAGACGTAAGGGGGGAGAATATTGACATCTTCATATTAGAATATTGACAAAATCCGCAATTTTGTCTACGCTGACTAAGTAAAGCTGTATTTTACTTTAAAGGGGCAGCAACATAGTACTGCGCATGTCTGGAGTCAGTGATTATTGTAGGCTTTTAAGTGTCAACAAACAGTTGAACTTTTTAAAAGCTGTGAATACCTTATTAAATAATATGCAATATTATATTGAAAACTATGTTAATTGACATTTTGTGGTCATTTTTTTTGTTTTGTTTAAAGTCTCCCACATGTACCAAAAGCTCATAAGTCAGTATTAGAATTTCACTGAAGTTCATTGTGTCAGGGCTCTAGAGCTATTGCAAATCTCTTAACCATGACACTTCCCTTTTAAAGGAAAGTAAAAAAAATCAAAATTGTTGGTGGGGGTCTCTGTTGTGTTTGTTTTCTTTTTAGTTTTGTTCTATTATTATTATTATTTTCTTTTTTAGAGGGGGAGGGGAATTCAGCTAAAAATAGCCAAGGGTCAATTCAAGCAACTAGTACAAAAGATGTTTTTTTGCAGTCCTTTATTCAATATATTCAAGGTTATCATGCAATTCTGTTGTTTGACTGCATATATATATATATTTTTTCTTTCTTTTCATTACAAGTTCTATATGTGTAAGTGGTGACCATAGCTATGATTACTATTATTTAGAATATTTTTTTACCTACTAACAGAAAACAACTTGACTGCAAAACACTTACTGTAGGGCACTCGATATTAGGCATTACCTTCATGTGGATGTAAGGTTGAAATGTCAAAACCTTCATTAACCCGTGAACTACGCTTTAGCGTATTACACTTTGTGGTGATCTGATTCTATTGTACTTTTTTGTGTTTTACTAACTATTACCGTTTAACTATCACACTTTGTTTCACGGGTTAATGAAAACCACTCTAATTACTTACAGTAGTTCTTTTTTAATAATATTATTTACTTGTATAATTTAGATGAGCAATACATATTTCTTTATGGCTTTGTAGAGCTCATCTCGTTCCTCATAAATAACAAACAAAATGAAGTTTGTTCTTATTTTGGTGCAAAGGAATCTACAGTAGTTTTCTAATCAGATAATTGTTTTTCTTTTAACACTCACCTGTTATTTCAACAGCCTTACTTGAGTTTGCTTGTCTCAGAAATAGACCTTGCTTAATAAACAAAGACATGTTACAAACTTATTTAATAATAGGTAACAACTGCAATATTGTATGAAGAGAGTGCCCCTCTCTTCCCCCTGCTATTGTTGAAATTATGCTCAATAAACTTTTACCCCTTCCCTCTCCACCAGTTAAGCATTCTATGTATGCTTCCCTGTACAAAATGCACCCCTTCAAATAGAACATTAAAGTTCACATACTTGTTTACTTCCTCAAACTCTTTGCTTTGTGTTTTTTGTTAACTTCCTAGGAACAAATTGAATACATATAATCAATAAATCTAGCAAGCTTATTTTGCAAACTCACTTTTTTTATTATTTTTGCGCAAAACCTATCAGGATTAAGGGGGTCCAGCACAAAGAAAAAAAAAACGAAATAAAAAAAAAAGCCCATTGGCCTGGGATCGAACCCGGTCTGAAGAACAAAACGGAAACCATACATACGGATTACCCAATCGGTATGGCAGCACAAGGCTTTTACGGAAGGCTGTAAAGAACCCGAAGGCCCCAAGCACCGATATTTCCGAGCGAATATGCTGTACAACACTCTTGCAAGGTTATCCCGACCCGCGCATTAATGGGGAGGACAATAACCAGGATCCCAGGCCTGTAATACGGTTACGCCACGCACAGCTCGCCGAGATTGTGGATGACAAAAAATAGAGGTCTATTTGGGCGTCTTGGGTCCCTTGGGGACTCGCCATGCGCACGGGCGCATCTCTTTTATTGTGTACATGACATCAAATTAGCGAAGAAAAAAGACGCTGTTTTGGTATCATGTGAAAATCATAAAATAAATAGAAATAAAGACGTAAGGGGGGAGAATATTGACATCTTCATATTAGAATATTGACAAAATCCGCAATTTTGTCTACGCTGACTAAGTAAAGCTGTATTTTACTTTAAAGGGGCAGCAACATAGTACTGCGCATGTCTGGAGTCAGTGATTATTGTAGGCTTTTAAGTGTCAACAAACAGTTGAACTTTTTAAAAGCTGTGAATACCTTATTAAATAATATGCAATATTATATTGAAAACTATGTTAATTGACATTTTGTGGTCATTTTTTTTGTTTTGTTTAAAGTCTCCCACATGTACCAAAAGCTCATAAGTCAGTATTAGACTTTCACTGAAGTTCATTGTGTCAGGCTCTAGAGATATTGCAAATCTCTTAAACATGACACTCCCCCTTTAAAGGAAAGTAAAAAAAAATCAAAATTGTTGATGGGGGTCTCTGCTGTGTTTGTTTTCTTTTTAGTTTTGTTCTATTATTATTATTATTATTATTTTCTTTTTTAGAGGGGGAGGGGAATTCAGCTAAAAATAGCCAAGGGTCAATTCAAGCAACTAGTACAAAAGATGTTTTTTTGCAGTCCTTTATTCAATATATTCAAGGTTATCATGCAATTCTGTTGTTTGACTGCATATATATATATATATATATATATATATATATATATATATATATATATATATATATATATATATATATATTTTTTTTTTTTTTTTCTTTCTTTTCATTACAAGTTCTATATGTGTAAGTGGTGACCATAGCTATGATTACTATTATTTAGAATATTTTTTTACCTACTAACAGAAAACAACTTGACTGCAAAACACTTACTGTAGGGCACTCAATATTAGGCATTACTTTCATGTGGATGTAAGGTTGAAATGTCAAAACCTTCATTAACCCGTGAACTACGCTTTAGCGTATTACACTTTGTTGTGATCTGATTCTATTGTTCTTTTTTGTGTTTTACTAACTATTACCGTTTAACTATCACACTTTGTTTCACGGGTTAATGAAAACCACTCTAATTACTTACAGTAGTTCTTTTTTAATATTATTATTTACTTGTATAATTTAGATGAGCAATACATATTTCTTTATGGCTTTGTAGAGCTCATCTCGTTCCTCATAAATAACAAACAAAATGAAGTTTGTTCTTATTTTGGTGCAAAGGAATCTACAGTAGTTTTCTAATCAGATAATTGTTTTTCTTTTAACACTCACTTGTTATTTCAACAGCCTTACTTGAGTTTGCTTGTCTCAGAAATAGACCTTGCTTAATAAACAAAGACATGTTACAAACTTATTTAATAATAGGTAACAACTGCAATATTGTATGAAGAGAGTGCCCCTCTCTTCCCCCTGCTATTGTTGAAATTATGCTCAATAAACTTTTACCTCTTCCCTCTCCACCAGTTAAGCATTCTATGTATGCTTCCCTGTACAAAATGCACCCCTTCAAATAGAACATTAAAGTTCACATACTTGTTTACTTCCTCAAACTCTTTGCTTTGTGTTTTTTGTTAACTTCCTAGGAACAAATTGAATACATATAATCAATAAATCTAGCAAGCTTATTTTGCAAACTCACTTTTTTTATTATTTTTGCGCAAAACCTATCAGGATTAAGGGGGTCCAGCACAAAGAAAAAAAAACGAACTAAAAAAAAAGGCCCATTGGCCTGGGATCGATCCCGGTATGAAGAACAAAACGGAAACCATACATACGGATTAATCAATCGGTATGGCAGCACAAGGCTTTTACGGAAGGCTGTAAAGAACCCTAAGGCCCCAAGCACCGATATTTCCGAGCGAATATGCTGTACAACACTCTTGTAAGGTTATCCCAACCCGCGCATTAATGGGGAGGACAATAACCAGGATCCCAGGCCTGTAATACGGTTACGCCACGCACAGTTCGCCGAGATTGTGGATGACAAAAAATAGAGGTCTATTTGGGCGTCTTGGGTCCCTTGGGGACTCGCCATGCGCACGGGCGCATCTCTTTTATTGTGTACATGACATCAAATTAGCGAAGAAAAAAGACGCTGTTTTGGTATCATGTGAAAAGCATAAAATAAATAGAAATAAAGACGTAATGGGGGAGAATATTGACATATTCATATTAGAATATTGACAAAATCCGCAATATTGTCTACGCTGACTAAGTAAAGCTGTATTTTACTTTAAAGGGGCAGCAGCATAGTACTGCGCATGTCTGGAGTCAGTGTTTATTGTAGGCTTTTAAGTGTCTACAAACAGTTGAACTTTTTAAAAGCTGTCAATACCTTATTAAATAATATGCAATATTATATTGAAAACTATGTTAATGGACAGTTTGTGGTCATTTGTTTTGTGTTGTTTAAAGTCTCCCACATGTACCAAAAGCTCATAAGTCAGTATTAGAATTTCACTGAAGTTCATTGTGTCAGGGCTCTAGAGATATTGCAAATCTCTTAAACATGACACTCCCCCTTTAAAGGAAATTAAAAAAAAAATCAAAATTGTTGATGGGGGTCTCTGCTGTGTTTGTTTTCTTTTTAGTTTTGTTCTATTATTATTATTATTTTCTTTTTTAGAGGGGGAGGGGAATTCAGCTAAAAATAGCCAAGGGTCAATTCAAGCAACTAGTACAAAAGATGTTTTTTTGCAGTCCTTTATTCAATATATTCAAGGTTATCATGCAATTCTGTTGTTTGACTGCATATATATATATATATATATTTTTTTTTCTTTCTTTTCATTACAAGTTCTATATGTGTAAGTGGTGACCATAGCTATGATTACTATTATTTAGAATAATTTTTTACCTACTAACAGAAAACAACTTGACTGCAAAACACTTACTGTAGGGCACTCGATATTAGGCATTACTTTCATGTGGATGTAAGGTTGAAATGTCAAAACCTTCATTAACCCGCGAACTACGCTTTAGCGTATTACACTTTGTTGTGATCTGATTCTATTGTTCTTTTTTGTGTTTTACTAACTATTACCGTTTAACTATCACACTTTGTTTCACGGGTTAATGAAAACCACTCTAATTACTTACAGTAATCCTTTTTTAATATTATTATTTACTTGTATAATTTAGATGAGCAATACATATTTTTTTCTTGGCCTTGTAGAGCTCATCTCGTTCCTCATAAATAACAAACAAAATGAAGTTTGTTCTTATTTGGTGCAAAAGAATCTACATTAGTTTTCTAATCAGATAATTGTTTTTTTTAACACTCACCTGTTATTTCAACAGCTCTTACTTGAGTTTGCTTGTCTCAGAAATAGACCTTGCTTAATAAACAAATATATCTTACAAACTTATTTAATAATAGGTAACAACTGCAATATTGTATGAAGAGAGTGCCCCTCCCTTCCCCCTGCTATTGTTGAAATTATGCTCAATAAACTTTTACCTCTTCCCTCTCCACCAGTTAAGCATTCTATGTATGCTTCCCTGTACAAAATGCACCCCTTCAAATAGAACATTAAAGTTCACATACTTGTTTACTTCCTCAAACTCTTTGCTTTGTGTTTTTTGTTAACTTCCTAGGAACAAATTGAATACATATAATCAATAAATCTAGCAAGCTTATTTTGCAAACTCACTTTTTTTTATTATTTTTGCGCAAAACCTATCAGGATTAAGGGGGTCCAGCACAAAGAAAAAAAAACGAACTAAAAAAAAAGCCCATTGGCCTGGGATCGAACCCGGTCTGAAGAACAAAACGGAAACCATACATACGGATTACCCAATCGGTATGGCAGCACAAGGCTTTTACGGAAGGCTGTAAAGAACCCGAAGGCCCCAAGCACCGATATTTCCGAGCGAATATGCTGTACAACACTCTTGCAAGGTTATCCCAACCCGCGCATTAATGGGGAGGACAATAACCAGGATCCCAGGCCTGTAATACGGTTACGCCACGCACAGCTCGCCGAGATTGTGGATGACAAAAAATAGAGGTCTATTTGGGCGTCTTGGGTCCCTTGGGGACTCGCCATGCGCACGGGCGCATCTCTTTTATTGTGTACATGACATCAAATTAGCGAAGAAAAAAGACGCTGTTTTGGTATCATGTGAAAAGCATAAAATAAATAGAAATAAAGACGTAAGGGGGGAGAATATTGACATCTTCATATTAGAAAATTGACAAAATCCGCAATATTGTCTACGCTGACTAAGTAAAGCTGTATTTTACTTTAAAGGGGCAGCAGCATAGTACTGCGCATGTCTGGAGTCAGTGTTTATTATAGGCTTTTAAGTGTCTACAAACAGTTGAACTTTTTAAAAGCTGTCAATACCTTATTAAATAATATGCAATATTATATTGAAAACTATGTTAATGGAAAGTTTGTGGTCATTTGTTTTGTTTTGTTTAAAGTCTCCCACATGTACCATAAGCTCATAAGTCAGTATTAGAATTTCACTGAAGTTCATTGTGTCAGGGCTCTAGAGCTAATGCAAATCTCTTAAACATGACACTCCCCCTTTAAAGGAAAGTAAAAAAAAATCAAAATTGTTGGTGGGGTCTCTGCTGTGTTTGTTTTCTTTTTAGGTTTGTTCTATTATTATTATTATTTTCTTTTTTAGAGGGGGAGGGGAATTCAGCTAAAAATAGCCAAGGGTCAATTCAAGCAACTAGTACAAAAGATGTTTTTTTGCAGTCCTTTATTCAATATATTCAAGGTTATCATGCAATTCTGTTGTTTGACTGCATATATATATATATATTTTTCTTTCTTTTCATTACAAGTTCTATATGTGTAAGTGGTGACCATAGCTATGATTACTATTATTTAGAATATTTTTTTACCTACTAACAGAAAACAACTTGACTGCAAAACACTTACTGTAGGGCACTCGATATTAGGCATTACTTTCATGTGGATGTAAGGTTGAAATGTCAAAACCTTCATTAACCCGTGAACTACGCTTTAGCGTATTACACTTTGTGGTGATCCGATTCTTTTGTACTTTTTTGTGTTTTACTAACTATTACCGTTTAACTATCACACTTTGTTTCACGGATTAATGAAAACCACTCTAATTACTTACAGTAGTTCTTTTTTAACAATATTGTATGAAGAGAGTGCCCCTCTCTTCCCCCTGCTATTGTTGAAATTATGCTCAATAAACTTTTACCTCTTCCCTCTCCACCAGTTAAGCATTCTATGTATGCTTCCCTGTACAAAATGCACCCCTTCAAATAGAACATTAAAGTTCACATACTTGTTTACTTCCTCAAACTCTTTGCTTTGTGTTTTTTGTTAACTTCCTAGGAACAAATTGAATACATATAATCAATAAATCTAGCAAGCTTATTTTCCAAACTCACTTTTTTTTATATTTGTATTGACAGCTTTTAAAAAGTTCAACTGTTTGTAGACACTTAAAAGCCTACAATAAACACTGACTCCAGACATGCGCAGTACTATGCTTCTGCCCCTTTAAAGTAAAATACAGCTTTACTTAGTCAGCGTAGACAATATTGCGGATTTTGTCAATATTCTAATATGAATATGTCAATATTCTCCCCCCTTACGTCTTTATTTCTATTTATTTTATGCTTTTCACATGATACCAAAACAGCGTCTTTTTTCTTCGCTAATTTGATGTCATGTACACTATAAAAGAGATGCGCCCGTGCGCATGGCGAGTCCCCAAGGGACCCAAGACGCCCAAATAGACCTCTATTTTTTGTCATCCACAATCTCGGCGAGCTGTGCGTGGCGTAACCGTATTACAGGCCTGGGATCCTGGTTATTGTCCTCCCCATTAATGCGCGGGTTGGGATAACCTTGCAAGAGTGTTGTAAAGCATATTCGCTCGGAAATATCGGTGCTTGGGGCCTTCGGGTTCTTTACAGCCTTCCGTAAAAGCCTTGTGCTGCCATACCGATTGGGTAATCCGTATGTATGGTTTCCGTTTTGTTCTTCAGACCGGGTTCGATCCCAGGCCAATGGGTTTTTTTTCTTAGTTCGTTTTTTTTTCTTTGTGCTGGACCCCCTTAATCCTTATAGGTTTTGCGCAAAAATAATAAAAAAAAGGGAGTTTGCAAAATAAGCTTGCTAGATTTATTGATTATATGTATTCAATTTGTTCCTAGGAAGTTAACAAAAAACACAAAGCAAAGAGTTTGAGGAAGTAAACAAGAATGTGAACTTTAATGTTCTATTTGAAGGGGCGCATTTTGTACAGGGAAGCATACATAGAATGCTTAACTGGTGGAGAGGGGAGAGGTAAAAGTTTATTGAGCATAATTTCAACAATAGCAGGGGGAAGGGAGGGGCACTCTCTTTATACAATATTGCAGTTGTTACCTATTATTAAATAAGTTTGTAACATGTCTTTGTTTATTAAGCAAGGTATATTTCTGAGACAAGCAAACTCAAGTAAGAGCTGTTGAAATAACAGGTGAGTGTTAAAAGAAAAACAATTATCTGATTAGAAAACTACTGTAGATTCCTTTGCACCAAAATAAGAACAAACTTCATTTCGTTTGTTATTTTTGAGGAACGAGATGAGCTCTACAAAGCCATAAAGAAATATGTATTGCTCATGTAAATTATACAAGTAAATAATAATATTAAAAAAGAATTACTGTAAGTAATTAGAGTGGTTTTCATTAACCCGTGAAACAAAGTGTGATAGTTAAACGGTAATAGTTAGTAAAACACAAAAAAGAACAATAGAATCAGATCACAACAAAGTGTAATACGCTAAAGCGTAGTTCACGGGTTAATGAAGGATTTGACATTTCAACCTTACATCCACATGAAAGTAATGCCTAATATCGAGTGCCCTACAGTAACTGTTTTGCAGTCAAGTTGTTTTCTGTTAGTAGGTAAAAAAATATTCTAAATAATAGTAATCATAGCTATGGTCACCACTTACACATATAGAACTTGTAATGAAAAGAAAGAAAATATATATATATATATATATATATATATATATATATATATATATATATATATATATATATATATATATATATATATATAAAGTCAAACAACAGAATTGCATGATAACCTTGAATATATTGAATAAAGGACTGCAAAAAAACATCTTTTGTACTAGTTGCTTGAATTGACCCTTGGCTATTTTTAGCTGAATTCCCCTCCCCCTCTAAAAAAGAAAATAATAATAATAATAATAGAACAAAACTAAAAAGAAAACAAACACAACAGAGACCCCCACAAACAATTTTGAATTTTTTTACTTTCCTTTAAAAGGGGAGTGTCATGGTTAAGAGATTTGCATTAGCTCTAGAGCTCTGACACAATGAACTTCAGTGAAATTCTAATACTGACTTATGAGCTTTTGGTACATGTGGGAGACTTTAAACAAAACAAAAAAAATGAGCACAAACTGTCCATTAACATAGTTTTCAATATAATATTTCATATTATTTAATAAGGTATTGACAGCTTTTAAAATGTTCAACTGTTTGTTGACACTTAAAAGCCTACAATAATCACTGACTCCAGACATGTGCAGTACTATGCTGCTGCCCCTTTAAAGTAAAATACAGCTTTACTTAGTCAGCGTAGACAAAATTGCGGATTTTGTCAATATTCTAATATGAATATGTCAATATTCTCCCCCCTTACGTCTTTATTTCTATTTATTTTATGATTTTCACATGATACCAAAATAGCGTCTTTTTTTCGCTAATTTGATGTCATGTACACAATAAAAGAGATGCGCCCGTGCGCATGGCGAGTCCCCAAGGGACCGAAGACGCCCAAATAGACCTCTATTTTTTGTCATCCACAATCTCGGCGAGCTGTGCGTGGCGTAACCGTATTACAGGCCTGGGATCCTGGTTATTGTCCTCCCCATTAATGCGCGGGTTGGGATAACCTTGCAAGAGTGTTGTACAGCATATTCGCTCGGAAATAACAGTGCTTGGGGCCTTCGGGTTCTTTACAGCCTTCCGTAAAAGCCTTGTGCTGCCATACCGATTGGGTAATCCGTATGTATGGTTTCCGTTTTGTTCTTCAGACCGGGTTCGATCCCAGGCCAATGGGCTTTTATTTTAGTTCGTTTTTTTTTCTTTGTGCTGGACCCCCTTAATCCTGATAGGTTTTGCGCAAAAATAATAAAAAAAGTGAGTTTGCAAAATAAGCTTGCTAGATTTATTGATTATATGTATTCAATTTGTTCCTAGGAAGTTAACAAAAAACACAAAGCAAAGAGTTTGAGGAAGTAAACAAGTATGTGAACTTTAATGTTCTATTTGAAGGGGTGCATTTTGTACAGGGAAGCATACATAGAATGCTTAACTGGTGGAGAGGGAAGAGGTAAAAGTTTATTGAGCATAATTTCAACAATAGCAGGGGGAAGAGAGGGGCACTCTCTTCATACAATATTGCAGTTGTTACCTATTATTAAATAAGTTTGTAACATGTCTTTGTTTATTAAGCAAGGTCTATTTCTGAGACAAGCAAACTCAAGTAAGGCTGTTGAAATAACAGGTGAGTGTTAAAAGAAAAACAATTATCTGATTAGAAAACTACTGTAGATTCCTTTGCACCAAAATAAGAACAAACTTCATTTTGTTTGTTATTTATGAGGAACGAGATGAGCTCTACAAAGCCATAAAGAAATATGTATTGCTCATCTAAATTATACAAGTAAATAATAATATTAAAAAAGAACTACTGTAAGTAATTAGAGTGGTTTTCATTAACCCGTGAAACAAAGTGTGATAGTTAAACGGTAATAGTTACTAAAACACAAAAAAGCACAATAGAATCAGATCACCACAAAGTGTAATACGCTAATTCGTAGTTCACGGGTTAATGAAGGTTTTGACATTTCAACCTTACATCCACATGAAAGTAATGCCTAATATCGAGTGCCCTACAGTAAGTGTTTTGCAGTCAAGTTGTTTTCTGTTAGTAGGTAAAAAAATATTCTAAATAATAGTAATCATAGCTATGGTCACCACTTACACATATAGCACTTGTAATGAAAAGAAAGAAAAAATATATATATGCAGTCAAACAACAGAATTGCATGATAACCTTTAATATATTGAATAAAGGACTGCAAAAAATCATCTTTTGTACTAGTTGCTTGAATTGACCCTTGGCTATTTTTAGCTGAATTCCCCTCCCCCTCTAAAAAAGAAAATAATAATAATAATAATAGAACAAAACTAAAAAGAAAACAAACACAGCAGAGACCCCCACCAACAATTTTGATTTTTTTTTACTTTCCTTTAAAGGGGGAGTGTCATGTTTAAGAGATTTGCAATAGCTCTAGAGCCCTGACACAATGAACTTCAGTGAAATTCTAATACTGACTTATGAGCTTTTGGTACATGTGGGAGACTATGTTAATGGACACAAACTGTCCATTAACATAGTTTTCAATATAATATTGAATATTATTTAATAAGGTATTGACAGCTTTTAAAAAGTTCAACTGTTTGTAGACACTTAAAAGCCTACAATAAACACTGACTACAGACATGCGCAGTACTATGCTGCTGCCCCTTTAAAGTAAAATACAGCTTTACTTAGTCAGCGTAGACAATATTGCGGATTTTGTCAATATTCTAATATGAATATTTCAATATTCTCCCCCTTTACGTCTTCATTTCTATTTAATTTATGCTTTTCACATGATACCAAAACAGCGTCTTTTTTCTTCGCTAATTTGATGTCATGTACACAATAAAAGAGATGCGCCCGTGCGCATGGCGAGTCCCAAAGGGACACAAGACGCCCAAATAGACCTCTATTTTTTGTCATCGACAATCTCGGCGAGCTGTGCGTGGCGTAACCGTATTACAGGCCTGGGATCCTGGTTATTGTCCTCCCCATTAATGCGCGGGTTGGGATAACCTTGCAAGAGTGTTGTACAGCATATTCGCTCGGAAATATCGGTGCTTGGGGCCTTCGGGTTCTTTACAGCCTTCCGTAAAAGCCTTGTGCTGCCATACCGATTGGGTAATCCGTATGTATGGTTTCCGTTTTGTTCTTCAGACCGGGTTCGATCCCAGGCCAATGGGTTTTTTTTCTTAGTTCGTTTTTTTTTCTTTGTGCTGGACCCCCTTAATCCTGATAGGTTTTGCGCAAAAATACTAAAAAAAAGTGAGTTTGCAAAATAAGCTTGCTAGATTTATTGATTATATGTATTCAATTTGTTCCTAGGAAGTTAACAAAAAACACAAAGCAAAGAGTTTGAGGAAGTAAACAAGTATGTGAACTTTAATGTTCTATTTGAAGGGGTGCATTTTGTACAGGGAAGCATACATAGAATGCTTAACTGGTGGAGAGGGAAGAGGTAAAAGTTTATAAAGCATAATTTCAACAATAGCAGGGGGAAGAGAGGGGCACTCTCTTCATACAATATTGCAGTTGTTACCTATTATTAAATAAGTTTGTAACATGTCTTTGTTTATTAAGCAAGGTCTATTTCTGAGACAAGCAAACTCAAGTAAGGCTGTTGGAATAACAGGTGAGTGTTAAAAGAAAAACAATTATCTGATTAGAAAACTACTGTAGATTCCTTTGCACCAAAATAAGAACAAACTTCATTTTGTTTGTTATTTATGAGGAACGAGATGAGCTCTACAAAGCCATAAAGAAATATGTATTGCTCATCTAAATTATACAAGTAAATAATAATATTAAAAAAGAACTACTGTAAGTAATTAGAGTGGTTTTCATTAACCCGTGAAACAAAGTGTGATAGTTAAACGGTAACAGTTAGTAAAACACAAAAAAGTACAATAGAATCAGATCACCACAAAGTGTAATACGCTAAAGCGTAGTTCACGGGTTAATGAAGGTTTTGACATTTCAACCTTACATCCACATGAAAGTAATGCCTAATATCGAGTGCCCTACAGTAAGTGTTTTGCAGTCAAGTTGTTTTCTGTTAGTAGGTAAAAAATTATTCTAAATAATAGTAATCATAGCTATGGTCACCCCTTACACATATAGCACTTGTAATGAAAAGAAAGAAAAAATATATATATGCAGTCAAACAACAGAATTGCATGATAACCTTTAATATATTGAATAAAGGACTGCAAAAAATCATCTTTTGTACTAGTTGCTTGAATTGACCCTTGGCTATTTTTAGCTGAATTCCCCTCCCCCTCTAAAAACGAAAATAATAATAATAATGGAACAAAACTAAAAAGAAAACAAACACAGCAGAGACCCCCACCAACAATTTTGATTTTTTTTTTACTTTCCTTTAAAGGGGGAGTGTCATGTTTAAGAGATTTGCAATAGCTCTAGAGCCCTGACACAATGAACTTCAGTGAAATTCTAATACTGACTTATGAGCTTTTGGTACATGTGGGAGACTTTAAACAAAACAAAAAAAATGACCACAAACTGTCCATTAACATAGTTTTCAATATAATATTGAATATTATTTAATAAGGTATTGACAGCTTTTAAAAAGTTCAACTGTTTGTAGACACTTAAAAGCCTACAATAAACACTGACTACAGACATGCGCAGTACTATGCTGCTGCCCCTTTAAAGTAAAATACAGCTTTACTTAGTCAGCGTAGACAATATTGAGGATTTTTTCAATATTCTAATATGAATATGTCAATATTCTCCCCCCTTACGTCTTTATTTCTATTTAATTTATGCTTTTCACATGATACCACAACAGCGTCTTTTTTCTTCGCTAATTTGATGTCATGTACACAATAAAAGAGATGCGCCCGTGCGCATGGCGAGTCCCCAAGGGACCCAAGACGCCCAAATAGATCTCTATTTTTTGTCATCCACAATCTCGGCGAGCTGTGCGTGGCGTAACCGTAATATAGGCCTGGGATCCTGGTTATTGTCCTCCCCATTAATGCGCGGGTTGGGATAACCTTGCAAGAGTGTTGTACAGCATATTCGCTCGGAAATATCGGTGCTTGGGGCCTTCGGGTTCTTTACAGCCTTCCGTAAAAGCCTTGTGCTGCCATACCGATTGGGTAATCCGTATGTATGGTTTCCGTTTTGTTCTTCAGACCGGGTTCGATCCCAGGCCAATGGGTTTTTTTCTTAGTTCGTTTTTTTTTCTTTGTGCTGGAACCCCTTAATCCTGATAGGTTTTGCGCAAAAATAATAAAAAAAAGTGAGTTTGCAAAATAAGCTTGCTAGATTTATTGATTATATGTATTCAATTTGTTCCTAGGAAGTTAACAAAAAACACAAAGCAAAATGTTTGAGGAAGTAAACAAGTATGTGAACTTTAATGTTCTATTTGAAGGGGTGCATTTTGTACAGGGAAGCATATATAGAATGCTTAACTGGTGGAGAGGGAAGAGGTAAAAGTTTATTGAGCATAATTTCAACAATAGCAGGGGGAAGAGAGGGGCACTCTCTTCATACAATATTGCAGTTGTTACCTATTATTAAATAAGTTTGTAACATGTCTTTGTTTATTAAGCAAGGTCTATTTCTGAGACAAGCAAACTCAAGTGATGCTGTTGAAATAACAGGTGAGTGTTAAAAGAAAAACAATTATCTGATTAGAAAACTACTGTAGATTCCTTTGCACCAAAATAAGAACAAACTTCATTTTGTTTGTTATTTATGAGGAACGAGATGAGCTCTACAAAGCCATAAAGAAATATGTATTGCTCATCTAAATTATACAAGTAAATAATAATATTAAAAAAGAACTACTGTAAGTAATTAGAGTGGTTTTCATTAACCCGTGAAACAAAGTGTGATAGTTAAACGGTAATAGTTAGTAAAACACTAGTACAAACAAACCACAAACTGTCAATTAACATAGTTTTCAAGATAATATTGCATATTATTTAATAAGGTATTGACAGCTTTTAAAAAGTTCAACTGTTTGTAGACACTTAAAAGCCTACAATAATCACTGACTCCAGACATGCGCAGTACTATGTTGCTGCACCTTTAAAGTAAAATACAGCTTTACTTAGTCAGCGTAGACAAAATTGCGGATTTTGTCAATATTCTAATATGAAGATGTCAATATTCTCCCCCCTTACGTCTTTATTTCTATTTATTTTATGATTTTCACATGATACCAAAACAGCGTCTTTTTTCTTCGCTAATTTGATGTCATGTACACAATAAAAGAGATGCGCCCGTGCGCATGGCGAGTCCCCAAGGGACCCAAGACGCCCAAATAGACCTCTATTTTTTGTCATCCACAATCTCGGCGAGCTGTGCGTGGCGTAACCGTATTACAGGCCTGGGATCCTGGTTATTGTCCTCCCCATTAATGCGCGGGTTGGGATAACCTTGCAAGAGTGTTGTACAGCATATTCGCTCGGAAATATCGGTGCTTGGGGCCTTCGGGTTCTTTACAGCCTTCCGTAAAAGCCTTGTGCTGCCATACCGATTGGGTAATCCGTATGTATGGTTTCCGTTTTGTTCTTCAGACCGGGTTCGATCCCAGGCCAATGGGCTTTTTTTTTAATTCGTTTTTTTTCTTTGTGCTGGACCCCCTTAATCCTGATAGGTTTTGCGCAAAAATAATAAAAAAAAGTGAGTTTGCAAAATAAGCTTGCTAGATTTATTGATTATATGTATTCAATTTGTTCCTAGGAAGTTAACAAAAAACACAAAGCAAAGAGTTTGAGGAAGTAAACAAGTATGTGAACTTTAATGTTCTATTTGAAGGGGTGCATTTTGTACAGTGAAGCATACATAGAATGCTTAACTGGTGGAGAGGGAAGAGGTAAAAGTTTATTGAGCATAATTTCAACAATAGCAGGGATAAGGGAGGGGCACTCTCTTCATACAATATTGCAGTTGTTACCTATTAATAAATAAGTTTGTAACATGTCTTTGTTTATTAAGCAAGGTCTATTTCTGAGACAAGCAAACTCAAGTAAGGCTGTTGAAATAACAGGTGAGTGTTAAAAGAAAAACAATTATCTGATTAGAAAACTACTGTAGATTCCTTTGCACCAAAATAAGAACAAACTTCATTTTGTTTGTTATTTATGAGGAACGAGATGAGCTCTACAAAGCCATAAAGAAATATGTATTGCTCATCTAAATTATACAAGTAAATAATAATATTAAAAAAGAACTACTGTAAGTAATTAGAGTGGTTTTCATTAACCCGTGAAACAAAGTGTGATAGCTAAACGGTAATAGTTAGTAAAACACAAAAAAGTACAATAGAATCAGATCACCACAAAGTGTAATACGCTAAAGCGTAGTTCACGGGTTAATGAAGGTTTTGACATTTCAACCTTACATCCACATGAAAGTAATGCCTAATATCGAGTGCCCTACAGTAAGTGTTTTGCAGTCAAGTTGTTTTCTGTTAGTAGGTAAAAAAATATTCTAAATAATAGTAATCATAGCTATGGTCACCACTTACACATATAGAACTTGTAATGAAAAGAAAGAAAAAAAAAAAATATATATATATATATATATATATATATATATATATATATATATATATATATATATATATATATATATATATATGCAGTCAAACAACAGAATTGCATGATAACCTTGAATATATTGAATAAAGGACTGCAAAAAAACATCTTTTGTACTAGTTGCTAGAATTGACCCTTGGCTATTTTTAGCTGAATTCCCCTCCCCCTCTTAAAAAGAAAATAATAATAATAATAGAACAAAACTAAAAAGAAAACAAATACAACAGAGACCCCCACCAACAATTTTGATTTTTTTTACTTTGCTTTAAAAGGGGAGTGTCATGGTTAAGAGATTTGCAATAGCTCTAGAGCCCTGACACAATGAACTTCAGTGAAATTCTAATACTGACTTATGAGCTTTTGGTACATGTGGGAGACTTTAAACAAAACAAAAAAAATGACCACAAACTGTCAATAACATAGTTTTCAATATAATATTGCATATTATTTAATAAGGTATTCACAGCTTTTGAAAAGTTCAACTGTTTGTTGACACTTAAAAGCCTACAATAATCACTGACTCCAGACATGCGCAGTACTATGTTGCTGCCCCTTTAAAGTAAAATACAGCTTTACTTAGTAAGCGTAGACAAAATTGCGGATTTTGTCAATATTCTAATATGAAGATGTCAATATTCTCCCCCCTTACGTCTTTATTTCTATTTATTTTATGATTTTCACATGATACCAAAACAGCGTCTTTTTTCTTTGCTAATTTGATGTCATGTACACAATAAAAGAGATGCGCCCGTGCGCATGGCGAGTCCCCAAGGGACCCAAGACGCCCAAATAGACCTCTATTTTTAGTCATCCACAATCTCGGCGAGCTGTGCGTGGCGTAACCGTATTACAGGCCTGGGATCCTGGTTATTGTCCTCCCCATTAATGCGCGGGTTGGTATAACCTTGCAAGAGTGTTGTACAGCATATTCGCTCGGAAATATCGGTGCTTGGGGCCTTCGGGTTCTTTACAGCCTTCCGTAAAAGCCTTGTGCTGCCATACCGATTGGGTAATCCGTATGTATGGTTTTCGTTTTGTTCTTCAGACCGGGTTCGATCCCAGGCCAATGGGCTTTTTTTTTTAGTTCGTTTTTTTTTCTTTGTGCTGGACCCCCTTAAGCCTGATAGGTTTTGCGCAAAAATAATAAAAAAAAGTGAGTTTGCAAAATAAGCTTGCTAGATTTATTGATTATATGTATTCAATTTGTTCCTAGGAAGTTAACAAAAAACACAAAGCAAAAAGTTTGAGGAAGTAAACAAGTATGTGAACTTTAATGTTCTATTTGAAGGGGTGCATTTTGTACAGGGAAGCATATATAGAATGCTTAACTGGTGGAGAGGGAAGAGGTAAAAGTTTATTGAGCATAATTTCAACAATAGCAGGGGGAAGAGAGGGGCACTCTCTTCATACAATATTGCAGTTGTTACCTATTATTAAATAAGTTTGTAACATGTCTTTGTTTATTAAGCAAGGTCTATTTCTGAGACAAGCAAACTCAAGTAAGGCTGTTGAAATAACAGGTGAGTGTTAAAAGAAAAACAATTATCTGATTAGAAAACTACTGTAGATTCCTTTGCACCAAAATAAGAACAAACTTCATTTTGTTTGTTATTTATGAGGAACGAGATGAGCTCTACAAAGCCATAAAGAAATATGTATTGCTCATCTAAATTATACAAGTAAATAATAATATTAAAAAAGAACTACTGTAAGTAATTAGAGTGGTTTTCATTAACCCGTGAAACAAAGTGTGATAGTTAAACGGTAATAGTTAGTAAAACACAAAAAAGAACAATAGAATCAGATCACAACAAAGTGTAATACGCTAAAGCGTAGTTCACGGGTTAATGAAGGTTTTGACATTTCAACCTTACATCCACATGAACTTAATGCCTAATTTCGAGTGCCCTACAGTAAGTGTTTTGCAATCAAGTTGTTTTCTGTTAGTAGGTAAAAAATTATTCTAAATAATAGTAATCATAGCTATGGTCACCACTTACACATATAGCACTTGTAATGAAAAGAAAGAAAAAATATATATATGCAGTCAAACAACAGAATTGCATGATAACCTTGAATATATTGAATAAATGACTGCAAAAAAACATCTTTTGTACTAGTTGCCTGAATTGACCCTTGGCTATTTTTAGCTGAATTCACCTCCCCCTCTAAAAAAGAAAATAATAATAATAATAGAACAAAAATAAAAAGAAAACAAACACAGCAGAGACCCCCACCAACAATTTTGATTTTTTTTTACTTTCCTTTAATGGGGGAGTGTCATGGTTAAGAGATTTGCAATAGCTCTAGAGCCCTGACACAATGAACTTCAGTGAAATTCTAATACTGACTTATGAGCTTTTGGTACATGTGGGAGACTTTAAACAAAACAAAAAAAAATGACCACAAACTGTCCATTAACATAGTTTTCAATATAATATTGAATATTATTTAATAAGGTATTGACAGCTTTTAAAAAGTTCAACTGTTTGTAGACACTTAAAAGCCTACAATAAACACTGACTACAGACATGCGCAGTACTATGCTGCTGCCCCTTTAAAGTAAAATACAGCTTTACTTATTCAGCGTAGACAATATTGCGGATTTTGTCAATATTCTAATATGAATATGTCAATATTCTCCCCCCTTACGTCTTTATTTCTATTTAATTTATGCTTTTCACATGATACCACAACAGCGTCTTTTTTCTTCGCTAATTTGATGTCATGTACACAATAAAAGAGATGCGCCCGTGCGCATGGCGAGTCCCCAAGGGACCCAAGACGCCCAAATAGACCTCTATTTTTTGTCATCCACAATCTCGGCGAGCTGTGCGTGGCGTAACCGTAATATAGGCCTGGGATCCTGGTTATTGTCCTCCCCATTAATGCGCGGGTTGGGATAACCTTGCAAGAGTGTTGTACAGCATATTCGCTCGGAAATATCGGTGCTTGGGGCCTTCGGGTTCTTTACAGCCTTCCGTAAAAGCCTTGTGCTGCCATACCGATTGGGTAATCCGTATGTATGGTTTCCGTTTTGTTCTTCAGACCGGGTTCGATCCCAGGCCAATGGGTTTTTTTCTTAGTTCGTTTTTTTTTTCTTTGTGCTGGAACCCCTTAATCCTGATAGGTTTTGCGCAAAAATAATAAAAAAAAGTGAGTTTGCAAAATAAGCTTGCTAGATTTATTGATTATATGTATTCAATTTGTTCCTAGGAAGTTAACAAAAAACACAAAGCAAAAGGTTTGAGGAAGTAAACAAGTATGTGAACTTTAATGTTCTATTTGAAGGGGTGCATTTTGTACAGGGAAGAATATATAGAATGCTTAACTGGTGGAGAGGGAAGAGGTAAAAGTTTATTGAGCATAATTTCAACAATAGCAGGGGGAAGAGAGGGGCACTCTCTTCATACAATATTGCAGTTGTTACCTATTATTAAATAAGTTTGTAACATGTCTTTGTTTATTAAGCAAGGTCTATTTCTGAGACAAGCAAACTCAAGTAAGGCTGTTGAAATAACAGGTGAGTGTTAAAAGAAAAACAATTATCTGATTAGAAAACTACTGTAGATTCCTTTGCACCAAAATAAGAACAAACTTCATTTTGTTTGTTATTTATGAGGAACGAGATGAGCTCTACAAAGCCATAAAGAAATATGTATTGCTCATCTAAATTATACAAGTAAATAATAATATTAAAAAAGAACTACTGTAAGTAATTAGAGTGGTTTTCATTAACCCGTGAAACAAAGTGTGATAGTTAAACGGTAATAGTTAGTAAAACACTAGTACAAACAAACCACAAACTGTCAATTAACATAGTTTTCAATATAATATTGCATATTATTTAATAAGGTATTGACAGCTTTTAAAAAGTTCAACTGTTTGTAGACACTTAAAAGCCTACAATAATCACTGACTCCAGACATGCGCAGTACTATGTTGCTGCACCTTTAAAGTAAAATACAGCTTTACTTAGTCAGCGTAGACAAAATTGCGGATTTTGTCAATATTCTAATATGAAGATGTCAATATTCTCCCCCCTTACGTCTTTATTTCTATTTATTTATGATTTTCACATGATACCAAAACAGCGTCTTTTTTCTTCGCTAATTTGATGTCATGTACACAATAAAAGAGATGCGCCCGTGCGCATGGCGAGTCCCCAAGGGACCCAAGACGCCCAAATAGACCTCTATTTTTTGTCATCCACAATCTCGGCGAGCTGTGCGTGGCGTAACCGTATTACAGGCCTGGGATCCTGGTTATTGTCCTCCCCATTAATGCGCGGGTTGGGATAACCTTGCAAGAGTGTTGTACAGCATATTCGCTCGGAAATATCGGTGCTTGGGGCCTTCGGGTTCTTTACAGCCTTCCGTAAAAGCCTTGTGCTGCCATACCGATTGGGTAATCCGTATGTATGGTTTCCGTTTTGTTCTTCAGACCGGGTTCGATCCCAGGCCAATGGGCTTTTTTTTTTAATTCGTTTTTTTTCTTTGTGCTTGACCCCCTTAATCCTGATAGGTTTTGCGAAAAAATAATAAAAAAAGGGAGTTTCCAAAATAAGCTTGCTAGATTTATTGATTATATGTATTCAATTTGTTCCTAGGAAGTTAACAAAAAACACAAAGCAAAGAGTTTGAGGAAGTAAACAAGTATGTGAACTTTAATGTTCTATTTGAAGGGGTGCATTTTGTACAGTGAAGCATACATAGAATGCTTAACTGGTGGAGAGGGAAGAGGTAAAAGTTTATTGAGCATAATTTCAACAATAGCAGGGATAAGGGAGGGGCACTCTCTTCATACAGTATTGCAGTTGTTACCTATTAATAAATAAGATTGTAACATGTCTTTGTTTATTAAGCAAGGTCTATTTCTGAGACAAGCAAACTCAAGTAAGGCTGTTGAAATAACAGGTGAGTGTTAAAAGAAAAACAATTATCTGATTAGAAAACTACTGTAGATTCCTTTGCACCAAAATAAGAACAAACTTCATTTTGTTTGTTATTTATGAGGAACGAGATGAGCTCTACAAAGCCATAAAGAAATATGTATTGCTCATCTAAATTATACAAGTAAATAATAATATTAAAAAAGAACTACTGTAAGTAATTAGAGTGGTTTTCATTAACCCGTGAAACAAAGTGTGATAGCTAAACGGTAATAGTTAGTAAAACACAAAAAAGTACAATAGAATCAGATCACCACAAAGTGTAATACGCTAAAGCGTAGTTCACGGGTTAATGAAGGTTTTGACATTTCAACCTTACATCCACATGAAAGTAATGCCTAATATCGAGTGCCCTACAGTAAGTGTTTTGCAGTCAAGTTGTTTTCTGTTAGTAGGTAAAAAAATATTCTAAATAATAGTAATCATAGCTATGGTCACCACTTACACATATAGAACTTGTAATGAAAAGAAAGAAAAAAAAAATATATATATATATATATATGCAGTCAAACAACAGAATTGCATGATAACCTTGAATATATTGAATAAAGGACTGCAAAAAAACATCTTTTGTACTAGTTGCTAGAATTGACCCTTGGCTATTTTTAGCTGAATTCCCCTCCCCCTCTAAAAAAGAAAATAATAATAATAATAGAACAAAACTAAAAAGAAAACAAATACAACAGAGACCCCCACCAACAATTTTGATTTTTTTTACTTTGCTTTAAAAGGGGAGTGTCATGGTTAAGAGATTTGCAATAGCTCTAGAGCCCTGACACAATGAACTTCAGTGAAATTCTAATACTGACTTATGATCTTTTGGTACATGTTGGAGACTTTAAACAAAACAAAACAAATGACCACAAACTGTCAATAACATAGTTTTCAATATAATATTGCATATTATTTAATAAGGTATTCACAGCTTTTGAAAAGTTCAACTGTTTGTTGACACTTAAAAGCCTACAATAATCACTGACTCCAGACATGCGCAGTACTATGTTGCTGCCCCTTTAAAGTAAAATACAGCTTTACTTAGTAAGCGTAGACAAAATTGCGGATTTTGTCAATATTCTAATATGAAGATGTCAATATTCTCCCCCCTTACGTCTTTATTTCTATTTATTTTATGATTTTCACATGATACCAAAACAGCGTCTTTTTTCTTTGCTAATTTGATGTCATGTACACAATAAAAGAGATGCGCCCGTGCGCATGGCGAGTCCCCAAGGGACCCAAGACGCCCAAATAGACCTCTATTTTTTGTCATCCACAATCTCGGCGAGCTGTGCGTGGCGTAACCGTATTACAGGCCTGGGATCCTGGTTATTGTCCTCCCCATTAATGCGCGGGTTGGTATAACCTTGCAAGAGTGTTGTACAGCATATTCGCTAGGAAATAACAGTGCTTGGGGCCTTCGGGTTCTTTACAGCCTTCCGTAAAAGCCTTGTGCTGCCATACCGATTGGGTAATCCGTATGTATGGTTTTCGTTTTGTTCTTCAGACCGGGTTCGATCCCAGGCCAATGGGCTTTTTTTTTAGTTCGTTTTTTTTTTCTTTGTGCTGGACCCCCTTAAGCCTGATAGGTTTTGCGCAAAAATAATAAAAAAAAGTGAGTTTGCAAAATAAGCTTGCTAGATTTATTGATTATATGTATTCAATTTGTTCCTAGGAAGTTAACAAAAAACACAAAGCAAAAAGTTTGAGGAAGTAAACAAGTATGTGAACTTTAATGTTCTATTTGAAGGGGTGCATTTTGTACAGGGAAGCATATATAGAATGCTTAACTGGTGGAGAGGGAAGAGGTAAAAGTTTATTGAGCATAATTTCAACAATAGCAGGGGGAAGAGAGGGGCACTCTCTTCATACAATATTGCAGTTGTTACCTATTATTAAATAAGTTTGTAACATGTCTTTGTTTATTAAGCAAGGTCTATTTCTGAGACAAGCAAACTCAAGTAAGGCTGTTGAAATAACAGGTGAGTGTTAAAAGAAAAACAATTATCTGATTAGAAAACTACTGTAGATTCCTTTGCACCAAAATAAGAACAAACTTCATTTTGTTTGTTATTTATGAGGAACGAGATGAGCTCTACAAAGCCATAAAGAAATATGTATTGCTCATCTAAATTATACAAGTAAATAATAATATTAAAAAAGAACTACTGTAAGTAATTAGAGTGGTTTTCATTAACCCGTGAAACAAAGTGTGATAGTTAAACGGTAATAGTTAGTAAAACACAAAAAAGAACAATAGAATCAGATCACAACAAAGTGTAATACGCTAAAGCGTAGTTCACGGGTTAATGAAGGTTTTGACATTTCAACCTTACATCCACATGAAATTAATGCCTAATTTCGAGTGCCCTACAGTAAGTGTTTTGCAATCAAGTTGTTTTCTGTTAGTAGGTAAAAAATTATTCTAAATAATAGTAATCATAGCTATGGTCACCACTTACACATATAGCACTTGTAATGAAAAGAAAGAAAAAATATATATATGCAGTCAAACAACAGAATTGCATGATAACCTTGAATATATTGAATAAATGACTGCAAAAAAACATCTTTTGTACTAGTTGCTTGAATTGACCCTTGGCTATTTTTAGCTGAATTCACCTCCCCCTCTAACAAAGAAAATAATAATAATAATAGAACAAAAATAAAAAGAAAACAAACACAGCAGAGACCCCCACCAACAATTTTGATTTTTTTTTACTTTCCTTTAATGGGGGAGTGTCATGGTTAAGAGATTTGCAATAGCTCTAGAGCCCTGACACAATGAACTTCAGTGAAATTCTAATACTGACTTATGAGCTTTTGGTACATGTGGGAGACGTTAAACAAAACAAAAAAAATGACCACAAACTGTCCATTAACATAGTTTTCAATATAATATTGCATATTATTTAATAAGGTATTGACAGCTTTTAAAAAGTTCAACTGTTTGTAGACACTTAAAAGCCTACAATAAACACTGACTCCAGACATGCGCAGTACTATGCTGCTGCCCCTTTAAAGTAAAATACAGCTTTACTTAGTCAGCGTAGACAATATTGCGGATTTTGTCAATATTCTAATATGAATATGTCAATATTCTCCCCCCTTACGTCTTTATTTCTATTTATTTTATGCTTTTCACATGATACCAAAACAGCGTCTTTTTTCTTCGCTAATTTGATGTCATGTACACAATAAAAGAGATGCGCCCGTGCGCATGGCGAGTCCCCAAGGGACCCAAGACGCCCAAATAGACCTCTATTTTTTGTCATCCACAATCTCGGCGAGCTGTGCGTGGCGTAACCGTATTACAGGACTGGGATCCTAGTTATTGTCCTCCCCAATAATGCGCGGGTTGGGATAACCTTGCAAGAGTGTTGTACAGCATATTCGCTCGGAAATATCGGTGCTTGGGGCCTTCGGGTTCTTTACAGCCTTCTGTAAAAGCCTTGTGCTGCCATACCGATTGGGTAATCCGTATGTATGGTTTCCGTTTTGTTCTTCAGACCGGGTTCGATCCCAGGCCAATGGGCTTTTTTTTTTATTCGTTTTCTTTCTTTGTGCTTGACCCCCCTAATCCTGATTGGTTTTGCGCAAAAATAATAAAAAAAAGTGAGTTTGCAAAATAAGCTTGCTGGATTTATTGATTATATGTATTCAATTTGTTCCTAGGAAGTTAACAAAAAACACAAAGCAAAGATTTTGAGGAAGTAAACAAGTATGTGAACTTTAATGTTCTATTTGAAGGGGCGCATTTTGTACAGGGAAGCATACAAAGAATGCTTAACTGGTGGAGAGGGGAAAGGTAACAGTTTATTGAGCATAATGTCAACAATAGCAGGGGGAAGGGAGGGGCACTCTCTTCATACAATATTGCAGTTGTTACCTATTATTAAATAAGTTTGTAAGATATATTTGTTTATTAAGCAAGGTATATTTCTGAGACAAGCAAACTCAAGTAAGAGCTGTTGAAATAACAGGTGAGTGTTAAAAGAAAAACAATTATCTGATTAGAAAACTACTGTAGATTCCTTTGCACCAAAATAAGAACAAACTTCATTTCGTTTGTTATTTTTGAGGAACGAGATGAACTCTACAAGGCAAAGAATAAATATGTATTGCTCATCTAAATTATACAAGTAAATAATAATATAAAAAAAGAATTAATGTAAGTAATTAGAGTGGTTTTCATTAACTCGTGAAACAAGGTGTGATAGTTAAACAGTAATAGTTAGTAAACACACAAAAAAGAACAATAGAATCAGATCACAACAAAGTGTAATACGCTAAAGCGTAGTTCACGGGTTAATGAAGGTTTTGACATTTTAACCTTACATCCACATGAAGGTAATGCCTAATATCGAGTGCCCTACAGTAAGTGTTTTGCAGTCAAGTTGTTTTCTTTTAGTAGGTAAAAAAATATTCTAAATAATAGTAATCATAGCTATGGTCACCACTTACACATATAGAACTTGTAATGAAAAGAAAGAAAAAAAAAATATATATATATATATATGCAGTCAAACAACAGAATTGCATAATAACCTTGAATATATTGAATAAAGGACTGCAAAAAACATCTTTTGTACTAGTTGCTTGAATTGACCCTTGGCTATTTTTAGCTGAATTCCCCTCCCCCTCTAAAAAAGAAAATAATAATAATAATAGAACAAAACTAAAAAGAAAACAAACACAACAGAGACCCTCACCAACAATTTTGATTTTTTTTTACTTTCCTTTAAAAGGGGAGTGTCATGGTTAAGAGATTTGCAATAGCTCTAAAGCCCTGACACAATGAACTTCAGTGAAATTCTAATACTGACTTATGAGCTTTTGGTACATGTGGGAGACTTTAAACAAAACAAAAAAAATGACCACAAACTGTCAATTAACATAGTTTTCAATATAATATTGCATATTATTTAATAAGGTATTCACAGCTTTTAAAAAGTTCAACTGTTTGTTGACACTTAAAAGCCTACAATAATCACTGACTCCAGACATGCGCAGTACTATGTGGCTGCCCCTTTAAAGTAAAATACAGCTTTACTTAGTCAGCGTAGACAAAATTGCGGATTTTGTCAATATTCTAATATGAAGATGTCAATATTCTCCCCCCTTACGTCTTTATTTCTATTTATTTTATGATTTTCACATGATACCAAAACAGCGTCTTTTTTCTTCGCTAATTTGATGTCATGTACACAATAAAAGAGATGCGCCCGTGCGCATGGCGAGTCCCCAAGGGACCCAAGACGCCCAAATAGACCTCTATTTTTTGGCATCCACAATCTCGGCGAGCTGTGCGTGGCGTAACCGTATTACAGGCCTGGGATCCTGGTTATTGTCCTCCCCATTAATGCGCGGGTTGGGATAACCTTGCAAGAGTGTTGTACAGCATATTCGCTCGGAAATATCGGTGCTTGGGGCCTTCGGGTTCTTTACAGCCTTCCGTAAAAGCCTTGTGCTGCCATACCGATTGGGTAATCCGTATGTATGGTTTCCGTTTTGTTCTTCAGACCGGGTTCGATCCCAGGCCAATGGGCGTTTTTTTTAATTCGTTTTTTTTTTTCTTTGTGCTGGACCCCCTTAATCCTGATACGTTTTGCGCAAAAATAATAAAAAAGTGAGTTTGCAAAATAAGCTTGCTAGATTTATTGATTATATGTATTCAATTTTTTCCTAGGAAGTTAACAAAAAACACAAAGCAAAGAGTTTGAGGAAGTAAACAAGTATGTGAACTTTAATGTTCTATTTGAAGGGGTGCATTTTGTACAGGGAAGCATACATAGAATGCTTAACTGGTGGAGAGGGAAGAGGTAAAAGTTTATTGAGCATAATTTCAACAATAGCAGGGGGAAGAGAGGGGCACTCTCTTCATACAATATTGCAGTTGTTACCTATTATTAAATAAGTTTGTAACATGTCTTTGTTTATTAAGCAAGGTCTATTTCTGAGACAAGCAAACTCAAGTAAGGCTGTTGAAATAACAGGTGAGTGTTAAAAGAAAAACAATTATCTGATTAGAAAACTACTGTAGATTCCTTTTCACCAAAATAAGAACAAACTTCATTTTGTTTGTTATTTATGAGGAACGAGGTGAGCTCTACAAAGCCATAAAGAAATATGTATTGCTCATGTAAATTATACAAGTAAATGATAATATTAAAAAAGAACTACTGTAAGTAATTAGAGTGGTTTTCATTAACCCGTGAAACAAAGTGTGATAGTTAAACGGTAATAGTTAGAAAAAAAAACACAAAAAAGAACAATAGAATCAGATCACCACAAAATGTAATACGCTAAAGCGTAGTTCAAGGGTTAATGAAGGTTTTGACATTTCAACCTTACATCCACATGAAAGTAATGCCTAATATCGAGTGCCCTACAGTAAGTGTTTTGCAGTCAAGTTGTTTTCTGTTAGTAGGTAAAAAATTATTCTAAATAATAGTAATCATAGCTATGGTCACCACTTTCACATATAGCACTTGTAATGAAAAGAAAGAAAAATTATATATATGCAGTCAAACAACAGAATTGCATGATAACCTTTAATATATTGAATAAAGGACTGCAAAAAATCATCTTTTGTACTAGTTGCTTGAATTGACCCTTGGCTATTTTTAGCTGAATTCCCCTCCCCCTCTAAAAAAGAAAATAATAATAATAATAGAACAAAACTAAAAAGAAAACAAACACAGCAGAGACCCCCACCAACAATTTTGATTTTTTTTTTACTTTCCTTTAAAGGGGGAGTGTCATGTTTAAGAGATTTGCAATAGCTCTAGAGCCCTGACACAATGAACTTCAGTGAAATTCTAATACTGACTTATGAGCTTTTGGTACATGTGGGAGACGTTAAACAAAACAAAAAAAATGACCACAAACTGTCAATTAGCATAGTTTTCAATATAATATTGCATATTATTTAATAAGGTATTGACAGCTTTTAAAAAGTTCAACTGTTTGTAGACACTTAAAAGCCTACAATAATCAGTGACTCCAGACATGCGCAGTACTATGTTGCAGCCCCTTTAAAGTAAAATACAGCTTTACTTAGTCAGCGTAGACAATATTGCGGATTTTGTCAATATTCTAATATGAATATGTCAATATTCTCCCCCCTTACGTCTTTATTTCTATTTATTTTATGCTTTTCACATGATACCAAAACAGCGTCTTTTTTCTTCGCTAATTTGATGTCATGTACACTATAAAAGAGATGCGCCCGTGCGCATGGCGAGTCCCCAAGGGACCCAAGACGCCCAAATAGACCTCTATTTTTTGTCATCCACAATCTCGGCGAGCTGTGCGTGGCGTAACCGTATTACAGGCCTGGGATCCTGGTTATTGTCCTCCCCATTAATGTGCGGGTTGGGATAACCTTGCAAGAGTGTTGTACAGCATATTCGCTCGGAAATATCGGTGCTTGGGGCCTTCGGGTTCTTTACAGCCTTCCGTAAAAGCCTTGTGCTGCCATACCGATTGGGTAATCCGTATGTATGGTTTCCGTTTTGTTCTTCAGACCGGGTTCGATCCCAGGCCAATGGGCTTTTTTTTTATTCGTTTTCTTTCTTTGTGCTTGACCCCCCTAATCCTGATTGGTTTTGCGCAAAAATAATAAAAAAAAGTGAGTTTGCAAAATAAGCTTGCTGGATTTATTGATTATATGTATTCAATTTGTTCCTAGGAAGTTAACAAAAAGCACAAAGCAAAGAGTTTGAGGAAGTAAACAAGTATGTGAACTTTAATGTTCTATTTGAAGGGGCGCATTTTGTACAGGGAAGCATACAAAGAATGCTTAACTGGTGGAGAGGGGAGAGGTAACAGTTTATTGAGCATAATGTCAACAATAGCAGGGGGAAGGGAGGGGCACTCTCTTCATACAATATTGCAGTTGTTACCTATTATTAAATAAGTTTGTAACATGTCTTTGTTTATTAATCAAGGTCTATTTCTGAGACAAGCAAACTCAAGTAAGGCTGTTGAAATAACAGGTGAGTGTTAAAAGAAAAACAATTATCTGATTAGAAAACTACTGTAGATTCCTTTGCACCAAAATAAGAACAAACTTCATTTTGTTTGTTATTTATGAGGAACGAGATGAGCTCTACAAAGCCATAAAGAAATATGTATTGCTCATGTAAATTATACAAGTAAATGATAATATTAAAAAAGAACTACTGTAAGTAATTAGAGTGGTTTTCATTAAAAGTTCAACTGTTTGTAGACACTTAAAAGCCTACAATAAACACTGACTCCAGACATGCGCAGTACTATGCTGCTGCCCCTTTAAAGTAAAATACAGCTTTACTTAGTCAGCGTAGACAATATTACGGATTTTGTCAATATTCTAATATGAATATGTCAATATTCTCCCCCCTTACGTCTTTATTTCTATTTATTTTATGCTTTTTACATGATACCAAAACAGCGTCTTTTTTCTTCGCTAATTTGATGTCATGTACACAATAAAAGAGATGCGCCCGTGCGCATGGCGAGTCCCCAAGGGACCCAAGACGCCCAAATAGACCTCTATTTTTTGGCATCCACAATCTCGGCGAGCTGTGCGTGGCGTAACCGTATTACAGGCCTGGGATCCTGGTTATTGTCCTCCCCATTAATGCGCGGGTTGGGATAACCTTGCAAGAGTGTTGTACATCATATTCGCTCGGAAATATCGGTGCTTGGGGCCTTCGGGTTCATTACAGCCTTCCGTAAAAGCCTTGTGCTGCCATACCGATTGGGTAATCCGTATGTATGGTTTCCGTTTTGTTCTTCAGACCGGGTTCGATCCCAGGCCAACGGGCTTTTTTTTTTATTTGTTTTCTTTCTTTGTGCTTGACCCCCCTAATCCTGATTGGTTTTGCGCAAAAATAATAAAAAAAAGTGAGTTTGCAAAATAAGCTTGCTGGATTTATTGATTATATGTATTCAATTTGTTCCTAGGAAGTTAACAAAAAACACAAAGCAAAGAGTTTGAGGAAATAAACAAATGTTTGTGAACTTTAAGGTTCTATTTGAAGGGGCGCATTTTGTACAGGGAAGCATACATAGAATGCTTAACTGGTGGAGAGGGGAGAGGTAACAGTTTATTGAGCATAATGTCAACAATAGCAGGGATAAGGGAGGGGCACTCTCTTCATACAATATTGCAGTTGTTACCTATTATTAAATAAGTTTGTAACATGTCTTTGTTTATTAAGCAAGGTATATTTCTGAGACAAGCAAACTCAAGTAAGAGCTGTTGAAATAACATGTGAGTGTTAAAAGAAAAACAAATATCTGATTAGAAAACTACTGTAGATTCCTTTGCACCAAAATAAAAACAAACTTCATTTCGTTTGTTATTTTTGAGGAACGAGATGAGCTCTACAAGTCCAAGAAGAAATATGTATTGCTCATCTAAATTATACAAGTAAATAATAATATTAAAAAAGAATTACTGTAAGTAATTAGAGTGGTTTTCATTAACTCGTGAAACAAGGTGTGATAGTTAAACAGTAATAGTTAGTAAAACACAAAAAAGAACAATAGAATCAGATCACAACAAAGTGTAATACGCTAAAGCGTAGTTCACGGGTTAATGACGGTTTTGACATTTCAACCTTACATCCACATGAAGGTAATGCCTAATATCGAGTGCCCTACAGTAAGTGTTTTGCAGTCAAGTTGTTTTCTTTTAGTAGGCAAAAAATATTCTAAATAATAGTAATCATAGCTATGGTCACCACTTACACATATAGAACTTGTAATGAAATGAAAGAAAAATATATATGCAGTCAAACAACAGAATTGCATGATAACCTTGAATATATTGAATAAAGGACTGCAAAAAAACATCTTTTGTACTAGTTGCTTGAATTGACCCTTGGCTATTTTTAGCTGAATTCCCCTCCCCCTCTAAAAAAGAAAATAATAATAATAATAATAGAACAAAACTAAAAAGAAAACAAACACAACAGAGACCCCCACCAACAATTTTGATTTTTTTTACTTTCCTTTAAAGGGGGAGTGTCATGTTTAAGAGATTTGCAATAGCTCTAGAGCCCTGACACAATGAACTTCAGTGAAATTCTAATACTGACTTATGAGCTTTTGGTACATGTGGGAGACTTTAAACAAAACAAAAAAAATGACCACAAACTGTCAATTAGCATAGTTTTCAATATAATATTGCATATTATTTAATAAGGTATTGACAGCTTTTAAAAAGTTCAACTAATTGTAGACACTTAAAAGCCTACAATAAACACTGACTCCAGACATGCGCAGTACTATGCTTCTGCCCCTTTAAAGTAAAATACAGCTTTACAGCTTTACTCAGGAAGGGAGGCCCAGACAGGAGCAGCGTACTCGGTCAGTCCTTGAGTACGCTGCTCCTGTCTGGGCCTCCCTTCCTGAGTACCTTGCAGAGCTTATCGAAACAGTACAACGAAAAGCTATTCGAATAATCTACCCTTGCCTTAGCTATGAATCAGGGCTCAAAGTAGCAAAAATGGACTCACTTACAGTCCGCAGAGCAGAACTGTGCCGTCGATTCATGGCTAAAGCAAGATGCACTGAGCCTATAAAATATATAATACAATCTGGGACTGAGGTCGCCCATGGTTATTCGCTAAGGGGGGGTTGCAGCCGTTTGGATAAATCAGTTGGTGTAACTGAAAGGTATAATAACTTTATCACAATTCGTTTCCAGTAGTTATTCCAGTATTTATTTATACATTGTTAAGTGTAGTGTGCATCGGCCGACATACTGTAATTTAGCTTATGCTACAAAAGTATGAATAAACGATTATTATTATTATTATTATTATTATACTTAGTCAGCGTAGACAATATTGCGGATTTTGTCAATATTCTAATATGAATATGTCAATATTCTCCCCCCTTACGTCTTTATTTCTATTTATTTTATGCTTTTTACATGATACCAAAACAGCGTCTTTTTTCTTCGCTAATTTGATGTCATGTACACAATAAAAGAGATGCGCCCGTGCGCATGGCGAGTCCCCAAGGGACCCAAGACGCCCAAATAGACCTCTATTTTTTGTCATCCACAATCTCGGCGAGCTGTGCGTGGCGTAACCGTATTACAGGCCTGGGATCCTGGTTATTGTCCTCCCCATTAATGCGCGGGTTGGGATAACCTTGCAAGAGTGTTGTACATCATATTCGCTCGGAAATATCGGTGCTTGGGGCCTTCGGGTTCATTACAGCCTTCCGTAAAAGCCTTGTGCTGCCATACCGATTGGGTAATCCGTATGTATGGTTTCCGTTTTGTTCTTCAGACCGGGTTCGATCCCAGGCCAACGGGCTGTTTTTTTTTTATTTGTTTTCTTTCTTTGTGCTTGACCCCCCTAATCCTGATTGGTTTTGCGCAAAAATAATAAAAAAAAGTGAGTTTGCAAAATAAGCTTGCTGGATTTATTGATTATATGTATTCAATTTGTTCCTAGGAAGTTAACAAAAAACACAAAGCAAAGAGTTTGAGGAAATAAACAAATGTTTGTGAACTTTAAGGTTCTATTTGAAGGGGCGCATTTTGTACAGGGAAGCATACATAGAATGCTTAACTGGTGGAGAGGGGAGAGGTAACAGTTTATTGAGCATAATGTCAACAATAGCAGGGATAAGGGAGGGGCACTCTCTTCATACAATATTGCAGTTGTTACCTATTATTAAATAAGTTTGTAACATGTCTTTGTTTATTAAGCAAGGTATATTTCTGAGACAAGCAAACTCAAGTAAGAGCTGTTGAAATAACATGTGAGTGTTAAAAGAAAAACAAATATCTGATTAGAAAACTACTGTAGATTCCTTTGCACCAAAATAAAAACAAACTTCATTTCGTTTGTTATTTTTGAGGAACGAGATGAGCTCTACAAGTCCAAGAAGAAATATGTATTGCTCATCTAAATTATACAAGTAAATAATAATATTAAAAAAGAATTACTGTAAGTAATTAGAGTGGTTTTCATTAACTCGTGAAACAAGGTGTGATAGTTAAACAGTAATAGTTAGTAAAACACAAAAAAGAACAATAGAATCAGATCACAACAAAGTGTAATACGCTAAAGCGTAGTTCACGGGTTAATGACGGTTTTGACATTTCAACCTTACATCCACATGAAGGTAATGCCTAATATCGAGTGCCCTACAGTAAGTGTTTTGCAGTCAAGTTGTTTTCTTTTAGTAGGCAAAAAATATTCTAAATAATAGTAATCATAGCTATGGTCACCACTTACACATATAGAACTTGTAATGAAATGAAAGAAAAATATATATGCAGTCAAACAACAGAATTGCATGATAACCTTGATTATATTGAATAAAGGACTGCAAAAAAACATCTTTTGTACTAGTTGCTTGAATTGACCCTTGGCTATTTTTAGCTGAATTCCCCTCCCCCTCTAAAAAAGAAAATAATAATAATAATAATAGAACAAAACTAAAAAGAAAACAAACACAACAGAGACCCCCACCAACAATTTTGATTTTTTTTACTTTCCTTTAAAGGGGGAGTGTCATGTTTAAGAGATTTGCAATAGCTCTAGAGCCCTGACACAATGAACTTCAGTGAAATTCTAATACTGACTTATGAGCTTTTGGTACATGTGGGAGACTTTAAACAAAACAAAAAAAATGACCACAAACTGTCAATTAGCATAGTTTTCAATATAATATTGCATATTATTTAATAAGGTATTGACAGCTTTTAAAAAGTTCAACTAATTGTAGACACTTAAAAGCCTACAATAAACACTGACTCCAGACATGCGCAGTACTATGCTTCTGCCCCTTTAAAGTAAAATACAGCTTTACTTAGTCAGCGTAGACAATATTGCGGATTTTGTCAATATTCTAATATGAATATGTCAATATTCTCCCCCCTTACGTCTTTATTTCTATTTATTTTATGCTTTTCACATGATACCAAAACAGCGTCTTTTTTCTTCGCTAATTTGATGTCATGTACACTATAAAAGAGATGCGCCCGTGCGCATGGCGAGTCCCCAAGGGACCCAAGACGCCCAAATAGACCTCTATTTTTTGTCATCCACAATCTCGGCGAGCTGTGCGTGGCGTAACCGTATTACAGGCCTGGGATCCTGGTTATTGTCCTCCCCATTAATGCGCGGGTTGGGATAACCTTGCAAGAGTGTTGTACAGCATATTCGCTCGGAAATATCGGTGCTTGGGGCCTTCGGGTTCTTTACAGCCTTCCGTAAAAGCCTTGTGCTGCCATACCGATTGGGTAATCCGTATGTATGGTTTCGGTTTTGTTCTTCAGACCGGGTTCGATCCCAGGCCAATGGGCTTTTTTTTTATTCGTTTTCTTTCTTTGTGCTTGACCCCCCTAATCCTGATTGGTTTTGCGCAAAAATAATAAAAAAAAGTGAGTTTGCAAAATAAGCTTGCTGGATTTATTGATTATATGTATTCACTTTGTTCCTAGGAAGTTAACAAAAAACACAAAGCAAAGAGTTTGAGGAAGTAAACAAGTATGTGAACTTTAATGTTCTATTTGAAGGGGCGCATTTTGTACAGGGAAGCATACATAGAATGCTTAACTGGTGGAGAGGGGAGAGGTAACAGTTTATTGAGCATAATGTCAACAATAGCAGGGGGAAGGGAGGGGCACTCTCTTCATACAATATTGCAGTTGTTACCTATTATTAAATAAGTTTGTAAGATATATTTGTTTATTAAGCAAGGTCTATTTCTGAGACAAGCAAACTCAAGTAAGAGCTGTTGAAATAACAGGTGAGTGTTAAAAAAAAAACAATTATCTGATTAGAAAACTAATGTAGATTCCTTTGCACCAAAATAAGAACAAACTTCATTTTGTTTGTTATTTATGAGGAACGAGATGAGCTCTACAAAGCCATAAAGAAATATGTATTGCTCATCTAAATTATACAAGTAAATAATAATATTAAAAAAGAACTACTGTAAGTAATTAGAGGGGTTTTCATTAACCCGTGAAACAAAGTGTGATAGTTAAACGGTAATAGTTAGTAAAACACAAAAAAGTACAATAGAATCAGATCACCACAAAGTGTAATACGCTAAAGCGTAGTTCACGGGTTAATGAAGGTTTTGACATTTCAACCTTACATCCACATGAAAGTAATGCCTAATATCGAGTGCCCTACAGTAAGTGTTTTGCAGTCAAGTTGTTTTCTGTTAGTAGGTAAAAAAATAAAGGACTGCAAAAAAAACATCTTTTGTACTAGTTGCTTGAATTGACCCTTGGCTATTTTTAGCTGAATTCCCCTCCCCCTCTAAAAAAGAAAATAATAATAATAATAGAACAAAACTAAAAAGAAAACAAACACAACAGAGACCCCCACCAACATTTTTGATTTTTTTAACTTTCCTTTAAAAGGGGAGTGTCATGTTTAAGAGATTTGCAATAGCTCTAGAGCCCTGACACAATGAACTTCAGTGAAATTCTAATACTGACTTATGAGCTTTTGGTACATGTGGGAGACTTTAAACAAAACAAAAAAATGACCACAAACTGTCAATTAACATAGTTTTCGATATAATATTGCATATTATTTAATAAGGTTTTCACAGCTTTTAAAAAGTTCAACTGTTTGTTGACACTTAAAAGCCTACAATAAACACTGACTCCAGACATGCGCAGTACTATGCTGCTGCCCCTTTAAAGTAAAATACAGCTTTACATAGTCAGCGTAGACAATATTACGGATTTTGTCAATATTCTAATATGAATATGTCAATATTCTCCCCCCTTACGTCTTTATTTCTTTTTATTTTATGCTTTTTACATGATACCAAAACAGCGTCTTTTTTCTTCGCTAATTTGATGTCATGTACACAATAAAAGAGATGCGCCCGTGCGCATGGCGAGTCCCCAAAGGACCCAAGACGCCCAAATAGACCTCTATTTTTTGTCATCCACAGTCTCGGCGAGCTGTGCGTGGCGTAACCGTATTACAGGCCTGCGATCCTGGTTATTGTCCTGCCTATTAATGCGCGGGTTGAGATTACCTTGCAAGAGTGTTGTACATCATATTCGCTCGGAAATATCGGTGCTTGGGGCCTTCGGGTTCATTACAGCCTTCCGTAAAAGCCTTGTGCTGCCATACCGATTGGGTAATCCGTATGTATTGTTTTCCGTTTTGTTCTTCAGACCGGGTTCGATCCCAGGCCAATGGGCTTTTTTTTTATTCGTTTTCTTTCTTTGTGCTTGACCCCCCTAATCCTGATTGGTTTTGCGCAAAAATAATAAAAAAAAGTGAGTTTGCAAAATAAGCTTGCTGGATTTATTGATTATATGTATTCAATTTGTTCCTAGGAAGTTAACAAAAAACACAAAGCAAAGAGTTTGAGGAAATAAACAAATGTTTGTGAACTTTAAGGTTCTATTTGAAGGGGCGCATTTTGTACAGGGAAGCATACATAGAATGCTTAACTGGTGGAGAGGGGAGAGGTAACAGTTTATTGAGCATAATGTCAACAATAGCAGGGATAAGGGAGGGGCACTCTCTTCATACAATATTGCAGTTGTTACCTATTATTAAATAAGTTTGTAACATGTCTTTGTTTATTAAGCAAGGTATATTTCTGAGACAAGCAAACTCAAGTAAGAGCTGTTGAAATAACAGGTGAGTGTTAAAAGAAAAACAAATATCTGATTAGAAAACTACTGTAGATTCCTTTGCACCAAAATAAAAACAAACTTCATTTCGTTTGTTATTTTTGAGGAACGAGATGAGCTCTACAAGGCCAAGAAGAAATATGTATTGCTCATCTAAATTATACAAGTAAATAATAATATTAAAAAGAATTACTGTAAGTAATTAGAGTGGTTTTCATTAACTCGTGAAACAAGGTGTGATAGTTAAACAGTAATAGTTAGTAAAACACAAAAAAGAACAATAGAATCAGATCACAACAAAGTGTAATACGCTAAAGCGTAGTTCACGGGTTAATGACGGTTTTGACATTTCAACCTTACATCCACATGAAGGTATTGCCTAATATCGAGTGCCCTACAGTAAGTGTTTTGCAGTCAAGTTGTTTTCTTTTAGTAGGCAAAAAATATTCTAAATAATAGTAATCATAGCTATGGTCACCACTTACACATATAGAACTTGTAATGAAATGAAAGAAAAATATATATATATGCAGTCAAACAACAGAATTGCATGATAACCTTGAATATATTGAATAAAGGACTGCAAAAAAACATCTTTTGTACTAGTTGCTTGAATTGACCCTTGGCTATTTTTAGCAGAATTCCCCTCCCCCTCTAAAAAAGAAATTAATAATAATAATAATAATAGAACAAAACTAAAAAGAAAACAAACACAACAGAGACCCCCACCAACAATTTTGATTTTTTTTACTTTCCTTTAAAATTGGAGTGTCATGGTTAAGAGATTTGCAATAGCTCTAGAGCCCTGACACAATGAACTTCAGTGAAATTCTAATACTGACTTATGAGCTTTTGGTACATGTGGGAGGCTTTAAACAAAACAAAAAAAATAACCCCAAACTGTCAATTAACATAGTTTTCAATAAAATATTGCATATTATTTAATAAGGTATTCACAGCTTTTAAAAAGTTCAACTGTTTGTTGACACTTAAAAGCCTACAATAATCAGTGACTCCAGACATGCGCAGTACTATGTTGCTGCCCCTTTAAAGTAAAATACAGCTTTACTTAGTCAGCGTAGACAAAATTGCGGATTTTGTCAATATTCTAATATGAAGATGTCAATATTCTCCACCCTTACGTCTTTATTTCTATTTATTTTATGATTTTCACATGATACCAAAACAGCGTCTTTTTTCTTCGCTAATTTGATGTCATGTACACAATAAAAGAGATGCGCCCGTGCGCATGGCGAGTCCCCAAGGGACCCAAGACGCCCAAATAGACCTCTATTTTTTGTCATCCACAATCTCGGCGAGCTGTGCGTGGCGTAACCGTATTACAGGCCTGGGATCCTGGTTATTGTCCTCCCCATTAATGCGCGGGTTGGGATAACCTTGCAAGAGTGTTGTACAGCATATTCGCTCGGAAATATCGGTGCTTGGGGCCTTCGGGTTCTTTACAGCCTTCCGTAAAAGCCTTGTGCTGCCATACCGATTGGGTAATCCGTATGTATGGTTTCCGTTTTGTTCTTCAGACCGGGTTCGATCCCAGGCCAATGGGCTTTTTTTTTTAATTCGTTTTTTTTTCTTTGTGCTGGACCCCCTTAATCCTGATAGGTTATGCGCAAAAATAATAAAAAAAAGTGAGTTTGCAAAATAAGCTTGCTAGATTTATTGATTATATGTATTCAATTTGTTCCTAGGAAGTTAACAAAAAACACAAAGCAAAGAGTTTGAGGAAGTAAACAAGTATGTGAACTTTAATGTTCTATTTGAAGGGGTGCATTTTGTACAGGGAAGCATACATAGAATGCTTAACTGGTGGAGAGGGAAGAGGTAAAAGTTTATTGAGCATAATTTCAACAATAGCAGGGGGAAGAGAGGGGCACTCTCTTCATACAATATTGCAGTTGTTACCTATTATTAAATAAGTTTGTAACATGTCTTTGTTTATTAATCAAGGTCTATTTCTGAGGCAAGCAAACTCAAGTAAGGCTGTTGAAATAACAGGTGAGTGTTAAAAGAAAAACAATTATCTGATTAGAAAACTACTGTAGATTCCTTTGCACCAAAATAAGAACAAACTTCATTTTGTTTGTTATTTATGAGGAACGAGATGAGCTCTACAAAGCCATAAAGAAATATGTATTGCTCATGTAAATTATACAAGTAAATGATAATATTAAAAAAGAACTACTGTAAGTAATTAGAGTGGTTTTCATTAAAAGTTCAACTGTTTGTAGACACTTAAAAGCCTACAATAAACACTGACTCCAGACATGCGCAGTACTATGCTGCTGCCCCTTTAAAGTAAAATACAGCTTTACTTAGTCAGCGTAGACAATATTACGGATTTTGTCAATATTCTAATATGAATATGTCAATATTCTCCCCCCTTACGTCTTTATTTCTTTTTATTTTATGCTTTTTACATGATACCAAAACAGCGTCTTTTTTCTTCGCTAATTTGATGTCATGTACACAATAAAAGAGATGCGCCCGTGCGCATGGCGAGTCCCCAAGGGACCCAAGACGCCCAAATAGACCTCTATTTTTTGTCATCCACAGTCTCGGCGAGCTGTGCGTGGCGTAACCGTATTACACCGTAAACCCTCGGCGCGATTAGAAGAACTTTGAAACCCTGCGAGCCTGCAGTAAAAGAACGTGCTTATTTATCGCTCGTACGACTATCACTGGAATATGCCTCAGCGGCATGGAGCCCTTATACAGACACAGACGTAAATAGATTAGAACAAGTACAAAAGAACGCAGCCAGATTTGTAACAAACAATGGAGCTAGCTCCACAGAGCTTGTGAAACAACTAAAATGGGATACGCTTGAAACTAGAAGTCTATTCCACCAGTCAGTTCTAATGTTTAAATTCTATAACAACCTTGTGGCCTGCCCTCTCCCTACATCTGTTTCTCAACCTTCATATAGAGTCACTAGGAGGCATAACCATAGTTTTTTGCAACTACAGTCTAATATTCTATCCTATAATTATTCCTTTTTTCCAAGAGCTATAAGAATCTGGAACTTACTTCCAAGTAACGTTGTCAATCAAGTAACCCTAGAGGCATTTAAAACAGCCGCTCTGCCGGCCATCAGGCAGCTAAAGGTGCCTTCGCACCTACGCCGGCTTTAAAGCTGACCAACCCTCCCATTACTAGCGTAAGCTATATATACATGTGAATAGGGAGTATTTTATTTAAATTTATTTACAGGCCTGCGATCCTGGTTATTGTCCTGCCCATTAATGCGCGGGTTGAGATTACCTTGCAAGAGTGTTGTACATCATATTCGCTCGGAAATATCGGTGCTTGGGGCCTTCGGGTTCATTACAGCCTTCCGTAAAAGCCTTGTGCTGCCATACCGATTGGGTAATCCGTATGTATGGTTTCCGTTTTGTTCTTCAGACCGGGTTCGATCCCAGGCCAATGGGCTTTTTTTTTTATTTGTTTTCTTTCTTTGTGCTTGACCCCCTTAATCCTGATTGGTTTTGCGCAAAAATAATAAAAAAAAGTGAGTTTGCAAAATAAGCTTGCTGGATTTATTGATTATATGTATTCAATTTGTTCCTAGAAAGTTAACAAAAAACACAAAGCAAAGAGTTTGAGGAAATAAACAAATGTTTGTGAACTTTAAGGTTCTATTTGAAGGGGCGCATTTTGTACAGGGAAGCATACATAGAATGCTTAACTGGTGGAGAGGGGAGAGGTAACAGTTTATTGAGCATAATGTCAACAATAGCAGGGATAAGGGAGGGGCACTCTCTTCATACAATATTGCAGTTGTTACCTATTATTAAATAAGTTTGTAACATGTCTTTGTTTATTAAGCAAGGTATATTTCTGAGACAAGCAAACTCAAGTAAGAGCTGTTGAAATAACAGGTGAGTGTTAAAAGAAAAACAAATATCTGATTAGAAAACTACTGTAGATTCATTTGCACCAAAATAAAAACAAACTTCATTTCGTTTGTTATTTTTGAGGAACGAGATGAGCTCTACAAGGCCAAGAAGAAATATGTATTGCTCATCTAAATTATACAAGTAAATAATAATATTAAAAAAGAATTACTGTAAGTAATTAGAGTGGTTTTCATTAACTCGTGAAACAAGGTGTGATAGTTAAACAGTAAGAGTTAGTAAAACACAAAAAAGAACAATAGAATCAGATCACAACAAAGTGTAATACGCTAAAGCGTAGTTCACGGGTTAATGACGGTTTTGACATTTCAACCTTACATCCACATGAAGGTAATGCCTAATATCGAGTGCCCTACAGTAAGTGTTTTGCAGTCAAGTTGTTTTCTTTTAGTAGGCAAAAAATATTCTAAATAATAGTAATCATAGCTATGGTCACCACTTACACATATAGAACTTGTAATGAAATGAAAGAAAAATATATATATATGCAGTCAAACAACAGAATTGCATGATAACCTTGAATATATTGAATAAAGGACTGCAAAAAAACATCTTTTGTACTAGTTGCTTGAATTGACCCTTGGCTATTTTTAGCTGAATTTCCCTCCCCCTCTAAAAAAGAAAATAATAATAATAATAATAGAACAAAACTAAAAAGAAAACAAACACAACAGAGACCCCCACCAACAATTTTGATTTTTTTACTTTCCTTTAAAAGGGGAGTGTCATGGTTAAGAGATTTGCAATAGCTCTAGAGCCCTGACACAATGAACTTCAGTGAAATTCTAATACTGACTTATGAGCTTTTGGTACATGTGGGAGGCTTTAAACAAAACAAAAAAAATAACCACAAACTGTCAATTAACATAGTTTTCAATAAAATATTGCATATTATTTAATAAGGTATTCACAGCTTTTAAAAAGTTCAACTGTTTGTTGACACTTAAAAGCCTACAATAATCACTGACTCCAGACATGCGCAGTACTATGTTGCTGCCCCTTTAAAGTAAAATACAGCTTTACTTAGTCAGCGTAGACAAAATTGCGGATTTTGTCAATATTCTAATATGAAGATGTCAATATTCTCCACCCTTACGTCTTTATTTCTATTTATTTTATGATTTTCACATGATACCAAAACAGCGTCTTTTTTCTTCGCTAATTTGATGTCATGTACACAATAAAAGAGATGCGCCCGTGCGCATGGCGAGTCCCCAAGGGACCCAAGACGCCCAAATAGACCTCTATTTTTTGTCATCCACAATCTCGGCGAGCTGTGCGTGGCGTAACCGTATTACAGGCCTGGGATCCTGGTTATTGTCCTCCCCATTAATGCGCGGGTTGGGATAACCTTGCAAGAGTGTTGTACAGCATATTCGCTCGGAAATATCGGTGCTTGGGGCCTTCGGGTTCTTTACAGCCTTCCGTAAAAGCCTTGTGCTGCCATACCGATTGGGTAATCCGTATGTATGGTTTCCGTTTTGTTCTTCAGACCGGGTTCGATCCCAGGCCAATGGGCTTTTTTTTTTAATTCGTTTTTTTTTCTTTGTGCTGGACCCCCTTAATCCTGATAGGTTATGCGCAAAAATAATAAAAAAAAGTGAGTTTGCAAAATAAGCTTGCTAGATTTATTGATTATATGTATTCAATTTGTTCCTAGGAAGTTAACAAAAAACACAAAGCAAAGAGTTTGAGGAAGTAAACAAGTATGTGAACTTTAATGTTCTATTTGAAGGGGTGCATTTTGTACAGGGAAGCATACATAGAATGCTTAACTGGTGGAGAGGGAAGAGGTAAAAGTTTATTGAGCATAATTTCAACAATAGCAGGGGGAAGAGAGGGGCACTCTCTTCATACAATATTGCAGTTGTTACCTATTATTAAATAAGTTTGTAACATGTCTTTGTTTATTAATCAAGGTCTATTTCTGAGGCAAGCAAACTCAAGTAAGGCTGTTGAAATAACAGGTGAGTGTTAAAAGAAAAACAATTATCTGATTAGAAAACTACTGTAGATTCCTTTGCACCAAAATAAGAACAAACTTCATTTTGTTTATTATTTATGAGGAACGAGATGAGCTCTACAAAGCCATAAAGAAATATGTATTGCTCATGTAAATTATACAAGTAAATGATAATATTAAAAAAGAACTACTGTAAGTAATTAGAGTGGTTTTCATTAAAAGTTCAACTGTTTGTAGACACTTAAAAGCCTACAATAAACACTGACTCCAGACATGCGCAGTACTATGCTGCTGCCCCTTTAAAGTAAAATACAGCTTTACTTAGTCAGCGTAGACAATATTACGGATTTTGTCAATATTCTAATATGAATATGTCAATATTCTCCCCCCTTACGTCTTTATTTCTTTTTATTTTATGCTTTTTACATGATACCAAAACAGCGTCTTTTTTCTTCGCTAATTTGATGTCATGTACACAATAAAAGAGATGCGCCCGTGCTCATGGCGAGTCCCCAAAGGACCCAAGACGCCCAAATAGACCTCTATTTTTTGTCATCCACAGTCTCGGCGAGCTGTGCGTGGCGTAACCGTATTACACCGTAAACCCTCGGCGCGATTAGAAGAACTTTGAAACCCTGCGAGCCTGCAGTAAAAGAACGTGCTTATTTATCGCTCGTACGACTATCACTGGAATATGCCTCAGCGGCATGGAGCCCTTATACAGACACAGACGTAAATAGATTAGAACAAGTACAAAAGAACGCAGCCAGATTTGTAACAAACAATGGAGCTAGCTCCACAGAGCTTGTGAAACAACTAAAATGGGATACGCTTGAAACTAGAAGTCTATTCCACCAGTCAGTTCTAATGTTTAAATTCTATAACAACCTTGTGGCCTGCCCTCTCCCTACATCTGTTTCTCAACCTTCATATAGAGTCACTAGGAGGCATAACCATAGTTTTTTGCAACTACAGTCTAATATTCTATCCTATAATTATTCCTTTTTTCCAAGAGCTATAAGAATCTGGAACTTACTTCCAAGTAACGTTGTCAATCAAGTAACCCTAGAGGCATTTAAAACAGCCGCTCTGCCGGCCATCAGGCAGCTAAAGGTGCCTTCGCACCTACGCCGGCTTTAAAGCTGACCAACCCTCCCATTACTAGCGTAAGCTATATATACATGTGAATAGGGAGTATTTTATTTAAATTTATTTACAGGCCTGCGATCCTGGTTATTGTCCTGCCCATTAATGCGCGGGTTGAGATTACCTTGCAAGAGTGTTGTACATCATATTCGCTCGGAAATATCGGTGCTTGGGGCCTTCGGGTTCATTACAGCCTTCCGTAAAAGCCTTGTGCTGCCATACCGATTGGGTAATCCGTATGTATGGTTTCCGTTTTGTTCTTCAGACCGGGTTCGATCCCAGGCCAATGGGCTTTTTTTTTTATTTGTTTTCTTTCTTTGTGCTTGACCCCCTTAATCCTGATTGGTTTTGCGCAAAAATAATAAAAAAAAAGTGAGTTTGCAAAATAAGCTTGCTGGATTTATTGATTATATGTATTCAATTTGTTCCTAGAAAGTTAACAAAAAACACAAAGCAAAGAGTTTGAGGAAATAAACAAATGTTTGTGAACTTTAAGGTTCTATTTGAAGGGGCGCATTTTGTACAGGGAAGCATACATAGAATGCTTAACTGGTGGAGAGGGGAGAGGTAACAGTTTATTGAGCATAATGTCAACAATAGCAGGGATAAGGGAGGGGCACTCTCTTCATACAATATTGCAGTTGTTACCTATTATTAAATAAGTTTGTAACATGTCTTTGTTTATTAAGCAAGGTATATTTTTGAGACAAGCAAACTCAAGTAAGAGCTGTTGAAATAACAGGTGAGTGTTAAAAGAAAAACAAATATCTGATTAGAAAACTACTGTAGATTCATTTGCACCAAAATAAAAACAAACTTCATTTCGTTTGTTATTTTTGAGGAACGAGATGAGCTCTACAAGGCCAAGAAGAAATATGTATTGCTCATCTAAATTATACAAGTAAATGATAATATTAAAAAAGAATTACTGTAAGTAATTAGAGTGGTTTTCATTAACTCGTGAAACAAGGTGTGATAGTTAAACAGTAAGAGTTAGTAAAACACAAAAAAGAACAATAGAATCAGATCACAACAAAGTGTAATACGCTAAAGCGTAGTTCACGGGTTAATGACGGTTTTGACATTTCAACCTTACATCCACATGAAGGTAATGCCTAATATCGAGTGCCCTACAGTAAGTGTTTTGCAGTCAAGTTGTTTTCTTTTAGTAGGCAAAAAATATTCTAAATAATAGTAATCATAGCTATGGTCACCACTTACACATATAGAACTTGTAATGAAATGAAAGAAAAATATATATATATGCAGTCAAACAACAGAATTGCATGATAACCTTGAATATATTGAATAAAGGACTGCAAAAAAACATCTTTTGTACTAGTTGCTTGAATTGACCCTTGGCTATTTTTAGCTGAATTTCCCTCCCCCTCTAAAAAAGAAAATAATAATAATAATAATAGAACAAAACTAAAAAGAAAACAAACACAACAGAGACCCCCACCAACAATTTTGATTTTTTTACTTTCCTTTAAAAGGGGAGTGTCATGGTTAAGAGATTTGCAATAGCTCTAGAGCCCTGACACAATGAACTTCAGTGAAATTCTAATACTGACTTATGAGCTTTTGGTACATGTGGGAGACTTTAAACAAAACAAAAAAAAATGACCACAAACTGTCAATAACATAGTTTTCAATATAATATTGCATATTATTTAATAAGGTATTCACAGCTTTTGAAAAGTTCAACTGTTTGTTGACACTTAAAAGCCTACAATAATCACTGACTCCAGACATGCGCAGTACTATGTTGCTGCCCCTTTAAAGTAAAATACAGCTTTACTTAGTCAGCGTAGACAATATTGCGGATTTTGTCAATATTCTAATATGAATATTTCAATATTCTCCCCCTTTACGTCTTTATTTCTATTTATTTTATTCTTTTCACATGATACCAAAACAGCGTCTTTTTTCTTCGCTAATTTGATGTCATGTACACTATAAAAGGGATGCGCCCGTGCGCATGGCGAGTCCCCAAGGGACCCAAGACGCCCAAATAGACCTCTATTTTTTGTCATCCACAATCTCGGCGAGCTGTGCGTGGCGTAACCGTATTACAGGCCTGGGATCCTGGTTATTGTCCTCCCCATTAATGCGCGGGTTGGGATAACCTTGCAAGAGTGTTGTACAGCATATTCGCTCGGAAATATCGGTGCTTGGGGCCTTCGGGTTCTTTACAGCCTTCCGTAAAAGCCTTGTGCTGCCATACCGATTGGGTAATCCGTATGTGTGGTTTCCGTTTTGTTCTTCAGACCGGGTTCGATCCCAGGCCAATAGGCCTTTTTTTTTAGTTCGTTTTTTTTTCTTTGTGCTGGACCCCCTTAATCCTGATAGGTTTTGCGCAAAAATAATAAAAAAAAGTGAGTTTGCAAAATAAGCTTGCTAGATTTATTGATTATATGTATTCAATTTGTTCCTAGGAAGTTAACAAAAAACACAAAGCAAAGAGTTTGAGGAAGTAAACAAGTATGTGAACTTTAATGTTCTATTTGAAGGGGTGCATTTTGTACAGGGAAGCATACATAGAATGCTTAACTGGTGGAGAGGGGAGAGGTAACAGTTTATTGAGCATAATGTCAACAATAGCAGGGGGAAGGAAGGGGCACTCTCTTCATACAATATTGCAGTTGTTACCTATTATTAAATAAGTTTGTAAGATATATTTGTTTATTAAGCAAGGTCTATTTCTGAGACAAGCAAACTCAAGTGAGAGCTGTTGAAATAACAGGTGAGTTTTAAAAGAAAAACAATTATCTGATTAGAAAACTACTGTAGATTCCTTTGCACCAAAATAAGAACAAACTTCATTTCGTTTGTTATTTTTGAGGAACGAGATGAACTCTACAAGGCCAAGAATAAATATGTATTGCTCATCTAAATTATACAAGTAAATAATAATATTAGAAAAGAATTAATGTAAGTAATTAGAGTGGTTTTCATTAACTCGTGAAACAAGGTGTGATAGTTAAACAGTAATAGTTAGTAAAACAGAAAAAAGAACAATAGAATCAGATCACAACAAAGTGTAATACGCTAAAGCGTAGTTCACGGGTTAATGAAGGTTTTGACATTTCAACCTTACATCCACATGAAAGTAATGCCTAATATCGAGTGCCCTACAGTAAGTGTTTTGCAGTCAAGTTGTTTTCTTTTAGTAGGTAAAAAAATATTCTAAATAATTGTAATCATAGCTATGGTCAATACTCACACATATAGAACTTGTAATGAAAAGAAAGAAAAAAAAATATATATATATATATATATATATATATATATATATATATATATATATATATATATATGCAGTCAAACAACAGAATTGCATGATAACCTTGAATATATTGAATAAAGGACTGCAAAAAAACATCTTTTGTACTAGTTGCTTGAATTGACCCTTGGCTATTTTTAGCTGAATTCCCCTCCCCCTCTAAAAAAGAAAATAATAATAATAATAGAACAAAACTAAAAAGAAAACAAACACAACAGAGACCCCCACCAACAATTTTGATTTTTTTTTTACTTTCCTTTAAAAGGGGAGTGTCCTGGTTAAGAGATTTGCAATAGCTCTAAAGCCCTGACACAATGAACTTCAGTGAAATTCTAATACTGACTTATGAGCTTTTGGTACATGTGGGAGACTTTAAACAAAACAAAAAAATGACCACAAACTGTCAATTAACATAGTTTTCAATATAATATTGCATATTATTTAATAAGGTATTCACAGCTTTTAAAAAGTTCAACTGTTTGTTGACACTTAAAAGCCTACAATAATCACTGACTCCAGACATGCGCAGTACTATGTTGCTGCCCCTTTAAAGTAAAATACAGCTTTACTTAGTCAGCTAAGACAAAATTGCGGATTTTGTCAATATTCTAATATGAAGATGTCAATATTCTCCCCCCTTACGTCTTTATTTCTATTTATTTTATGATTTTCACATGATACCAAAACAGCGTCTTTTTTCTTCGCTAATTTGATGTCATGTACACAATAAAAGAGATGCGCCCGTGCGCATGGCGAGTCCCCAAGGGACCCAAGACGCCCAAATAGACCTCTATTTTTTGGCATCCACAATCTCGGCGAGCTGTGCGTGGCGTAACCGTATTACAGGCCTGGGATCCTGGTTATTGTCCTCCCCATTAATGCGCGGGTTGGAATAACCTTGCAAGAGTGTTGTACAGCATATTCGATCGGAAATATCGGTGCTTGGGGCCTTCGGGTTCTTTACAGCCTTCCGTAAAAGCCTTGTGCTGCCATACCGATTGGGTAATCCGTATGTATGGTTTCCGTTTTGTTCTTCAGACCGGGTTCGATCCCAGGCCAATGGGCTTTTTTTTTTAATTCGTCTTTTTTTTTCTTTGTGCTGGACCCCCTTAATCCTGATAGGTTATGCGCAAAAATAATAAAAAAAAGTGAGTTTGCAAAATAAGCTTGCTAGATTTATTGATTATATGTATTCAATTTGTTCCTAGGAAGTTAACAAAAAACACAAAGCAAAGAGTTTGAGGAAGTAAACAAGTATGTGAACTTTAATGTTCTATTTGAAGGGGTGCATTTTGTACAGGGAAGCATACATAGAATGCTTAACTGGTGGAGAGGGAAGAGGTAAAAGTTTATTGAGCATAATTTCAACAATAGCAGGGGGAAGAGAGGGGCACTCTCTTCATACAATATTGCAGTTGTTACCTATTATTAAATAAGTTTGTAACATGTCTTTGTTTATTAATCAAGGTCTATTTCTGAGACAAGCAAACTCAAGTAAGGCTGTTGAAATAACAGGTGAGTGTTAAAAGAAAAACAATTATCTGATTAGAAAACTACTGTAGATTCCTTTGCACCAAAATAAGAACAAACTTCATTTTGTTTGTTATTTATGAGGAACGAGATGAGCTCTACAAAGCCATAAAGAAATATGTATTGCTCATGTAAATTATACAAGTAAATGATAATATTAAAAAAGAACTACTGTAAGTAATTAGAGTGGTTTTCATTAAAAGTTCAACTGTTTGTAGACACTTGAAAGCCTACAATAAACACTGACTCCAGACATGCGCAGTACTATGCTGCTGCCCCTTTAAAGTAAAATACAGCTTTACTTAGTCAGCGTAGACAATATTACGGATTTTGTCAATATTCTAATATGAATATGTCAATATTCTCCCCCCTTACGTCTTTATTTCTATTTATTTTATGATTTTCACATGATACCAAAACAGCGTCTTTTTTCTTCGCTAATTTGATGTCATGTACACAATAAAAGAGATGCGCCCGTGCGCATGGCGAGTCCCCAAGGGACCCAAGACGCCCAAATAGACCTCTATTTTTTGTCATCCACAGTCTCGGCGAGCTGTGCGTGGCGTAACCGTATTACAGGCCTGCGATCCTGGTTATTGTCCTGCCCATTAATGCGCGGGTTGAGATTACCTTGCAAGAGTGTTGTACATCATATTCGCTCGGAAATATCGGTGCTTGGGGCCTTCGGGTTCATTACAGCCTTCCGTAAAAAGCCTTGTGCTGCCATACCGATTGGGTAATCCGTATGTATGGTTTCCGTTTTGTTCTTCAGACCGGGTTCGATCCCAGGCCAATGGGCTTTTTTTTTTATTCGTTTTCTTTCTTTGTGCTTGACCCCCCTAATCCTGATTGGTTTTGCGCAAAAATAATAAAAAAAAGTGAGTTTGCAAAATAAGCTTGCTGGATTTATTGATTATATGTATTCAATTTGTTCCTAGGAAGTTAACAAAAAACACAAAGCAAAGAGTTTGAGGAAATAAACAAATGTTTGTGAACTTTAAGGTTCTATTTGAAGGGGCGCATTTTGTACAGGGAAGCATACATAGAATGCTTAACTGGTGGAGAGGGGAGAGGTAACAGTTTATTGAGCATAATGTCAACAATAGCAGGGATAAGGGAGGGGCACTCTCTTCATACAATATTGCAGTTGTTACCTATTATTAAATAAGTTTGTAACATGTCTTTGTTTATTAAGCAAGGTATATTTCTGAGACAAGCAAACTCAAGTAAGAGCTGTTGAAATAACAGGTGAGTGTTAAAAGAAAAACAAATATCTGATTAGAAAACTACTGTAGATTCCTTTGCACCAAAATAAAAACAAACTTCATTTCGTTTGTTATTTTTGAGGAACGAGATGAGCTCTACAAGGCCAAGAAGAAATATGTATTGCTCATCTAAATTATACAAGTAAATAATAATATTAAAAAAGAATTACTGTAAGTAATTAGAGTGGTTTTCATTAACTCGTGAAACAAGGTGTGATAGTTAAACGGTAATAGTTAGTAAAACACAAAAAAGAACAATAGAATCAGATCACAACAAAGTGTAATAAGCTAAAGCGTAGTTCACGGGTTAATGAAGGTTTTGACATTTCAACCTTACATCCACATGAAAGTAATGCCTAATATCGAGTGCCCTACAGTAAGTGTTTTGCAGTCAAGTTGTTTTCTGTTAGTATGTAAAAAATTATTCTAAATAATAGTAATCATAGCTATGGTCACCACTTACACATATAGCACTTGTAATGAAAAGAAAGAAAAAATATATATGCAGTCAAACAACAGAATTGCATGATAACCTTGAATATATTGAATAAAGGACTGCAAAAAAACATCTTTTGTACTAGTTGCTTGAATTGACCCTTGGCTATTTTTAGCTGAATTCCCCTCCCCCTCTAAAAAAGAAAATAATAATAATAATAGAACAAAACTAAAAAGAAAACAAACACAACAGAGACCCCCACCAACAATTTTGATTTTTTTAACTTTCTTTTAAAAGGGGAGTGTCATGGTTAATAGATTTGCAATAGCTCTAGAGCCCTGACACAATGAACTTCATTGAAATTCTAATACTGACTTATGAGCTTTTGGTACATGTGGGAGACTTTAAACAAAACAAAACAAATGACCACAAACTGTCAATTAACATAGTTTTCGATATAATATTGCATATTATTTAATAAGGTATTCACAGCTTTTAAAAAGTTCAACTGTTTGTTGACACTTAAAAGCCTACAATAATCACTGACTCCAGACATGTGCAGTACTATGTTGCTGCCCCTTTAAAGTAAAATACAGCTTTACTTAGTCAGCGTAGACAAAATTGCGGATTTTGTCAATATTCTAATATGAATATGTCAATATTCTCCCCCCCTTACGTCTTTATTTCTATTTATTTTATGATTTTCACATGATACCGAAACAGCGTCTTTTTCTTCGCTAATTTGATGTCATGTACACAATAAAAGAGATGCGCCCGTGCGCATGGCGAGTCCCCAAGGGACCCAAGACGCCCAAATAGACCTCTATTTTTTGTCATCCACAATCTCGGCGAGCTGTGCGTGGCGTAACCGTATTACAGGCCTTGTATCCTGGTTATTGTCCTCCCCATTAATGCGCGGGTTGGGATAACCTTGCAAGAGTGTTGTACAGCATATTCGCTCGGAAATATCGGTGCTTGGGGCCTTCGGGTTCTTTACAGCCTTCCGTAAAAGCCTTGTCCTGCCATACCGATTGGGTAATCCGTATGTATGGTTTCCGTTTTGTTCTTCAGACCGGGTTCGATCCCAGGCCAATGGGCCTTTTTTTTAGTTCGTTTTTTTTTTCTTTGTGCTGGACCCCCTTAATCCTGATAGGTTTTGCGCAAAAATAATAAAAAAAAGTGAGTTTGCAAAATAAGCTTGCTAGATTTATTGATTATATGTATTCAATTTGTTCCTAGGAAGTTAACAAAAAACACAAAGCAAAGAGTTTGAGGAAGTAAACAAGTATGTGAACTTTAATGTTCTATTTGAAGGGGTGCATTTTGTACAGGGAAGCATACATAGAATGCTTAACTGGTGGAGAGGGAAGAGGTAAAAGTTTATTGAGCATAATTTCAACAATAGCAGGGGGAAGAGAGGGGCACTCTCTTCATACAATATTGCAGTTGTTACCTATTATTAAATAAGTTTGTAACATGTCTTTGTTTATTGAGCAAGGTCTATTTCTGAGACAAGCAAACTCAAGTAAGGCTGTCTAAATAACAGGTGAGTGTTAAAAGAAAAACAATTATCTGATTAGAAAACTACTGTAGATTCCTTTGCACCAAAATAAGAACAAACTTCATTTTGTTTGTTATTTATGAGGAACGAGATGAGCTCTACAAAGCCATAAAGAAATATGTATTGCTCATCTAAATTATACAAGTAAATAATAATATTAAAAAAGAACTACTGTAAGTAATTAGAGGGGTTTTCATTAACCCGTGAAACAAAGTGTGATAGTTAAACGGTAATAGTTAGTAAAACACAAAAAAGTACAATAGAATCAGATCACCACAAAGTGTAATACACTAAAGCGTAGTTCACGGGTTAATGAAGGTTTTGACATTTCAACCTTACATCCACATGAAAGTAATGCCTAATATCGAGTGCCCTACAGTAAGTGTTTTGCAGTCAAGTTGTTTTCTGTTAGTAGGTAAAAAAATAAAGACTGCAAAAAAACATCTTTTGTACTAGTTGCTTGAATTGACCCTTGGCTATTTTTAGCTGAATTCCCCTCCCCCTCTAAAAAAGAAAATAATAATAATAATAGAACAAAACTAAAAAGAAAACAAACACAACAGAGACCCCCACCAACAATTTTGATTTTTTTTACTTTCCTTTAAAAGGGGAGTGTCATGGTTAAGAGATTTGCAATAGCTCTAGAGCCCTGACACAATGAACTTCAGTGAAATTCTAATACTGACTTATGAGCTTTTGGTACATGTGGGAGACTTTAAACAAAACAAAAAAAATAACCACAAACTGTCAATTAACATAGTTTTCGATATAATATTGCATATTATTTAATAAGGTATTCACAGCTTTTAAAACGTTCAACTGTTTGTTGACACTTAAAAGCCTACAATAATCACTGACTCCAGACATGCGCAGTACTATGTTGCTGCCCCTTTAAAGTAAAATACAGCTTTACTTAGTCAGCGTAGACAAAATTGCGGATTTTGTCAATATTCTAATATGAATATGTCAATATTCTCCCCCCTTACGTCTTTATTTCTATTTATTTTATGATTTTTACATGATACCAAAACAGCGTCTTTTTTCTTCGCTAATTTGATGTCATGTACACAATAAAAGAGATGCGCCCGTGCGCATGGCGAGTCCCCAAGGGACCCAAGACGCCCAAATAGACCTCTATTTTTTGTCATACACAATCTCGGCGAGCTGTGCGTGGCGTAACCGTATTACAGGCCTGGGATCCTGGTTATTGTCCTCCCCATTAATGCGCGGGTTGGGGTATCCTTGCAAGAGTGTTGTACAGCATATTCGCTCGGAAATATCGGTGCTTGGGGCCTTCGGGTTCTTTACAGCCTTCCGTAAAAGCCTTGTGCTGCCATACCGATTGGGTAATCCGTATGTATGGTTTCCGTTTTGTTCTTCAGACCGGGTTCGATCCCAGGCCAATGGGCCTTTTTTTTTAGTTCGTTTTTTTTTCTTTGTGCTGGACCCCCTTAATCCTGATAGGTTTTGCGCAAAAATAATAATAAAAGTGAGTTTGCAAAATAAGCTTGCTAGATTTATTGATTATATGTATTCAATTTGTTCCTAGGAAGTTAACAAAAAACACAAAGCAAAGAGTTTGAGGAAGTAAACAAGTATGTGAACTTTAATGTTCTATTTGAAGGGGTGCATTTTGTACAGGGAAGCATACATAGAATGCTTAACTGGTGGAGAGGGAAGAGGTAAAAGTTTATTGAGCATAATTTCAACAATAGCAGGGGGAAGAGAGGGGCACTCTCTTCATACAATATTGCAGTTGTTACCTATTATTAAATAAGTTTGTAACATGTCTTTGTTTATTGAGCAAGGTCTATTTCTGAGACAAGCAAACTCAAGTAAGGCTGTCTAAATAACAGGTGAGTGTTAAAAGAAAAACAATTATCTGATTAGAAAACTACTGTAGATTCCTTTGCACCAAAATAAGAACAAACTTCATTTTGTTTGTTATTTATGAGGAACGAGATGAGCTCTACAAAGCCATAAAGAAATATGTATTTCTCATCTAAATTATACAAGTAAATAATAATATTAAAAAAGAACTACTGTAAGTAATTAGAGGGGTTTTCATTAACCCGTGAAACAAAGTGTGATAGTTAAACGGTAATAGTTAGTAAAACACAAAAAAGTACAATAGAATCAGATCACCACAAAGTGTAATACACTAAAGCGTAGTTCACGGGTTAATGAAGGTTTTGACATTTCAACCTTACATCCACATGAAAGTAATGCCTAATATCGAGTGCCCTACAGTAAGTGTTTTGCAGTCAAGTTGTTTTCTGTTAGTAGGTAAAAAAATAAAGACTGCAAAAAAAACATCTTTTGTACTAGTTGCTTGAATTGACCCTTGGCTATTTTTAGCTGAATTCCCCTCCCCCTCTAAAAAAGAAAATAATAATAATAATAGAACAAAACTAAAAAGAAAACAAACACAACAGAGACCCCCACCAACAATTTTGATTTTTTTTACTTTCCTTTAAAAGGGGAGTGTCATGGTTAAGAGATTTGCAATAGCTCTAGAGCCCTGACACAATGAACTTCAGTGAAATTCTAATACTGACTTATGAGCTTTTGGTACATGTGGGAGACTTTAAACAAAACAAAAAAAATAACCACAAACTGTCAATTAACATAGTTTTCGATATAATATTGCATATTATTTAATAAGGTATTCACAGCTTTTAAAACGTTCAACTGTTTGTTGACACTTAAAAGCCTACAATAATCACTGACTCCAGACATGCGCAGTACTATGTTGCTGCCCCTTTAAAGTAAAATACAGCTTTACTTAGTCAGCGTAGACAAAATTGCGGATTTTGTCAATATTCTAATATGAATATGTCAATATTCTCCCCCCTTACGTCTTTATTTCTATTTATTTTATGATTTTTACATGATACCAAAACAGCGTCTTTTTTCTTCGCTAATTTGATGTCATGTACACAATAAAAGAGATGCGCCCGTGCGCATGGCGAGTCCCCAAGGGACCCAAGACGCCCAAATAGACCTCTATTTTTTGTCATCCACAATCTCGGCGAGCTGTGCGTGGCGTAACCGTATTACAGGCCTGGGATCCTGGTTATTGTCCTCCCAATTAATGCGCGGGTTGGGGTAACCTTGCAAGAGTGTTGTACAGCATATTCGCTCGGAAATATCGGTGCTTGGGGCCTTCGGGTTCTTTACAGCCTTCCGTAAAAGCCTTGTGCTGCCATACCGATTGGGTAATCCGTATGTATGGTTTCCGTTTTGTTCTTCAGACCGGGTTCGATCCCAGGCCAATGGGCTTTTTTTTTTTAGTTCGTTTTTTTTTCTTTGTGCTGGACCCCCTTAATCCTGATAGGTTTTGCGCAAAAATAAAAAAAAAAGTGAGTTTGCAAAATAAGCTTGCTAGATTTATTGATTATATGTATTCAATTTGTTCCTAGGAAGTTAACAAAAAACACAAAGCAAAGAGTTTGAGGAAGTAAACAAGTATGTGAACTTTAATGTTCTATTTGAAGGGGCGCATTTTGTACAGGGAAGCATACATAGAATGCTTAACTGGTGGAGAGCGAAGAGGTAAAAGTTTATTGAGCATAATTTCAACAATAGCAGGGGGAAGGGAGGGGCACTCTCTTCATACAATATTGCAGTTGTTACCTATTATTAAATAAGTTTGTAAGATATATTTGTTTATTAAGCAAGGTCTATTTCTGAGACGAGGCTAGGTCTATCTACCTGGGGACGAGGCTAGGTCTATCTACATGGGGACGACGATAGGTCTATCTACATTGGGACGAGGCTAGGTTTATCTACCTGGGGACGAGGCTATGTCTATCTACATGGGGACTACGATAGGTCTATCTACATTGGGACGAGGCTAGGTTTATCTACCTGGGGACGAGGCTAGGTCTATCTTCCTGGGGACGAGGCTAGGTCTATCAACTTGGGAACGAGGCTAGGTCTATCCACCTTGGGAACGAGACTAGGTCTGTCTACCTGGGGACGAGGCTAGGTCTATCTACATGGGGACGACGATAGGTCTATCTACATTGGAACGAGGCTAGGGTTTATCTACCTGGGGACGAGGCTAGGTCTATCTTCCTGGGGACGAGGCTAGGTCTATCAACTTGGGAACGAGGCTAGCTCTATCCACCTTGGGAACGAGGCTAGGTCTGTCTACCTGGGGACGAGGCTAGGTTTATCTACTTGGAAACGAGGCTAGGTCTGTCTACCTGGGGACGAGGCTAGGTTTGTCTACCTGGGGACAAATCTAGGTCTATCTACCTGGGGACGAGGCTAGGTCTGTTGTAAAATGTCTAAAACTGAGTCTGAGCGCTATCTCACTGTACTTATGATGCCTTGTATTGGTACAATAGGCGTTAAATGGCGCCGTTTTTAATGAAAATCAAAGAGAAATTCAATTTTTCAATAAACCAAATTTCTTGACTGTCCACAAAAACAGGGAAGCCTCTATACGTGCTTGCCGTGGATTATTCGGCCCTTTGAGTGAAGCTATGTTTTATGACACGGGTGATTATGTTGGCTGTTTCGGAAGGGAGAGACACTACCGTTCTGTTCCCTCTCCGTTCCTTTAGTACATCTGTTCATAAGATCCGAAAATAAATTATTTTATTTCGTTCACACTGATCTGTCATCGCAGGAATACAATCCATCCATCGCCATGCATTCTCTGGGTCAACCAAGCGCTCAGTCAAGAAGCGAAGATGTTGGAGGAGAAAACCACCAGACACTTGGTCAAAATGTTGACCAACCAGAGGACAGATACACAGAGATATACAGGACACTATCCCATACAAGGAACGGCTAAGTAAATTGAACCTGCTACCACTATCCTACTGGCATGAGATGAAGGACATCTTTTATTACAAATGCCGTGAAGACTTTTACAATTTCAACATAGAATCGTTTGTCAAATCTAAGTCAACTAGACTAACCCACCACAGTTCTGCACTCGATCTCTCTGTTCCTAAATGTCGCACTAAACTTTTTCAATCAAGCTACTTCAATCGTATCCCTAAACTGTGGAATAATCTATCTACGTCTACTCGCTCTGCTAGCTCACTTAACCAGTTTAAATCCTGTTTAACCCGCCACTACTTATCTGCGTTTACTAACAGCTACGACACAGATAACACTAACACCTGGAAATCCATTTGCCCCAAGTGCCCCTCTTCCCGCAACCTTACTGTCTCTTCTGCTTCGTAACTGCTGCTACTAATGTCAATTTTATCACAATTTTATATTATTATTGTTACAAACCATATATTGTACATAGTTGTTAATATTTTACCTATCAATATCCTTATTTTATATAATTGCTCACATCATAGTTTAGTTAAATAGTTTTAGATTTAGATTCGATTAGTTATTAATTATAGATATATCTTAGTCGAAAGGGTGCACTTTATGTGGAGCCAAGCTCTGCTGTGTACGATTTAATCTTTTTTTTTAACGGTGAAAGTTTGTAAATAAATAAATAATAAAAGAGAAGGGAGTGGCTCTGGACCACGTGACTACAAGGAGGCATTGCATGAAAACGTGGCGGAGTACCAAGACCTAGATGCCGCAAGGTTTGGTTCGCACTACGCGCATCTCACTACAAGAAATACGGCCTGATCTGGGAGCAAGTCTTGGTTCGCACTACGCGCATATTGCTACAAGTAATACGGCCTGATCTGAGAGTAAGTCTTGGTTCGCACTACGCGCATCTCACTACAAGTGATACGGCCTGATCTGGGAGCAAGCCTTGGTTCGCACTACGCGCATCTTGCTACCGGTAATACGGCTTGATCAGACAGCAACTCTCTACATATGCCATCTAATTGAATTGATAATGGAAGTTTATGATCAATGGTCCCCTAAAAAATAAATTTTCAATAACTGTTATAATGGAGATTATTGAGGTAATGTTGATGATCTATAAGATGATGAGCTATGTTTTTTTTGTAACTTTTACTACGAATATAAAATGAGCAAACTTAGAAAAGGTAGGGCAGTCATCGTAGGCAGCTTGAGATTTTAGCCCAAGCACAACTACAGGCCCGTACCCTGAATTTTTCTTGGGGGGTGCGAAATCCGAAAAAGTGGACCTAATTTTTCTGAGGGGGGGGGGGGGGGAGTGAGTTCTCTGATAAAAATCTTACCACCCCCGAAAAAACAAAAAGGGATTTCTTTATGCCTTTGCAGTATCTCCACGGGACGTTTTGTCGGATTTGGCTACATACCTGAGTGATCTAGCTTATGCTTTATAGTTTTCTACAAATCGCACGTCTATTGAGAACCAAAAGTGGACCTTCGGCCTTTGTGTGTGTGTGTGGGGGGGGATGCGTTCGCACCCCCTACACCCCTCCCCTCCCTGGGTACGGGCCTGAACAACCTGGTGAACTGTGGTACACAAAGCGCATAAAAGGCACATACGCCTATTTCAATAGACGTTGTCAGTACGGATGGGGGGAGGGGAGGGGGGTGAAAAAGTGGCCATTTACATTAGCTTTCTCCCTCCCCTTACAAACGATAAACGATGCCTTCGAAACTGCTGCTTGACATTGTTCCCCACCCCTCCCCCGGTGGGGGTTTCCATATTGCAAGGGATCTGACTATCTAGCTCCCCTCCAGTCTATGCAACAGGCCTGCTTTGACGATGACGCACGCATAACATCAAAAGAAGGACGGTTGCCAATAGCAACAGTGACGTCAGAATAATGAAGATGATACCCACGTATTTCCAAACACTGAAAAAACAGAAAGTACTTTAATCAGTATCACTCTTATATAGCATACTGTCTCTACCTAAGTTAGCGAAACTATATTACTACTCTTATATAGCATACTGTCTCTACGTAAGTTAGCGAAACTAAATTATCACTCTTATATAGCAATGTGGACTTTAAAAGCACACTAGCATACACACATTGGCACCAGCCGGGCCAAGACGGGACGCTAGCACAGTCTATTACCCATGCAGTTCGGCAACCATGGACAGCTGTTTCGTCCTTATTAGGACTCGTCAGCGTGGCATAGCCGGTTTGCCTCAGTTAAACTTCATCGGCAAAAAAACTGCAGGGCGACTTCGACTCGAACGAAGTGCTTTAAACCACAGCTTAGATCCATGTGGGATCTAGAGCTGCGACCGGACTAGCGTGATGCCAATTGTGCGGATCACGCATGCGACCTTTGCTAGTCTAAAACTCCGTCGGATAGCCAAACTATCCTTGCGAGTATTTATACATAAATGTGGACTTTAAAAGCACACTAGAATACACACATTGGCACCAGTCGGGCCAAGACAGGACGCTAGCACAGTCTATTACCCGTGCAGTTCGGCAACCATGGACAGCTGTTTCGTCCTTATTAGGACTCGTCAGCATGGCATAGCCGGTTTGCCTCAGTTAAACTTCATCGGCAAAAAAACTGCAGGGCGACTTCGACTCGAACGAAGTGCTTTAAACCACACCTTAAGTTAGCGAAACTATATTATCACTCTTATATATCATACTGCCTCTATGTAAGTTAGCGAAAGTATATTATCACTCTTATTAGCATACTGTCTCTACGTAATTAGCAAAACTATATTTACGTAACTTAGCGAAACTGTATTATCACTCTTATATAGCATACCGTCTCTATGTAATTTAGCGAAACTATATTATCAGTCTTATATAGCATACTGTTTCTATGTAAGTTAGTGAAACTATAACTTAGTTAGCGAAACTATAACTTAGCTTATATTGCTTATTATGTAGCGAAAAAGCATTCGGAATAAATCGTTATTGTCTGAGTACAGTCTCGTTATCACCCTCGTTCCCATCCTAGCACATTGATCGCAAGCACGAGTATAATGGACTGTAACAACGTTTGAACAAGGTTGGCAATCCAGCGCTTCAGAGAAATCTTAAAAATATTCCGTTATATCCTCCCTCCTGCGTGCGGGGTACAATGCCCTGTGACGTATATACCCCCCATGTACCACACCCTGTGACGTACATACCCCCCATGTACCACACCCTGTGACGAACATACCCTCATGTACCACACCCTTTGACGTACATACCCCCCATGTACAACACCCTGTGACGTACATACCCCCCTACACCACACCCTGTGACGTACATACTCCCCATGTACCACACCCTGTGACGTACATACCCCCCTTGTACCACGCCCTGTGACGTATATACCCCCATGTACCACACCCTGTGACGTACATACCCCCATGTACCACGCCCTGTGACGTATATACCCCCATGTACCACACCCTGTGACGTACATACCCTTCATGTACCACACACCCTGTGACTTACATACCCCCCATGTACCACACCCTGTGACATACATACCCCCCATCTTCCACACCCTGTGACGTACATACCCCCCATGTACCACACCCAGTGACGTACATACCCCCCATGTACCACACCCTGTGACGTACATACCCCCCATGTACCACACCCTGTGACGTACATACCCCCCTTGTTGCTCCTTTTTGGTTGCAAACAAGCATTCAGGTGCCGTCGGATGATCGACGCATAATAAATGTTTCACTTCACTGCGAAGAAATAGAACACGGTAAAACACATGGTACACGAAAGTATCTCAAGACCAACCGAGTGTTACACGGAAGTGTCACGAATACACTCGATGTCTACACGAGATTGTTTATCTCTTAGGTATGAATCAACGAAAAGGTATGTTAAACGCCTCTGTAAACAGAGAGGTTGCGCTGACGTTTCGAGCGTTAGCCCTTCGTCGGAGCAAAAAAAAGGGAATACTGTTTATCTCTTGGTCAAGTTTACGAGTTGAACCGAGTGTCACCCGAATGTTACACGGAAGTGTCACGAATACACTCGAGTTCCACACGAGATTGTTCATCTCTTAGTCAAGCTTACAAGTTGAACCGAGGGTCACCCGAGTGTTACATCATGGCATACCTCGGATCATCGGAACAGCTAACATTAAGCCCATGCCTCGTCGCATCTTCCACCAACGTCTTGACAGAACCGTTTCCACAGCTTTCTCTGTGAGGAAAAGGATTTAGGGTTAGGGTTAGGGCAGTGAATCATACAAATATTATCGCGTAGGCTACCCGGTAGAGTTGAACTTACATGTGATTGATAGGTCACCCGGTAGAGTTGTACTTACATGTGATTGATAGGTCACCCGGTAGAGTTGTACTTACATGTGATTGATAGGTCACCCGGTAGAGTTGTACTTACATGTGATTGATAGGTCACCCGGTAGAGTTGAACTTACATGTGATTGATAGGTCACCCGGTAGAGTTTTACTTACATGTGATTAATAGGTTACCCGGTAGAGTTGTACTTACATGTGATTGATAGGTCACCCAGTAGAGTTGTACTTACATGTGATTGATAGGTCACCCGGTAGAGTTGTACTTACATGTGATTGATAGGTCCCCCGGTAGAGTTGAACTTACATGTGATTGACAGGTCCCCCGGTAGAGTTGAACTTACATGTGATTGGTAGGCTACCCGGTAGAGTTGAACTTACATGTGATTGATAGGTTACCCGGTAGAGTTGTACTTACATGTGATTGATAGGTTACCCGGTAGAGTTGTACTTACATGTGATTGATAGGTTACCCGGTAGAGTTGTACTTACATGTGATTGATAGGTCCCCCGGTAGAGTTGAACTTACATGTGATTGATAGGTCACCCGGTAGAGTTGTACTTACATGTGATTGATAGGTCCCCCGGTAGAGTTGAACTTACATGTGATTGATAGGCTACCCGGTAGAGTTGTACTTACATGTGATTGATAGGTCACCCGGTAGAGTTGTACTTACATGTGATTGATAGGTCACCCGGTAGAGTTGTACTTACATGTGATTGATAAGTTACCCGGTAGAGTTGTACTTACATGTGATTGATAGGTTGCCCGGTAGAGTTGTACTTACATGTGATTGATAGGTCACCCGGTAGAGTTGTACTTACATGTGATTGATAGGTCACCCGGTAGAGTTGTACTTACATGTGATTGATAAGTTACCCGGTAGAGTTGTACTTACATGTGATTGATAGGTTACCCGGTAGAGTTGTACTTACATGTGATTGATAGGTCACCCGGTAGAGTTGTACTTACATGTGATTGATAGGTCACCCGGTAGAGTTGTACTTACATGTGATTGATAGGTTACCCGGTAGAGTTGTACTTACATGTGATTGATAGGTTGCCCGGTAGAGTTGTACTTACATGTGATTGATAGGTCACCCGGTAGAGTTGTACTTACATGTGATTGATAGGTCACCCGGTAGAGTTGTACTTACATGTGATTGATAGGTCACCTGGTAGAGTTGTACTTACATGTGATTGATAGGTCACCCGGTAGAGTTGTACTTACATGTGATTGATAGGTTGCCTGGTAGAGTTGTACTTACATGTGATTGATAGGTCACCTGGTAGAGTTGTACTTACATGTGATTGATAGGTCACCCGGTAGAGTTGTACTTACATGTGATTGATAGGTTACCCGGTAGAGTTGTACTTACATGTGATTGATAGGTTGCCCGGTAGAGTTGTACTTACATGTGATTGATAGGTCACCCAGTAGAGTTGTACTTACATGTGATTGATAAGTTACCCGGTAGAGTTGTACTTACATGTGATTGATAGGTCACCCGGTAGAGTTGTACTTACATGTGATTGATAGGTTACCCGGTAGAGTTGTACTTACATGTGATTGATAGGTCACCCAGTAGAGTTGTACTTACATGTGATTGATAGGTTACCTGGTAGAGTTGTACTTACGTGTGATTGATAGGTCACCCGGTAGAGTTGTACTTACATGTGATTGATAGGTTACCTAGTAGAGTTGTACTTACGTGTGATTGATAGGTCACCCGGTAGAGTTGTACTTACATGTGATTGATAGGTCACCCGGTAGAGTTGTACTTACATGTGATTGATAGGTTAACCGGTAGAGTTGTACTTACATGTGATTGATAGGTCACCCGGTAGAGTTGTACTTACATGTGATTGATAGGTCACCAGGTAGAGTTGTACTTACATGTGATTGATAGGTCACCCGGTAGAGTTGTACTTACATGTGATTGATAGGTCACCCGGTAGAGTTGAACTTACATGTGATTGATAGGTCCCCCGGTAGAGTTGTACTTACATGTGATTGATAGGTCACCCGGTAGAGTTGAACTAACATGTGATTGATAGGTCACCCGGTAGAGTTGTACTTACATGTGATTGATAAGTTACCCGGTAGAGTTGTACTTACATGTGATTGATAGGTTAACCAGTAGAGTTGTACTTACATGTGATTGATAGGTTACCTGGTAGAGTTGTACTTACATGTGATTGATAGGTCACCCGTAGAGTTGTACTTACATGTGATTGATAGGTTACCTGGTAGAGTTGTACTTACATGTGATTGATAGGTTACCTGGTAGAGTTGAACTTACATGTGATTGATAGGTCACCCTGTAGAGTTGAACTTACATGTGATTGATAGGTTACCTGGTAGAGTTGAACTTACATGTGATTGATAGGTCACCCGGTAGAGTTGTACTTACATGTGATTGATAGGTCACCCGGTAGAGTTGTACTTACATGTGATTGATAGGTTACCTGGTAGAGTTGTACTTACATGTGATTGATAGGTCACCCGGTAGAGTTGTACTTACATGTGATTGATAGGTCACCCGGTAGAGTTGTACTTACATGTGATTGATAGGTTACCTGGTAGAGTTGTACTTACATGTGATTGATAGGTCACCCGGTAGAGTTGTACTTACATGTGATTGATAGGTTACCCAGTAGAGTTGTACTTACATGTGATTGATAGGTTAACCGGTAGAGTTGTACTTACATGTGATTGATAGGTTACCCGGTAGAGTTGTACTTACATGTGATTGATAGGTCACCCGGTAGAGTTGTACTTACATGTGATTGATAGGTCACCCGGTAGAGTTGTACTTACATGTGATTGATAGGTCACCCGGTAGAGTTGTACTTACATGTGATTGATAGGTTACCTGGTAGAGTTGTACTTACATGTGATTGATAGGTTACCTGGTAGAGTTGAACTTACATGTGATTGATAGGTCACCTGGTAGAGTTGAACTTACATGTGATTGATAGGTTACCTGGTAGAGTTGAACTTACATGTGATTGATAGGTAACCCGGTAGAGTTGTACTTACATGTGATTGATAGGTTACCCGGTAGAGTTGTACTTAGATGTGATTGATAGGTCACCTGGTAGAGTTGTACTTACATGTGATTGATAGGTCACCCGGTAGAGTTGTACTTACATGTGATTGATAGGTCACCCGGTAGAGTTGTACTTACATGTGATTGATAGGTCACCCGGTAGAGTTGAACTTACATGTGATTGATAGGTCACCCGGTAGAGTTGTACTTACATGTGATTGATAAGTTACCCGGTAGAGTTGTACTTACATGTGATTGATAGGTTAACCAGTAGAGTTGTACTTACATGTGATTGATAGGTTACCCGGTAGAGTTGTACTTAAATGTGATTGATAGGTCACCCGGTAGAGTTGTACTTACATGTGATTGATAGGTCACCCGGTAGAGTTGTACTTACATGTGATTGATAGGTCACCCAGTAGAGTTGTACTTACATGTGATTGATAGGTCACCCGGTAGAGTTGAACTTACATGTGATTGATAGGTCCCCCGGTAGAGTTGTACTTACATGTGATTGATAGGTCACCCGGTAGAGTTGTACTTACAATATGTGATTGATAGGTCACCCGGTAGAGTTGAACTTACATGTGATTGATAGGTCACCCGGTAGAGTTGTACTTACATGTGATTGATAAGTTACCCGGTAGAGTTGTACTTACATGTGATTGATAGGTTAACCAGTAGAGTTGTACTTACATGTGATGGATAGGTTACCCGGTAGAGTTGTACTTACATGTGATTGATAGGTCACCCGGTAGAGTTGTACTTACATGTGATTGATAGGTCACCTGGTAGAGTTGTACTTACATGTGATTGATAGGTCACCCGGTAGAGTTGTACTTACATGTGATTGATAGGTCACCCGGTAGAGTTGAACTTACATGTGATTGATAGGTCCCCCGGTAGAGTTGAACTTACATGTGATTGATAGGTCACCCGGTAGAGTTGCACTTACATGTGATTGGTAGGTCACCCGGTAGAGTTGAACTTACATGTGATTGGTAGGTTACCCGGTAAAGTTGTACTTACATGTGATTGATACGTTACCCAGTAGAGTTGTACTTACATGTGATTGGTAGGTTACCCGGTAAAGTTGTACTTACATGTGATTGATACGTTACCCAGTAGAGATGTACTTACATGTGATTAATACGTTACCCAGTAGAGATGTACTTACATGTGATTGGTAGGTTACCCGGTAAAGTTGTACTTACATGTGATTGATACGTTACCCAGTAGAGATGTACTTACATGTGATTAATACGTTACCCAGTAGAGATGTACTTACATGTGATTTATAGGTCACCCGGTAAAGTTGTACTTACATGTGATTGATACGTTACCCAGTAGAGATGTACTTACATGTGATTAATACGTTACCCAGTAGAGATGTACTTACATGTGATTTATAGGTCACCCGGTAGAGTTGAACTTACATGTGATTGACAGAGGTACCGATGGTGTGCATAACAATTATTCGCAGCTCTGTTACAAAATGGCTCTGGAGATTAGGAAGCTCATATTTTCCGAAGAAGCTGAAACGTAAAGGCTGTTTATATTTTTCATAGCAAGATTATTTCATAAGCAAAGAACCAGTTTTTTTTTGTGTGCATCCATACGCATGAGAGCAAGCTGCGAATCCCACTATTGACGTAATGCGTGGTTCCAGAAACGATTTATACCTCTGGAGGAATATAACATTCTTAATAACAACTGGACATAAATGTTGTCAGAAATTGCTTCGACCACACCTGATGTGCTATTTTTAGGGGTAAGATTTGATGTTGACAACACCCAAAGTGCTATCCATGAGGGTTGAAATATGTTTTTATATGGGATCCCCCCCCCCTCCCGGAGCTAATTAGTTTTTCCAAGATGGCGGATCCCCGACAACCCAGGGACACGACTCGTACCCGGTCTCCCAAGGTCTGCACGCAGCAATCCGCGGCCACACAGTTGATTTTTCACAGACGTGTCTCCACCCTCACCCTCAAAAGTCAAATGGTGCCCCCCTTTACCTGTTTTTGCGATAGGCGGGTACCCATGATCCATTAGTGTCCACGCGCGACCCGTTAACCATGACACGCGCGACACCACGCGTGCGCTCTGCAAACTGATAAACATACAAATCGTCTGCTGAAAAAAACAATAACTGACATACAAACAGCCGCCAATGAAACAAACAAACAAACGGTTAGAGAGAAATGCAGCTGACAGTCTGTGTGAAATGAAATTACAGTTATTTCCCAGTAGGGGTAGGGATGTAAGATCTTGGTAAGGGGAGGGTTTTCGTGACGAGAAAAAAAATCTTCCCCTAAACAATACCTACTAAGTGCAAGGTGCCGTATGATAAACGTTACCAGAAAAAAAAAATAACATAAAACACCCAAGTATTTGTCATGTCGAACCAGAATGCTGGTTAAAAAGGGAAGGAGAATTATGGGACCATACTTTATCACCCCCCTATGCAGTTGTCCTTGATTCAGGACCCAGTCCCTGTAATTTTCTTTAGTTTTCTTTCCCCCAATGTCCCTACGGAACTTGCGCGATGCCAGACTCCGGAATACCCCCTCCCCCAGGGGTCTTGTGTCGCTACGCACCTTGCGCGATGCCAGACCCCAAAATGCGGCGAAGTAATCGCAGTTCGTCGGGCACGACACATAATCGATCCCGTCTGAAGCGTTACGCGGAAGTGTTACGTTACCACACCACGTTAACCCGTTCACCAGCCAACTGCAAATGGATATAAGACGGAGGTAGATTACTATACCCGAGTAAAGGCGCAATAATGACGCGATAACGCATGAGTGCTTACACCAAGCATTGTGTTACGTCAGGCGTTGTGTTCAACCAGGCAATGTGTTAAACCATAAGCGTTGTTTGTTATACAGGCTATGTTTTATGCAGGAGTTGCGTTTTGTAGGCGTGGCGTTACCCCAAGCATTGCGTTACGTAGGCGTTGCGTTACACCAAGCGTTGCGTTTCGTAGTCGTTGCGTTACGTTATACCAAGCGTTGCGTTATGCAGACGTTGCGTTATGCCAGGTGCGTTGCGTTACACCAAGCGTTGCGTTATGCCTGGTGCGTTACGTTACCCGGCCATGGTATCTTCGAGTGTTGTGTATAGTAGGTCGATGTAGCTTGCGTAAGAATGGACAAGTTTCATCGTCCCCGACCAGAACAGTGACTGAAATAACAGATATAAAACAGATGGTTAGTTGAAAATCTAAACAAGAAAAAAATAAATAAATAAAATTAAAATTCAAAAAATGATAATGTAACGAAATTAATTTATATTTTGCTGTAGGTAGTCTTATATCAGATACGGAGGTCGGTTGCTTCTCCTTTGAACTAAAGATTTTGAGCAGACTTGCCACCAACATATTGCCTGCAATTATGAATTGGTGCAATGAAATGAAACACAATAGTCCAATCAATCTACGGTTTAAGATCGGACTAATTGCACCACAAGGTTTTTCAACGTTTTTGTATTAATTTAGTCTCCCTTTACAACATACTAAAAGTCTAAAAAAAATCACGCAAACACCCCGAAAAACCGCATCGAATTTCCCTATACAAGGCTTGTATGAAAAACCACAGGAATCCACCACTATAAATGATAAGAAATATATATTTCTATAAGATCTGGATAAAAATCAACGTTATCTGATATAGCTCATCTATTTTGGGCAAAACCCACAGGTTACTATCTTTACGGGTGTTTAGAAGGAGAATTAAGCACATCATGTAATCATTATCAATTTGTTTAATTTAATGGCGTTGATCTCAAGTTTATTGTAATCTTTAAGCAATCCTGCTTTCAGTTATAATTATTAAGCGTGATTTTAAATGCAGGACTGTACAGGACCCGAAATGATCCCAGGACCCGAAACGATCCCAGGACCCGAAATGATCCCCAAAAGTACCCCAACTGATCCTCGGACCCGAAACGATACCGAGGAGTCCCCGAAATCAACCCCAAGGAATTGCGGTAATGGAAAAAGGGAAAGCAGAAGAAATACTTGCAATTCTTGAAGCATAATTAAGGGTTAACAGCGACTCTATTTCTAAACAACGTGACTTAAAAATATTAAATTTCAACACAATACTTCTATTTATTACATTGCCCGGCGTTAAACCGGGCACACAACTTTTAATTGCTACTGAAAGAAATACAGATGTATAAACATAGTACAGCTTTGCTCAGATCATTCAAACTTTTGACCTTCCATCACACTCTAAACATTTTGCGGTTCCGACACATGACTCTGACACTATAAATCTCATTTCTGGTGAACATCACCCCTAAAAATTAATATTCATTCGACAACCTAAACATGTATTTCACCACGAAATCCTTGTTCACACGAGCGAATATTTACCGACACATTTTAGGCAGCCGGTTTGGCCGAGAAGATGGAATGACAAAAGCACACTGAGTAATACACTCGAACAACCCTTCTACTACCGATGCAAAATATTAAGAGGATGTGGCTTTTGTTGAAAGCAATATTATGTGAGTTTTGAACTTCCTCATGTAGTCGTGCGTACACCCCGGCATGATCTCATGATATGATAGGTCTTTCATTCACCGAAGACAAACATGCCAAAAAAAAACAAACTTTAAAACATTTCGCTTCCTATAAAAAGCAGCATCATGTCCTATCTGTAAAGACTTTCTTTTATGGCTTGTTATGTAAAAATGATTTATCCACGCCGGGTTCTTCAAATTACTATCACAAAGAATTGTTAGTTGACCCCAATTTCTGACTCAACCACTGTATTCCCCCGCAGTCGTATATTAAAATCTTAATACTATAGTTTTAGTTAATGTAAATTCCCTTTTAATAACACAAACAAAGCTAAATGTTTCATATGTTTTTAAAACTGAAAGCCAATCCTTACACATTCCTTTAGTTGTCCATTACTGTAATTCCTTGGGGTTCATTTCGGGGACTCTTGGGGATCGTTTCGGGTCCCGGGATCAGTTGGGGAACTTTTGGGGATCGTTTCGGGTCCTGGGATCATTTCGGGTCCTGTACAGGACCACAGCTGTCGTTTCAGCGCTCAAATCTAGCCACCCCTAGAAGACCTTGAACAACATATATCTCCTTTGAGCTCTGAAACTTTCCTCCAGCATTGTTAGACTTAATGATGAGTGTGGCAGAATTTTCTTTAAATGTTGAGCAAGTACCCGAGGGAAAGCGGTTGTGGCACAATGGAAACGGAAGCTGATGACGAATCGAATATATGATTGCTTATGTGGAAAGCTGCGGTAATTCCGCACGGAAGCCCATGACATCTTCCTGAGCCGAAATCCAAATCTACACGAAGATGTGGGGAATGACGGCCATAAATGAGCTGCTAGGGAAAAGTTTTAATGTTATTTCTATTTCTTATTTTATTTTTTTTGCTTTTATCCATGCGCTTCTTGGTTGTGATACCACCTTCCATGAATACGGGTAGGAAAGGGGGTATCGTTCAAGAAGGTCTCCTTACCCTACATCCGTGCACGTAGGCAGCTGTTAACAGGACAGAGCTAGGAAAGTAACAAAATCTTTCCCTAACTTCAGCATCAGCCATGTTCCACAGTTCCAAGTTCCAGTATTCCATCAAGTCAACCAATGGAAAGGCGATAGAAAGGCGGTCTGAAGTCTGAGCCTAGATGTTGGTCAACGACAGGGTGAACCCTTAACAGATCTTGAGATACCTCCAGGACTGCAGCACGTTTAGTGCTCCTGCCGCATGAACAATCTAGTGTGTTCGCCCTACGGCCAATGCAAAGGGTCATCGTGTACTAATTCCATCTCAACAAGGTCTTAATTTTAAAAAAAATTAAAAAGACTTTCGACATTAAGAAATCTATTTTCACAGAAAAATAAGAATGGTTATATAATATATAATCATTATATACATTATATACCATAATATAATAATATACTATAATTTAATATATAATCATCTTTAATGTGTCCATATACTTTCTTGATTAATACTGAATCAATGACATTATTATTGAGAGGCACTAAGCCCTATTTGTATGAGAACCTGTATTACATCACGTATAGTCATTTAAAAAACGAAATGTCATTTTACCCAAAATAACTGAATCATTAAAAAAAAACTTTAATTTTTTATCCTAATTGTGTAGAAATATATATCTCTAATAATCTCTAGTGTAAAAAAATCCTTTTTTCTAAAGTATGTATTTTTTCGTTATTTCCATGATTTGGGATCCCTGTGGTTTTTCATACAAGCCTTGTATGGGGAAATTCGATCCCGTTTTTCGGGGTGTTTGCGTGCTCCGATTTTTTTAGACTTTTAGTATGTTATAGAGGGATACTTTCTGTGCAAAAAACCGTTAAAAAAACTTGTGTTGCAATTAGTCCGATGTTGACCCCTTTTTTGAAGTAGATTGACTGGACTAAACCACCAAAAGTAGAACAATTCATTATGCATATACAGATTTTGGGATCCCTGTGATTTATTAAAGGCGCGGGACGTTGGTTCTAGTGCAAATCGAAACCGGAAGCCCGCGAGAATCAAGCTACACAAATATTCCATAAATATGTATCATGTCTATGATCATGCCGGATGCCATAAAATCTTTTTTAACTTTTAGGGATGTCCAAAACTTCTCGGGATCCTAAGAATCAATCAGAGTCCAACTTAAACATAATATATTTACGAGTGATTTATAGTTTATGTCCAACCGGATTGTATTTGGATTGTATTTCTCTACCTTGTCTAAAAGATGTCCCTCGACGACAGCCGCGAAGTAAGGCTCGTAGTCTTGAAACGTCAGCGAACACGGATCCTTGAATGCGAAAGCATCATAAAGCGCCAGCCACACGGAGCTGCAGTTAACAGACGAGCGATAAACGTCATCGAGCATAAACTCTTTATAGTAATAACATCGACCGAGAACGATGTCCTTGAAGTTTCTTGTGGTGCCAGTGTTTCTGGTTCCGCTTGAGGAGATACTATACAGGTGGACTGCCACCAGAACTAGAAGTACAGCAGAACTTAGTAGGAAACGCATCTCTGCTCTTCCGATAAGCAATGAGGAATTGGTTTTGTTGTTTTTGGTATCAAGAGACACCCAGCTGATTTGCTACGAGGTGTCATGTTCTGTCACGCAAGTATCCGTGTAGTTCTGTGCGTAGCGGGCGGCGCGGAGGGGGAGGAGCCTGTGACACGTGACACCCGCAGAAGAGTCTATAGATGTTAATCAAGCGGAATCTATTTCATGAGGGGCAAACCGAAAGTAATTATCCATTTCTTCTATAGTAATTGTCCATTTACATAAGAGCGCTTTGTACAAGTTTCTCGTGTTACAGAGGTTAGAAGTTTGTTAAAAAAACCACAGTTCACGAAATATATGAGCATTTAACAAGAAACAAAATATTTACATCCAATACTCTGTAAAGCAGCATAGAATAAGATTTTTTGAAAAATGTATTGGGTAAGCCACTATTATAATTTTTGTTTTGCGTCTCGCAAAAAGCTTAAATGTTTACTTGCCATTCTGACGCAAAGCAAACAAGTGAACATACGATGATAAATTAAAAGGAAAAGAGAAATAGTGTTATCTTACGACCCGTAAGTGTGTTTTGGCCGTATAGCGACAAAAAAGTGCCCACAAATTCAACCTGATTTTCCTGAAATCACGACTTCTATTCACAATTACAATACTAGGTCTACAAAAAATCTTCCTTTTCACAATTCAGTCCTCTACTACAAAATTCGTGCAAACGCTAAACAACTCAGTCCTCTACTAAAAAAAAATCGTACAAACGCTGAACAATTCAGTCCTCTACTACATAATTCGTACAAACGTTAATAAATTCATACCCTGGGTGCCAGAGGCGAACGCTTCGCTTAATTAGTTGGCGCCGCGAAGCTCGGGCCTCTGTACCCAGGGTAATTCATTCAGCCCTCTACCCTATAATCTGAAATTCTCTTCCTCCCTCGTTGGCTTTTTTTTATTTCAAGAATGTTTTTACTAAAAAAAGATTACCAGCGCATGACACTTTTCTCTTATGCCGCCATGCGCCCCCGCACAATACTGAGACACTCAAAGCCTCTCTACCGAGTCACGGAAAGCCTCTCTACCGAGTCACGCAAAGCCTCTATACCGAGTCACGCAAAGCCTCTCTACCGAGTCACGCAAAGCCTCTGATACCGAGTCACACAAAGCCTCTCTACCGAGTCACGCAAAGCCTCTCTACCGAGTCACGCAAAGCCTCTGATACCGAGTCACGCAAAGTCACTCTACCGAGTAACGTAAAGCCTCTCTATCGAGCCACGCAAAGCCTCTCTACCGAGTCACGTAAAGCCTCTGATACCGAGTCACACAAAGCCTCTCTACCGAGTCACGCAAAGCCTCTCCACCGAGTCACGCAAAGCATCTATACAGAGTCACGCAAAGCCTCTCTACCGAGTCACGCAAAGCCTCTCTACCGAGTCACGCAAAGCCTCTCCACCGAGTAACGCAATGCCTCTAGCGAAACACGTAAAAAGCTTCTCTACCGAATCACGCAAAGCCTCTCTACCAAGTCACGCAAAGCATTTATACAGAGTCACGCAAAGCCTCTCTACCGAGTCACGCAAAGCCTCTCCACCGAGTAACGCAAAGCCTCTCTACCGAAACACGTAAAAAGCTTCTCTACCGAGTCACGCAAATCCTCTCTACCGAGTCACGCAAAGCATCTATACATAGTCACGCAAAGCCTCTCTACCGAGTCACGCAAAGCCTCTCTACCGAGTCACGCAAAGCCTCTGATACCGAGTCACGCAGAGCCTCTGATACCGAGTCACGCAAAGTCACTCTACCGAGTAACGTAAAGCCTCTCTATCGAGCCACGCAAAGCCTCTCTACCGAGTCACGTAAAGCCTCTGATACCGAGTCACGCAAAGCCTCTCTACCAAGTCACGCAAAGCCTCTCTACCGAGTCACGCAAAGCCTCTGATACCGAGTCACGCAGAGCCTCTGATACCGAGTCACGCAAAGTCACTCTACCGAGTAACGTAAAGCCACTCTACCGAGTCACGCAAAGCCTCTCTACCAAGTCACGCAAAGCCTCTCTACCGAGTCACGCAAAGCATCAATACCGAGTCACGCAAAGCCTCTATTTCCATGGTGATTCAAGCCGTAACTGAGACACAGTCATCAAATGTCGTTTAAACAAGGCATCAGACTTCAATCGTGAATTGTTATTCTGAAGTTTTCTTTTAAACTACAGTGCTGCACCTAAAAATAAAGCTGTACCATCACCATCAACTGAAGGAAATTCCTCGTTATGGAATGTCGATCAACCAGTCCCTTGTTATGGTTTCATTTTTGAACTTTAAAAATGAAACAATAACAAGGGAGTGGCTAATCGACATTCCTTAAGGAGAATTTCCTTCAGTTAATGGTACAGTTTTATTTTTTGAGATTATTGTTGCAGTTACGCAATTATTTTATGATTCCTTTATAAGAAATGACCATCTTTTGGGCCGCCAGGGGGGATGCACGCGCACCCTACGCACCCCTCCCCCCTCCCTGTGTACGCGCCTGACTTTCGTCACAAGACGCTTGGAATTGAATGAATTTCATAGGATCTGAATTCCTGGTTATCATAGTGGTTTTGTGTTGACTGTCAAGAAATGCACGCAGGAAATCGCCGAATCTGATATGCTATTTATGCTTGTGCCTATCAAATCCTGGCGATGCGAAGAAACCGCTGGTCCCCGTTCAAGTTTACCTTTGAGCCTGTCAAAGTTTCTTGCGACAGCAAGTATTATCCTAAGCTTTACAGGTTCTGGATTCCAAGATATTTCACTTTTTAAAAAAAGGCCTTTTTTATCGTTTGAGAATTGATTAATCGACTTATACATCCTTTTAATACAAAAGAGTATACTGTAGATAATTCATTTTGGCTTAAAAAATGTAAAGCAATATATCGTCTAGGTAATGTTCCCCAGTCTCAGTTTGCATCTCAAAATTCCCAACCTCAATATTCTCAAATGTGCTAATTTATCCCATGCCTAGAATAGGAACGGGGTTGCATTTTCTTTACCCTTGTTCCCAGGAGTAGAGGTAACAACCTTCTTGTGTGTGTACCCGGGTTTAGACGGTAAGCTCTGTGCCCGATACTTCATTTTATTTCTTTAAAATTCTTCATTGCTATCGGGAGTTCCTTTATCTTGAACAAATACAAATTAAAATATCCGAAAAGGCATGAGCAAAGGGGAGCGAGGGTGGGAAAGGACTATGGACTTGGCCGAAAAACTAAGAATGGGGGTGAAAAAATGGGAGAAAGGGTGAGCAAGGAATATTGAATTGTAAATGGTAAACAGTGAAAAAAAAAAACAATTCGAGGACATGGTCGGGAATCGAACCTCGTCCAGATACGGTAAAATGAGGGATTCCTTAAGGAGAATTTCCTTCAGTTAATGGTACAGTTTTATTTTTTGAGATTATTGTTGCAGTTACGCAATTATTTTATGATTCCTTTATAAGAAATGACCATCTTTTGGGCCGCCAGGGGGGATGCACGCGCACCCTACGCACCCCTCCCCCATCAAATGTCGTTTAAACAAGGCATCAGACTTCAATCGTGAATTGTTATTCTGAAGTTTTCTTTTAAACTACAGTGCTGCACCTAAAAATAAAGCTGTACCATCACCATCAACTGAAGGAAATTCCTCGTTATGGAATGTCGATCAACCAGTCCCTTGTTATGGTTTCATTTTTGAACTTTAAAAATGAAACAATAACAAGGGAGTGGCTAATCGACATTCCTTAAGGAGAATTTCCTTCAGTTAATGGTACAGTTTTATTTTTTGAGATTATTGTTGCAGTTACGCAATTATTTTATGATTCCTTTATAAGAAATGACCATCTTTTGGGCCGCCAGGGGGGATGCACGCGCACCCTACGCACCCCTCCCCCCTCCCTGTGTACGCGCCTGACTTTCGTCACAAGACGCTTGGAATTGAATGAATTTCATAGGATCTGAATTCCTGGTTATCATAGTGGTTTTGTGTTGACTGTCAAGAAATGCACGCAGGAAATCGCCGAATCTGATATGCTATTTATGCTTGTGCCTATCAAATCCTGGCGATGCGAAGAAACCGCTGGTCCCCGTTCAAGTTTACCTTTGAGCCTGTCAAAGTTTCTTGCGACAGCAAGTATTATCCTAAGCTTTACAGGTTCTGGATTCCAAGATATTTCACTTTTTAAAAAAAGGCCTTTTTTATCGTTTGAGAATTGATTAATCGACTTATACATCCTTTTAATACAAAAGAGTATACTGTAGATAATTCATTTTGGCTTAAAAAATGTAAAGCAATATATCGTCTAGGTAATGTTCCCCAGTATCAGTTTGCATCTCAAAATTCCCAACCTCAATATTCTCAAATGTGCTAATTTATCCCATGCCTAGAATAGGAACGGGGTTGCATTTTCTTTACCCTTGTTCCCAGGAGTAGAGGTAACAACCTTCTTGTGTGTGTACCCGGGTTTAGACGGTAAGCTCTGTGCCCGATACTTCATTTTATTTCTTTAAAATTCTTCATTGCTATCGGGAGTTCCTTTATCTTGAACAAATACAAATTAAAATATCCGAAAAGGCATGAGCAAAGGGGAGCGAGGGTGAGAAAGGACTATGGACTTGGCCGAAAAACTAAGAATGGGGGTGAAAAAATGGGAGAAAGGGTGAGCAAGGAATATTGAATTGTAAATGGTAAACAGTGAAAAAAAAAACAATTCGAGGACATGGTCGGGAATCGAACCTCGTCCAGATACGGTAAAATGAGGAAAAAATAGACCATACTTCCAGACATGCGCTGAAACACCGTATGGCAGCTGAAGCTTTACGGCTAAGCTAAGATTTCGGTCCCAGCACCGCTATCTAGCGAGCTGTACAACACAAAGGAACCTGAGGTACCCGCGCATTAATGGGGAGGCAATAACCAGGATCCCAGGCCTGTCTTAGTCGGTTACGCCACGCACAGCTCGCTGAGATGTAGACAGAAAAATATCGGGGTCTATTTCAGGCTTGCGCCTCTTGGGAATAGATGTGTTGCTATAGTAATGTAGTGATGTCGTCACCATGTGCACACACTACGACCTAGGTCTACATTACTGCATTAAGCCTTTGTACTTCTTTGTCCAGTCACGCACGTGCATATGATACTTTGTACCCAAAACAACAACAAGCTACACTGAAATACACCGCGCAAGCTAAGATGTTTTGTGTTCTTAGGTTTAATAAAATACTGTTATATAACATCTGACGCATTCAAAGATTTTCATCGTGGTATTTGCCAATAGATAGTTTAACAGACAGTCTTGTGTCACCCTTAGTTGCTATTATTGTTTACAATGAAGATCAACACGTTAAATGTTACCAGATCTTTAATTCAATTATGATTCGCTTTAGAAATAAAATACACAAAATCTATTGAAGACCTTTTACACTCAAGCTTTGATAAAACGGGAATTCTAGTTTACAGTGTGTCAGAGCACAGGCTTCCCACCCGCGTCAGTAAAGGATTTCTAACGGCATACGAATTCACGCAAATAATTATCTATGAGTTATATCTTCATTCTCTAATTAATGAAATAAACTTAGTTGGGATGTAAATGTATCCGTCTGTGCTGGTTTTTCTTCACTAGAAGGTCAAGGTCAATTGTACGGGTTTAGACCCTTGCCTTAGTATGTTTTACTGACGCGGATGGGAGGCCTGTGGAAGGGGGGGGGGGGGAGTTTAAGACCCTTCTCATGAGCACTTGCGAGTAATATTTTGTGCAAGCAGCGAAAACGAAAAATTATCCACGAAAAAAAAGCACCAAGTTGTTAAACAAGCCAAATGAAGTCAAAGTAATGATAAATAAAAACGTAAACAGTTTTTTTTTTGGTATTTCACTTTTTTATGTCAGTTGTTGTATTTTTTAATAAGGTGAAGGCATTAACTGAATGGCCTGCTCGCGGGAGTTTTCTCGGTTCTTTTCATGAGATGCATTCGTACGGCCGCCAGGCAGGCGTCGCCCTTCTCTCCCCTCCCCCCCCCCCCCCAGTTCCCGCGTGTCCAAATAACTCAAGATGCGCTGGAATCAACAAGTAAGCGCCTGTGATCTGTCGAGCAGGCTGTCCTTATCACTAAGGGTTCCATAAGAGCTTCTCGCATCTATATACTACGGAGTGTTAACTTATTCAATGATACACAAGTTATGTATGTAGGAATATATGTTGTTGCCGAAAATACGATTTTATTTCAGTATTCAAAATTAAACAAAAACAGCAGTGCCACACAAGTCTGATACAAAGTCTCTGAGTCTCGGCGTCCATCTTAGTACTGTCTGGTGTGTGTATTAACGCGGTTTCACGCCTAGCCCCTTGTTTTCTTCACGGGTTTCCTGGGGTGTTTTGGGCTTCCTGTGGTGTTTCGAGTTTTCTTTGCTTAATAATGTGACGTCACATAGCCTTATTCTCTAAATCTTAGATGACTCTCCCCAGCCCTCTTGCTTCAAGGCCAACTACAGGAATCCCGAGTAGAAGGACAGGGACTAAGCTGGGTGCCCTCCGCTGGCTACAGTCTCGGTATTGTTCTCGTTAAGGGGTAACCCCTCCTCGGCGTCGTTCAGTGTGTGTGGCTCTGCGAGCTCCTCCTTGGACAAGTGCTGCACGATACCCGCTCCGTATGAGTCCCCCATGATGTTTGGGAGCCCTCGGAAGCGATCACTGGGGAAAAACACACGGATGTTTGTTAAATAATGAAGAAAAGCCGTTTTTTTTTAAACACGCATTACTAAATTAGTCGATAAGGTACAGCTTTATAAGTCTAGGGGCGGCAGGGCCGAGCTGGTCCACGTCAAGTTATTAGTATCAGGTATCGTTGATTAAGTTAAATTTCATGAACGAAGACTAGGAGCATGTTTTTAAACTTTTATAACTTCTACAACTCTAAACTTATGGAAAACAGCTCGTTGATAACCTGTTCACAGCACATATGCTCTTACTCACATAAACCAGTCGACGGCAAAGATAAGTCCGATATCGTCCGGTGGAACATTGATAGCTTGACAGACAATCACCATGGTGATGAGGCCAGCGGACGGTACTGCAGCCGCACCAATAGCAGCAGCTGTAGCTGTAAGGCTGAAGGAATACAAACACGAGAGCGAGTTGAAGTCTTGGTTTGAACCAGGGGGGTGGGGGTGTCACTTTTGGTCATACAATCAAAACACAGTCTGCTTACAACGTGACTGGATTAAGTAGTCCAAATATCGCATCCATTTCCCTTTATGTAAACGTGCAAGCCAGGATTTTTAGCGATAAGAGACGACCCCTCCGGCATAGCGTCCTTGTCCGAGAAGTCCTCGGCTCGTCACATGATATCGGATGATAATATGATGCGCGTCATACCTCGTGGTAACAATCTGTCCTGCTGTCAGCGGTATGTTGTTGATCTGCGCTATCCAGATGGCCCCCACTCCCTCGTACAGAGCTGTGCCGTCCATGTTCACAGTCGCGCCCAGCGGTAGCACGAATCTTGTTATGCGCGAGTCTAATCCATTGTTCTCCTCCGCGCAGCGGATGGTGGTCGGCAGCGTAGCAGCGCTGTGAAAAAAACCCATGTGATTAGTACAAGCTTGGAACGTGGCATTCAAAGAAAGAAATCACGTGATCAGCACATGTTTAGCACGTGCCAGCGCTCGAAAGAAATCACGTGATTATCACATGCTTAGAACGTGGCAGCGCTCAAAAGAAATTACGTGATCAGCACATGCTTAGAACGTGGCAGCGCTCAAAAGAAATCACGTGATCAGTAAATGCTTTGCACGTGGCTCATGTGCTAGAATGAATACTCTGAATGGGTATCTCTGAATATAGTGGCCGTAATTTTATAAAAGGTGGAGGGGGACTGCCCCTAGCCCCCCCTCCTCTTCTGCTACGGCCCTGCCATGATCACCCATGTACCTAGATGCCGTGCCCCACACCGTGACGAGGGCGTCGCTCATCCCCTTCATGAACTTGAATGGGTTCTTCTTGGTCATGACATAATAGATAATGGGAAGAGTGATCATCGTGTGAAGGAGGATTCCCAGGATTGACGTCAACATGAACATGCCGAGTAGCTTGAGCGATAGCGCGATGTCTCCCATTCCTGCCACCTTGGACGCGATTAGACTGCATATGCCGACAGGGGAGTACCTGTGGAACACAAAATGCGATGAGACTGGAGATAACCGATATTTGAGGCGCAACAAACAGCAAACTGCAAACTGATTTCCGATACACGAGACGGAATCAGATACACGACATACGAAACGCGATCTATTTGCAGATACCGATCAAACGCGAAGCATGCAATCAACATAAATACTAGCATTTTATCGATTACTCTGTCTAATATCTATTGCTCGACAAAGCGTTATCAATATCATTACACTGAACATGATAAAAAACGCGAGTGTTCACGAACGACGTGACAATCACGTGACATGATGTGATGGCGCACTACATGCCTAGCGTGACCATTCGCATTATCCTAGGCATGATTATAGTGCGACCCGTGGCCACCAAAACAAAAGTGAGTTAGCCAATCAGCGTGCGAATGAGTCACAATTTTGATTGGCACGAGCCCGAGAGGATTCCTTCGTTCTCGTATCCTTTTTTGTTTGCTTAGCAAAGCTGTCAAGGTGGCCACGGTAGCGCGCGTCGTATCAAATAGTACGTTTCTCGTATCCCTGTTGGTTTACTTCACAAAGTTGTCAAGGTGGTCACGGTAGCGCGCGTCGTACTGTGGTCACAGACGATTGGCGCGACAATCACGTGACGTGACATGATGACTCACCACATGACCAGCGTGACCATTCGCATCACTACGTCATTCAGAGCCTGGAAGAAGCACTTGAGAGGAAGTCCCTTATCTCCCATCTTACTGAGCATGGCCCCCAGTACGATAGAGAACATCACCAGGCCCAGGACGTTCATGGAGCTACCGGGGGTGGGGAACGTCCCACCGGGGATTTGGTCGTATGCCCGATGGACCAATTGCCGTATGGTGGTCAAGTTATGAGTGCCATTGCTGAAGATCTTTATTGTCTCGTTTGGGTTTAGGCTGCTTACATCCACTGTTGTGTTGTAGACAAGATATTCCGCAGGCATTTTTATGTAAACCGTCTGTCTCTGTAGATAGGAGAAGATTATATTATGTTGCTGCGATTCTACGCGCGCTCTCATTTGACTCATTTGCTGATTAAGGGGACATCACTGTATGTCCCGTTCAGACTCAACATGATAAAGAATTATCTTGTAAAAATCATATTGTATACATATCTTTATTGGTCTCGTTTCATGTGACGTACGAATACTTATGGAGCCGATAATTTTTCCAGCTTCGCTCTTGGTATGTCATTTCAAACATGTGAATGCGGTAAAAGTAATATATATCACCAAGAAATACGCAATTAAACATATATTTTTTTCATTTAGTTTCTCTTACAACAACTAGCACTTGTCAAAACAAGGAAAAAAGCACGTGTGCGAAAAGCCTATGCAGAAGGACCATTTACCCCCTTACATTAAAAACATTGTAATGATAGAAACATCTGAAACCGCGCCTTTGGTCATCGGAGACTGGGGAGAGGCACGTTATTTTCCCAGCAGCCTTCGCGACCATTCCCGTCCATAGTGAAGACAAAAAATACCTGTTTGATAGTATTTGTACTTACTTGATTGAACGTAGCCTCTGCGATGTTTGGTGGGAAAACTTGTCTGTGAAGACAAAAAAGAGCGACTACCTTCAAGACAATATAGAATTACGGCTCCAGCGGATATACCTTTATGGCAAACCCCTCTTTCCGCGTGAGGGCCCTCCTTATATTATCACATTTTATAATCACATTTGGACTCTGGGGTATGAGGGGTGGACTCTGGGGTATGAGGGGTGGACCCTGGGGTATGAGGGGTGGACCCTGGGGTATATGATGGGTGGACCCTGGGCTATGAAGGGTGGATCCTGGGGTATGAGGGGTGGACCCTGGGCTATGAGGGGTGGACTCTGGGGTATGAGGGGTGGACTCTGGGGTATGAGGGGTGGATCCTGGGATATGAGGGGTGGACCCTGGGGTATGAGGGGTGGACCCTGGGCTATGAGGGGTGGATCCTGGGATATGAGGGGTGGACCCTGGGGTATGAGGGGTGGACCCTGGGGTATGAATGGTGGATCCTGGGATATGAGGGGTGGACCCTGGGATATGAGGGGTGGACTCTGGGATATGAGGGGTGGACCCTGGGGTATGAATGGTGGACTCTGGGGTATGAGGGTGGACCCTGGGGTATCAGGGGTGGACCCTGGGGTATGAGGGGTGGACCCTGGGGTATGAGGGGTGGACTCTGGGGTATGAGGGGTGGACCCTGGGGTATGAGGGGTGGACCCTGGGGTATGAGGGGTGGACCCTGGGGTATGAGGGGTGGACTCTGGGGTATGAGGGGTGGACCCTGGGGTATGAGGGGTGGACCCTGGGGTATGAGGGGTGGATCCTGGGGTATGAGGGGTGGACCCTGGGGTATGAGGGGTGGATCCTGGGGTATGAGGGGTGGACTCTGGGATATGAGGGGTGGACCCTGGGGTATGAATGGTGGACTCTGGGGTATGAGGGTGGACCCTGGGGTATCAGGGGTGGACCCTGGGGTATGAGGGGTGGACCCTGGGGTATGAGGGGTGGACTCTGGGGTATGAGGGGTGGACCCTGGGGTATGAGGGGTGGACCCTGGGGTATGAGGGGTGGACCCTGGGGTATGATGGGTGGACCCTGGGGTATGAGGGGTGGACTCTGGGGTATGAGGGGTGGACCCTGGGGTATGAGGGGTGGACCCTGGGGTATGAGGGGTGGATCCTGGGGTATGAGGGGTGGACCCTGGGGTATGAGGGGTGGACCCTGGGGTATGAGGGGTGGACCCTGGGGTATGAGGGGTGGACCCTGGGGTATGAGGGGTGGATCCTGGGGTATGAGGGGTGGACCCTGGGGTATGAAGGGTGGTCTCCGGCACACGCGGATTATGTCACACCTAGACCGCAGGCCCAAATCTCCAGAAATTAATACACTTCTATATCATTGTCACAACAACGAGGACTTCTCAGCAGTGCTCGCAGAAATAGGCGAATAAAATCCCACGGATTTGCTTCTTCTTATACTGCATGCATATCGTTGGAAGTAATTTAGAATGAGCCGGTTCCGGTTTCGCAGGTGACTATTTCCCCACGGGCAGGCTCCATTGCCACAGACAAAACGTAACGCAACTATACACGTAACGCAACTATACACGTAACGCAACTATATACGTAACGCATTTATACGTAGACAACTAGCCCCCAACTACACAATGGATATGCCAGAAGGGCCAAATGAACAGTGCAAAGATGTACAAAACGTAGGTATGCTTCATTAGTCTAAATTGTGTGCCATCAATAAAGGTGTGAACTGTGCCATGATGGAGGTGTTCTTTATGTCGAGGATCAATAAATGCTGTGCCACTCACCTGATCAAGTCAAGGAAGGAGTCCACGTTGCGGAACTTGGGAATATCCTTCTGCATGGTGGTATTCGGCTTGCCACCAGCGCCAGGCCTCATACTAGTCACAAGTACAATCCCTAGTATAACCGCTAGAAAGGTCGTACTCAGATAATAGATAACGGTCCTACGACCGATCTTAGCGGTTGCCTTTGCATCCAAAGACGCCACGGCGCAGATCAAACTCGCCATGATTAACGGGAGAATAAGCAGCTTCAACATGTTCATGAAGAGTTCGCCAGGAAAACCCACCAACATGATAATAGTAGTCTGCTTCTCGATATCCGTGACACGGTTGATAGGTCCATTGATGATAGCACCAACGACGAACCCCACAACGACGCCGAACAGAATTAGAGTAAGCATCAAGTCGCTGCTTAACAAGCGATAAAATGCACGCAGACATCGACAAACTATGCCACCTTGGGGTAGCCTTTTGCAACACGCCATAGCGAGAGAGCGAGAGAGGGATTAGCGTGCGAACCCTGCAAGCAGCAAGATAAATCACTCGGGTGCGTTAAACCCCAGGTCTACATTATGCTAATATCTATATGTATCGTGAATCTGCTTGTGTACACGGTCCAGTAACCCTCAGTTAGTGAATCGTATCAAATGGAAATTTTTTATTTAGAACGAACAACTTGAGGGTTTTGTACTTTCCTTGTGCAGCTACAGGTATTTTTTAGTTAACTTTCTTACCATATGTAGTTGCCAGAAAATCCAAGACGCAGTTGGCGTATTGGTGTATTTTTTTTTTAATGGGGGACGGAACTGATGTATCTACAAAAGCCATTGATCTGAAGTACCGCTACTGTTTCTGATTCTCCCAGAGTTGTTATAAACCCATCATGTCCTCTCAGAACATCGTTCAAGTAGACCGTTGAATAAAGGTCAAAATGATAGTTGTGCCAGCGACATTTTTTTATTAAAAAGCTCTTTATCACCTATTCTTAAATTTAACAATTATCCTTGCTATCAAGACAATTTTCTACTTTTTTTTTAGAAACTTTGGATCCACCCATACAGGCTACTAAAAAATGAATGCAATGGAGGCAAATCCTAAAATAATAAAAGTTTCTAATTTTAAATCAAACCATGTTCATTGATCTATGTTGGGGGCAGAGAGGAATAAATTTACAAACAAAAAGTAAATGGGGAGAGTAGAAAGGGAGAAATATGACTCTATTTGAAATTTGTTTACTCCATTCTAAAACATTTATAACAATAATGCGATAATAACTTACTGAGCACTTTCCTAGTATTTTTCCCTTTCCCTATTACCTTTAAGATTGATACAAAACTGTTTTCTTTACAAATTTATTATTGAAAAAGCACATGTTTGTTGTTATCTTTATATAATTTAAGTACTTTGATCTAATAAAAACCTCTTCCCTTTATAGAAGTATAGAACTTGTATCAAAGCTACATTCTGACCAGCTTTGCCCTTGCAAAATAACAAATAATGAATGAAACAGCATTCCAAAGATATAATGATATAGTTATACATTTCAGGTGCCATATGGAAGTTTTGTCTATCACATACTGGTAATACTCCATCACCAAGGATATTACAGTCATGTATTACATATTGGTGCACCCACCCTTTAGCATGGTGGCCTGCTGTTTTATAGAAACCCTGGATCCACACATGCTAATGCTACTCCAAAATTAAATGCAATGGAGAAGAACAAATTTACTTGAGAGGCAAATTCTAAAAAAATCCTTGATATTACTAAAAGTAGTGCTAAATGAAAATGTCTTATTACAAACCTAACATATTTTAATTTATTTAGGGTGCAGAGGGGAAACAGCAAATAATATCAATTGCATACAAAAATAGTCAGCAGAGAGAAAAAAGGAAGAAATGGGAGTATATCTTTGATAAAATAAACAATAATGCAACAATACTCTCCTAACATTTCCCCTTTCCTCATTATTTTTAGGTTGATAGATAAATGTTTTCTTTACAGATTTATCATTGAGAGCAAGTAGCTTGCTCTAAAAAACCTATTACACTTATACTGTTGTATAAAAGTAAGAAATCCCCTACTATATTATCTTAATATTTGCCTATTATTATGCCTTCCAGCCTTTATAATCAATCATGGCCCTTAGGTAGTCCTTGGGTGGTTTTACCTAAATAAAAGTGAAAACAATTAATAATTATTTTTTCAAAACAATATTTTCATCTGCCATTTATAACCTTACTAATTTTCCACAACTATTTTAATAAAAATAAATAAACACATTAGAAAGTATGCAAGGTGCAGACAATATAAAAGCAAAAACAATATAGGTAATAAGGGTTGCATTTTTTTTTTTCGAAGAGAAAATTATTTTGTAATTGTTAAGTTAAAGTAGTTATGATAATGTTGAAACAAACCAAACAGTGAAACAGTTGAAAGCCCTCGCCAAGGAGCGGGGTATCCCTAGATATTCTCGAATGTGTAAAGCCGAACTTATCGAAGCGTTGGGTAAACTCGAAACGCAGACACCACCACCGATCCCAACACCACCACCACTGCTGTCACTGCCGCCACCACCGCCACGTAATATTGTCTCTAACACATCATCGAGTATTCTCGATGAGCCGATACCTGAGATTAATGCCCGGAAATGTCCGCACGGTAAAATAAAATATTTCTGTAAAGATTGTCACGGATCACAAATCTGTCCTCATAACCACCGTAAATCATATTGCAAAGTATGTAACGGTAGTAGCTTCTGTGAGCATAAACGAGTGAGATATCTCTGTAAAGATTGTGGTGGAAAAGGGATATGTATCCACAACAGACAGAAATTCTTTTGTAAGTTGTGTGACGGCTCTCAAATATGCGAGCACAACAGACAAAAGTCTCAGTGTAAAGCTTGTAACGCAACACAAGAGACACGGCAAGATTAATTTAGTAAAACACTAGGTTATGTAACACGGACTTGTGTTACATAACGAAATTTACCTTGTGACTTATCTAGTTGGAATTGTTTTCCGGTCATGAGACATCCATCTGCATGCAGTCTATTGTTTAACACGTGGACAGTTATTGTATGCTAACTAGTACCACGTGAAATGGACATTGTCGTCACGCTCTCGGAGTTATAAGAGAAATTTGATTGGATAATGAAGAGTGTTGCGCAAGATTAACTTCGCATATAACTGCTGATAACATACGACGGATTATTACTACAGACGTATACTCGTTGAGTTTTGAGGATTATTACTACAGCTAGCTGAGCAGCAACATGTCTTACACACTAGCACTTAAGCGTGAAGAAAATCGTTTGACCCACTTTTGTACAACGAATCCTTATGTGAACTTATCTCCATCAGAACAAATCGAAGAGGCCGTAGTAAAAAAGGATGTAGCCGAGTTAAGGTCGATTTGCCAAGATAAAATGAAGAACGATGTAGGACAACTAGGAGAACTAGTGAAGATAAGGAAGGAAACAGTAACGAAAAAAAGGGAAGAGCAAGAAAAAAAGCTAGAAGTTGACCTAAAAGGGATGGAGCATGCTGAGCGCTTTTTTGTATTTTGCGAGAGATATACGGTACAGAGGACAAAACAAGAGGATCTGTTAAAAATATTATTGTCGAAGGATGATTATGTTGTAATCCAAAAACCATGAACTGGACAGACCCATGCTGAACGAACTGAATTTGGACATGTATTCTTGCATTTTGTTTGAAAACTTGATCATTTTGTGTTTGAAATTTATGTAGTACGATTTGACTGTAGGAGCAAAAGCTAGTAGAATCACTGACACGTGTACAACGTTTCATAATCATAGTTGAATCACGTTTTAGCCATCGCAAGGTAAATTAGTCACGTAACAACTTGTCAACACTTGTGTTTGTATATTTTTTTTTTAGCTTCTTCCAACTTGTGTAATTGCAATGAGTAAAATAATTAAACACGATTGAATTATCATTTTGTATTGTTTGTACCCTCATGGGCGACAAAAAAAAATCCATTACGGTGTGACGTCATACATTCCTAATCTCCCTAACAACAAGCAATTCTGAAAATAGATTTCATGTTTACCTCGAGAGTTCGTAGTTGTTAGGGATATCTGGTATGCAGTCTATTGTTTAACACGTGGACAGTTATTGTTTTGATGTAATACGTCACATCCGCCCACGTGGACATCACATGCATCCCACTAACGAAATAGATACCAAGCTAAACCAGCCGTGACGGCCGTGATTACGATTAGGTTAATGTCGTGACGAGCTGTTGTCACGCGCTGGCCTGCTTCGCTAATCTTCACATCCGGTTTCGGTTTTGCTACGCTCGTCTTCACCTCTGGTTGATGTGGTAACACAATCTTTGAATGACCCATATTATGTTTTGGAATCGTTTTTATCTCATTATTTATTGGATTTAGTCCCAATTTCATATCAGTAGTGGCTTTTTGTAATTTGTTATTATAACCGGCGATCGATTTGTTGTTATTTATCACAAGATACGATGGACTCAACCAACAACCGAGGGCGAAAGCCAAGTCTAGTTTTTGCCTCGCCTGTTGTAAAGCAAACTGATACCTTTGTATACTTTTTGATATATCGTTTTCTATCACTGCGCTTTCAAAGAGTTTCAAAAAAACTTGTTTCGTTTCTTGAGCTGAACCGCTATCACCGATGATTGACGACCGAGTTTGAACTTGTGCGCCTAGAATACAATAAAAAAAGGCTTCTATGCTTTGATTTATCCTAGACAACCCAGCTTTACTTAGCCCCATTGATTTTTCTGGAAAGAACCACTCGTACTGAAACTCGGTTCTAGGGTCTTTCAGGTACTCGATCTCGAAGTGATTCATGTGTTCGTCGTCGCTTTTAGCAGCGTCCCATTCGTCATGTAATTGATCGATGGTCTTATAGGGCTTATACGAGTCGTTAGAAGATGACAAGCCGTGATAATCGTAATTATAAACATTTCCTAACCCACGATTTATCGGCCCAAGGAACCGGAAATCACTGCCAGTTCGGAACTCTGTTCTTAGTTTTTGGTAAGCTGCCTCGCTGTAGAAGTTTTTATTCCAACTAAAGAGTTTATCTTTCGGAAGAGGACATTGTAGTTCGTTTAATATTCGTCTGATAGTGAAAATGATATGAAATCTGTAGAATGACCCCACTTGAGAGTCGTCGATCATGTCACGCGTCACACCACATCCAGCAGTAGCGCAAAACATAGCAAAATTTAAAGCTTGACTCCAATAACTGAGGTTTGGAGCGTCGAGCCACCTACTAGCCTCCTTTGCTGTTCTGAATACTAGCTCGCTGTCGGTGAATATGTCCCTAAAAACAAAGTGTGTCTTTTGCTTCGGTGTTATGAAAACATCAAAAGAGACATAATCATTTTTCATGGGGTTTTCGTCCCATGGCGATATTCTGTATTCTGCACGCGCGTCTAATCTATATTGTTTTGGAAATCCAAACAGTTGCTGAATTGTTTCCTTGTATGCCTGTGCGTCATCGGTGACCAGAAAATCCTGGATATTCTCAGGTTTCCAGCTATTACCAGGGAAGCGGTATAACGTTTTGACTAGATTCCCATTCTTGTCGAATGGATCGTATTCGTCCCCATTGAAATTGAATTGCACATCGCCATGCTTATCGGCAGAGAACCTAAACCGCGAATAGTAAGGGTATCTTTTCACAAATTCTGTAAACTTCATCTTATATGTTGTTTCATTTAACATATAAGATTTTTTAAATCAGTTCTTTGCATATCTCAATTCGTAGATCCATCCAAAGGGTGTTCTTTCCAACAGAAATTTTACCGAGCGGGTCGATTCGCCAGGTCTTTCAAAATCTCTTCTCTTACTGTTTCCCTCAGCTTGGTAATGTTTACGTTTTTTTCGTCCTCTTTTCTTGACTTTTGACGAATCTGGAGCTTTAGAGCCTCGAACTTATCCACCTCGTCCAAGATCAAAGAAAACTCTTCGTCTGATATTTTGTTGTCTTTCAAAGCTTTAGAAACCAAGTCACGTATGCTATTTACTTTTGCCCTTGCCACCGCCACCGTTTGGTCGTGCTCAGAGACTTTTTGCGACAGTCGTTTAGAAACCGCTACACAGCCTACAGACGTAAGACCAAAAACACCGGCCAATGCACCTAACGGAACTCCAACTACGATACCCAAACCTGACAGAGAAGTTCCTAAACCACTAGACCCAAGAATGACGGATGCGAGTCCTAAGCCCACGCTTACCTTTGAAAACATGCTCTGTGTTCGTTTATACTTTTTTCTCACGTTCTCATAATGTTTAACTTCTTTTTCCAAACTTCCCAAAGCATCGTAGGTCTTTTGAAGTCTGAAGTTATCACCACGTTGTGGTACATTTGGGTAGATTGAATTGTATTCGTCCATATTTTTATTATGGAGAGAGGTTATTCTTTAAGTAATTTCTAAAATTAGACGTATTGGGTAGAGGCCACTCTCTATTGTATTTCCATCGCCGTCCTTCATACTAAAACGAAGACTACTCACGTAATCGACTGATGTGGTACTAAGCTGTATCGGACTGTGTGGACTAAAGTTTATCTTTCCTTTATCAAGCTCTATACATGCTAAGATTTGTGAGGGAGCTCCTTGTTTGAGGGAGCCAGACGCGCTCACAAGGTCGCAGTGGATAAAAATAGCCTCGAGACCTTTTATCTGTATCTCGTGGTGAGTTTTTGCTTTCAGCTTTTTGTTCTTGAATCCTAACAGGTCGGCAAGCGATTCGTTCAACACGACGTTTCGATGAGCTTCGAGTGACGAGTTTTCAATAGAGATTGACTTTTCACCAAGACGCAAACCCTCATCTATTTGACGTTTTAGCGTTTCGACCGTATACTGCCCCGCAGGGATCCTAGGGATAATGTTTTCGCCATCAGAAACAGTTCCCTCACTTGAAAGATTATTCCAGCGATTATAAAACGTACAACCTCGCAACGTAATAGACCACGGCTTTTCAATAGACGGTGAAGTCACCATCTTTACCTTCAATGTAGAGTAATACCATTTGTTATGATTTTCGTCTCCTTTTAAATCGTTCTACGAAATACAGGACGGCGGCGACGATGAGAAGCCAAGCGTTTTTAGCTAAAAAGCCAACAACTTCACCTGCCGTTCTAAATATGAAACTAGCTATCGCACCAACCATTCCTGGGAGTATTTCTCCTAATTTTTTGCCTATTGTTTTCAGACCATTTCCAACACCTTTTGCAACACTTGTCAAACCCTTCTTCATATTAGAGACAATAACGGCGATGACCACACCCACAGCGGTAACCACAGCAGCGGTGGTAAATCCGTATTTCTTAAAAATCGCCTTTACACTCTCCTTCAGAGACATTCTTTCCTCTATGACCTCATTCTCACGCTCTAGTTGTTCGATCTCACTCTGTGTTTCCGCAATCTGCGTATCTATTCCTTCTCTTTGATTCTCGGGGACTTCCTTTCGCTTGGTCTCTAACTGTCTCAACTTTTCTTCTCTCTTTGTAACCTCCTCTTCATTAGATCGGATTATTTCTTCGGCAGGAGGACCAAGACTATCCTTTATCGTTTTAGGCACGTTTTTATCCAACTTACCCTTTGCATCAAATAATGGTCTAGACCTACCACCCAACCTTTTAAGCTTTACGATGACATTGCCAAATTCGTCGAGAGTAGCTGTAAAGGGTGATTTCCTGGGGTTTATATTTGGGTATTTTTCACGAATTCTATCCCAAGCGTTTTCCATCCTCTCTTCTCTACGTATTAATGGTGTATGTTCATCCACACCATGTATAAACGATGTTTCATCTATACTATGACGGCGGAAAGGATCATGAGTCGATGTGGACGCCATGGGGATTGACTCACCCTCATTATCGTCGCCCGGATCAACGGGTTCGAATAGATTTTCTCTATCTGGAATCTCTGGGTCAATATCCATTTCTTATTTTGTTTGAAAAAAAGAAATCTTTAAGTGATCTTTGAACTGAATGAGCTCAGAGCCATTTACTCGCTACATAGCCAAGAGCTAACATTCCGCCTCCAACATAAGCCATCTCTCCCATCTTTTGGCTGCTACTTGGTCTATAGTAATCTGAGAGCTCAGGCTCTTTCAAATCAAAATCTGGATGTGTTTGAGAATATAATCTGAAAGCCTCATCCGTCTCTTTATCGTTCTCATCTGCACGAACTTTATTGTTGTATTGTTCAGCCAACCAATCCTGATATTTCTGTCGTTTTTTCTTACCCATTGCTTGTTGATACTTTTCAAGTGCTTTATCGTGTCTTATTTTTTCTTTATCAACATGAGTAGCATCGGAAGACAGATATTTTGCGAGGTAACTCCCTCCAACAAATGCCGTCGCATTAAGAATAGCCCCACCAATCATCAATGCTATAGTTGCCATTTATTAATCAATCTATAAAATCTTTAAGTTGCCTACAGCGGTTTTGGCAAAATCTTTTGTGTTTCCAGATAATCTTTCAGATACATACTACCGGACAGGACAGCAACCCATTTAGCATAGTTTGTAACACTCGATGAAGGGTCGCTTATAAATGATTCTTTCATAGCCTTTTTAGCAACATAACCCACACCGGCGGCTAATCCGATAATGACTGCTGAATCGGTAACCGTTTTCACAAGTTTGTTTTCAGTTGACATGATTTTATTATTGATAGAGAAAAGCTTTAAACTATTTTCTTACAGCATGCCTATTTTCGGACCCGTTGAAGCTCGGCTGACGGTCTGTGGGGTGGGAATTGTTGATGGCGGTGGTTCTTTGAATGATTCTGGTACGTGTGATAAATCAACTACTCTGTTTTTGTAATACCTCATAAGCATATCAACTGCGGTAAACCCTATTCCAACTAGAGACAGTACAGTCGTAAAAGATAGCTCTGGAATCCAAGCGTCCGCTTTGCGGTCACTCTCTACCTGTGTAGCTTCTTCTGGACTCGTCTCCGCGTCGCGTTTCATTTCCCTAGCAAGTGCTTCTTTAGCCTTCCTATTGTATTCGGCAAGTTTCTTACCAGCAGCGACTTTTTTAGGATCTTTCTCCTTGCTTTTTGTCGGTTGTGGGTTCTTAGTAATCTGTTCAACCTCTTGATTTTCGTCAGACATTTCTTATTTTGATTGTAAATAAGAAACATAATCTTTAAATGGCGTCTTAGTAGGTGTGCTCAAGAGCTTGCTTAGGTGTGCTCAAGAGCTTGCTCAGTTGTGCTCAAGAGCTTGCTTAGGTGTGCTCAAGAGCTTGCTTAGGCGTGCTCAAGAGCTTGCTTAGGCGTGCTCAAGAGCTTGCTTAGGTGTGCTTGAAAGTTCTTGAATTTTGTTGGAAGTCTCCTGTGAAGGTGTTAGTTTAACATGCTTAGCGACCCGAAAGAGGGCACTAGCAAGTGCCACCATCCTTCCTCCCTTCAATACCAAGAGACCTGCAAAGTTTGACAATTCACGTTTAACCAACTCATCGTTCTGTAAGTCTTTGCTAAGCGCTTCGGTGTCATCTACAGGAACCACGTAGGAGATGGCTCGAGACTCTGCTTGAAGTGCTGATTCTACTAATCCATCGGTAACTTGCTTGCCTAAGACAGTCTGATAGCGGACAAAGTATTTCTCGACGTCTTTTGCTGAGAGCTTCTTGATATCACCAAGACTCATATCGATACCAAGAAATTCCTTTGTAGTCCCAAGAGATGCGAGAATAGCCAGTGATTCTCGTTTGACTTCAACATCATCTTCGAGAGGCTCGCCCCTCGAGCTCCCCTTAGACTCAGGTTCCTCTTCCATATAATCCTCAATGCTTGCCATCTTATTTTGTAAGTAGACTGAGATGTTTTTAAATCACTGCGTGGCAGGAATCTCCAAATAACTTTGGAATGGATATCGTAGACAGAAACAGAGTCTAGAATACTTTTCAGTTTTCAGCAGTTCTACGAACTTTTTACGAGTCTCGACGTCTAAATCACCTCCATAATCTTCAAACAGCGCCAGTTGAATAAGACCACAAACTAGGACACAACTTGGAAACGCTTTAATCAACAGAGAACCAAAGCCAGTATCGTAACACAGCAAAAACAAGATGGCGGAGAGAAGGCAGGATTTTGGTGAACGTAACATAACTAAGTACCGCTGACCGGTACTGGCGTGACTTCCTTTCTTTCTCTCTTATACTATCTACTGTAGAGAAATCACACAACTAATGTCTTTCACGGCGTACAATGTAAATACGATGGACTGATTAAAGGATAGGACTATAACAGTAAGCCTAATTGCTAGCATAGTTTATACATTAAGCCCTATTTAAAGTCAGGGAGCCGCTCGTTGCCATCAATGACGTCCTGAATTGATGAGCGCCTGACAACAGAGTCCCCGAGCTGTTTGACAAAGGAACAGATCTGACAGGCTTCATCTTCGCACGGTGGAGCGTTTCGACTTGCGAAATCTGAGGGGAGAATGGAGGACCCTGATACGTGTCTGACTGTGGCTTGGTACTGACTGACTGCAGAGAGGAAGGTCGAAATTCGTGGGCTTGCGGAAAACTCGCCGCGGCATAATTTCTCGTACGCCTGTACGCAGGGTTTGCTGTCAGTCAAGATGGACGCTCGGTGATGAGATTGTATTAAGTAGGGGCTGAAATGTCTGGTAGCAGAGGCTATAGACAGTGCTTCAACTTCGCAGGGCAACCAAGACGACTGTGAACCTTTTAGCTTGGCGCTGTAGAACCCAGCGAGGTGTAGGTTGCCGTTACGTGTGATGTAAAGTGTGGCGCCGATTCCTGGGTCACGCAGGGCGCCATCCGTGACAATCCATAGGAAATCCTCAGGTCTTGGCAGGGTGATGACGCGGGTGGAAGAGAGGGCCTTCTGGGCATTATATAAAGCCGTATGTAGATTGTCAGTCCACTCAATAGTATCTCGTGACTCCCGGCCAGCGACAATTTCGTCGAGGGGTGATAGAAATGTGGAGCACTGTGGTACAACTCGTGAAAGTACCTTGTATGCGCCAATAAAAGAACGCATGCGACCAACGGTAGTTGGGGTTGGACATTGGGCTAGCGTAGCAACTCGGTGGGGGCTAGCCTTCAAGGTGCCTGCACTCCAGATCCATCCAAGAATAGTAGTGGTCTTGGGGTTGATGATTGTTTTGGAGGCAGACAAGCGAAGATTGCATTCGTGAAGAGCCTGGAGGGTTCTTTTCCAGTTGCTGAAGAGTTCATGTGGGGTGTTTCCTCCACAGTAGAGATCATCGGCAAGCTTGACAACAACGCCTTCAGCAAGAAGATCTCCAAGGACGCGGCACATTAGTTCTTCTAACGCAGTTTCAGAACCAGGCATACCCATTGCACAACGGGTGTAAACTCTGACGCCGCGAAAGGGAGTTGCGACTCCGCAGTATTTCAGAGAGTCTCTTGACAGAGGGATCTGATAAAATGCACTGGTTAGGTCAGTCGCAATGAGGTGATTCCATTGGGCGATTTGGCGTAATGTTGAATCGACGTTTGGCATTAACGACGGTTGAGGTTTGCTGTATCTTCCAACATCAGCAAAGGCTGTTACAAGGCGTGAACCTCCATTCGGCTTGCGGACTAGAAATGATGGATTTAGATATTCCACGGAGATGCCTACGTCTTCTGGGCGTTTAAAGACCCCCTGATTCTCCAGTTCATCAAATTTATCTTGTAACTCGAGAAGTTTTTCACGTGCATATTGGGGAAGGCGCCCTTTCCGTTGGGGGGGTTCAACAGGCCCCATGTTGACTCTGGCTTCGAAGGGGCCTACGTGGCCGTTGTAGCCTTCGATATTAGCGTCAAACACCTGGTCGTATTCATGGTGGAGGGCTTTGAACTTGGCTTTGATATCTGATGGTAGCAAACTGTCAGGATCTAGAGAAACGTTTGCTGAATGAAGGGTGTCTGTAGAAGGGAACGCACGGGCTGGGCTGGTCGTTGTGACGTTCGATGGTTCGAAAAGTTGGCGGACTTGACAGAAGTGCTCGTTACGTTTGAGTGAGCGTGGCTCCGATGTAAGGTTGGGAATACGTATTCTTCCGGCTATGCTGGTAACGATGCCAGGGGGAGGCCAGACAGCAGATGGTTTTACTCTACGAGCGCTCGGCGCGTCGGTACGAGGTTCAAGTGCATACTCGGCATCAGTGGGTGTGTCGTCCGGTAGTGTGATTTCAAGAAACTCGCCTGGCCAGACTGTTGCGTTGCGTGGTGGTGCACGGAGGACGGTTACAAGGCGTGCCGTGGTCAAGGTGAGGGTGGAGTGGTGGGCTCCATAAGTGTAGATGGTGTTGTCTCCAAGGATAATCTGCCCTTTTGCAGGTCGGACCGCAATGTCATTTTTCTCCATAAAGGGCGTGCCGGCTAACACTTCTACGTCTAGGTTTTCCACAACGAGACCTTCAAATGAGAAAGACTTATCTGCCCGGGTAAGAGAAAGGCGCGTTTCACCAACAACACGTAACTGGGATGAGCCGTCGGCCTGGCTTACGGACTGAGAGCTGGTTGTAATATTGCAACCGAGGCGTGTCGCGGTGGAGAGTCTTATCATGTTGCCTGTGGCACCGCTGTCGACGGTCATTCGTACGGTATGGTGATTGTAGAAGACGTCTAGATATGGTGACTGGCGGGTCTGTATTCTGAGGACGACCGCGTCATGGGCAGTGTGTGCAGGGGGGTCGATGGACTCAGTCGAGGGCATTTGGGCGTGTGTCTCTAACTCAGAGTCATTGTCGTCGAAGATGTCAGCGATTTGTCTTGCTTTAATCATATAGCGCCGATCGCTATCTGGGAGAAATTTGCATTCGCTTAGGAAGTGATGAGTATCCGACCGATTAGCCTGACTGCAGAGTGGGCATACCTTCGAGGAGCGGGGCTTTCTTGATGTGGTCTTGCTATTTGGTGCCGGTTTCCACTGATTGTTGTGGCTTGCGGCAGGTTTCCACTGATAAGTGTTGCTGACGGCTGAGCGAAGGATCTTTGCATCATCGGACGTGCGAATTTCCTCTAGCAGGGAGCTCAATGCCTGAGAGATTTCTGGTTTGATCGATGCGAGAGTCCTAGAACGTAGCTCTGTCCCGTACCGTTGCTTAACAAGGCGAGGTAGTGATGGGTGAATAAGCCTCAGCCAAGTCAACACTATGAGGTTTTCTAGTGTTGGGGAAAGTTCCTCTTCTTCTGTTACTTGTTCGCCATGGTGAGTTAGGTTATTGGGTTTGAGGAGGGAATCCTCGGCGAAAGCCATAAGTCTTTGAAACAGGTCTTCCGGGCGCTCGTCGGGCTCTAGATGGATGTCGACGAAATCTATGAAGTGTGCACCAGTTACTTGAAATCCAAAATGTTGTCGGATCGCCTGCCAGATAAACTCTAGAGATGTAGAGTTCTTAACTAAAGTGTTTCTCGAAATAATAGGACAGTAGTTTGCGATTTGTCCTAGCATAAGTTCTAAAAAGTTCACCTTCTGTTGGGCAGTGAGGCGTTTTGATTGTTGAACGGTTTCATCATCATCGGTATAGCCACGGAGAGGTTCGGTCTTTGTTTTCTTTTTCCATGTAGCTCCATCGGCAAGATAAGTTGAGAAATTTGTATCGAGAGACAGCGTATACATCAGGTTTTGCTTCCAGTTTTCAAAACTGGTGATAGTTTCGGTTTTAGATAGGCTCCATTGTTTTGGTGCTCTGTGAGTAGCAGCCATTTCTTCGGTAAATAAGTTGTGCTGTCACAGCGGCGTTTGCTGTTCTATTCTGTGATTTTTTTGGCGAAAGAGACGAAGGGACGAAATCCAGCTGCCACCACGCCAGTTGAATAAGACCACAAACTAGGACACAACTTGGAAACGCTTTAATCAACAGAGAACCAAAGCCAGTATCGTAACACAGCAAAAACAAGATGGCGGAGAGAAGGCAGGATTTTGGTGAACGTAACATAACTAAGTACCGCTGACCGGTACTGGCGCAGTGTTTTGGTGCCAATTTGAGATGGATTATGGAATGTAACCACACAGGCGGCGTTATCACGAAAGGGCTTTGCTATGGATGTTAATTGTTGCGTCAATACCCACACTGATAATCCATCGTGTCTCCCTGAGAATGCTAGATCGATAAACTTGTTCGAGCGTTGCTTTAGATCTTTCGATACAGCACAGTCATCCAAAACGAGTAACGTATTTGTACCAGAAAATAGCGCCGCACAATCTGTTAATAACTCGTTAATCTTATCGCTGTTACTAGCATCCGGCGATAATACCAAGAAACGTTTATCTCCGTGAGCAAATCTACGATAGGACTTATTTTTCGCATAAGTCGGACAAATCAACACAATGTATTCAAACACATTGCGGAACGGCCCTCGAAGCTGTTCCGTGAGATACTTAGTCTTCCCACAATTTGTCGGGCCAGTTATAATACAATGAAAAGGAACTTTTTCTCGTAATTCTTCCATTCTTTTGTATTGGCAGCAGTGGTCCTTTTAATACATAATTGACCGTAAGTTTGAGTTCATACCCTCCATCAACGCGTCGGCCACTACAAACATGTAGCAGGTGATATTTCCTGTTCCTCCAACTTTCCGTCTAATTTCTAGTTTTACTCCGTCTCGCGTGTTGTTCAAGACCAGACCTCCTCCGTGAATGCTGTTATCTGGGTGTGCCCTCAAGTCGATCCACAGAGCAAACTTGTTGTTGGTGTAAAAATCTTTTTGATTAAGCGAACTCGTGAACCCGAAACGTTTCTTTACCGACTCCCACAAATCGGCTGGTATCATTCCTTTCGAATAGAGTCGATTTGGCATTCCGTCGATGTTAACATGAACTGATTTTATATCTGGGCTGACAAATTTCTCAGAGTCTCGTGTTCCCCCTGTGTGGTTCTCTGTAAATAAACAAAGCACTCCTGTCATTGACTTTCTCGGTAGATTGATATGTTCGTTAATAACCGAGTCATTTGGCTTGGAGATGGTGAAAGTCTTGTGAAGAATGACGTTCTCGTAAAAAAAGCCTTTCCCAACTTGATAGGAGACCGCTGCCTCCCTAGCAAGGTATTCACTGGAGATGCAAGCATATTCCAACTCAAGGTTTGCGATGGTGTAATTAGGTGTTGGTGTGGTGCTTGAATACACAACAATGTCTGATACGGGAGCGAGTGTAATCTCAAATGTAAGTGGGTGTGGTAGGGCCTTTGGGTAGAAAACACCATGGTCATTCAAAATAGGATGGTCTAGCGGGATTTTGTATTTTGTATTATGTACTGCTGCGAGAGCCACCTCTTTTGCATCTGAGGTAGACTTGTCTCCTGCGTTTGTTCTGAGTTTTCTCATATTCTCTGATGAGATACCCTGTTTCAATAGATCCTCTCGTTCCTCCTTGGGGATGAATAGGCCGTGATACGTTTGAAATAGATCGTATCGTTGGGTATCTTGCAGTGTTTCTCCGCCGAAAAGAATCTTGAGCCTTGACACTAGGTTTCGACCAACGTTGTTGACGAGAGTATTATTTGCATGCCCTGTGACGCCTAAGTCGAATAGTAAGGATACACTACCTGGAACGATAACCACATTTTCGGCAAGTTTTGGTATGTTTACATACAGAGTCTCACCAGGATTTGCGGATGAAGGGTTCAGTGTGATTCGATTTAGGCTCGCATCGGCCTTCAAACCGAAAGGTTCTCGTGGGATCCTGTTTGGATTAATTTTTTCTGAAATTGCTTGCGACATCTTTGATTTTAAGAAAAGGAGAGATAATCTTTAAATGAGTAACGAAAGCAGGTTATCAAAAATATACTACAGTACCAGGGGGTACTGGAAAGGCTATGAAGCTATCAATAAATTGGCAGACGCTGCCAAAGTGAGCCAATCTACATCTAAGAAGTGGCTTGAGAAACAGGCATTGTGGCAAATCTATTTACCACCTCCAAAACATATCCCCAGACCTCACTGGGTTGTGGATAAGCCTAATCAGATTCACCAAGCAGATCTATTGTTCATGCCTCACGATAAAGTGGGTAGAAAAACCTATCTTTACGCGTTGGTCGTGATTGATATTGCCTCGAGATACAAAGATGCTGAAGCACTAACTACAAAAGATTCGAGCGGAATCGCTAAGGGGTTTGAAAAAATATACTCCAGAAAGTTACGTTGGCCTCATACAGTGATTGTCGATCCAGGGACTGAATTTATGGGGGAGGTAACAAAGATTATGAAAAAGAAGGGTGTTACCATCCAGCGAAGTGAAGCTGGGAACCATCGCGCACAGGCTTTTGTCGAACGCGCTAACAGGACACTGGCAGAGAGGTTGTTTTCTCATCAGTATGCTCAAGAAATGATTAGTGATGATCGCTCTAGAGTTTGGGTGAAGCGTTTACCAGATGTTTTGAGAAATTTGAACAGTCAGCCTATAAGAATCACCGGCAAAGAGCCTGTAAAAGCTATAAGATTGAAAGAGGTTGATATCAAGCCTCGAAGGTACAAGCGTGTTGTTGGACTTGATGAGGTGAGACTACCCCTAGGGGTTAGAGTTAGATACCTCCTTAATCCTGGGGAGGATGAAGGGGGCGAACGTAGGCGTGCCACAGATCCGATCTGGAGTTTGGAAGTCTTTGATATATCACGTAGTGTGGTGTCACCTAATCAACCTGTGTTGTATTATCTAGAGGGTGGACCTAGACGCGGATTTACTAGGGAAGAGCTTCGGGTTGTGCCAGAAGATACTGAGCTGCCGCCTAATTTTGTGTTGAAATGAGCTAATACAAAGGTTTTGTGTGAATTCTGTCGTCTGCCACTATGCGTTTATCGTAATATGCGCTCAAGCCAAGTTTATTCTGAGTGTATGTCACAATTTGGTTATGGTGAACTCTAAAACCGGTATTTTGCGCCTTATCTTTGACCCCGTTCAAAGCTTCGTAGTATCTATTCCAGGACATATTATTTTGTCTTTTGGAAACGCCCTTACAACTAAACTTTGCTTTCATTGCCGTGTCTTCGGCGTAATAGCATTTGGAGGTAAGAGCTATCATTCGCGTCCCCTTAAACTCGAGTTTAAAGAGCCCTGGAGTTCTGTCGTGATATTTCGAGGTTGACAGAAATTCAGCTTTTCCGTTTTGGGAATATTCATCTTGGAGTTTAGGTTTGATAATCTCATCCAAGTTTTCATTCGAAAGAGCCATGTAGAGGCTGTCGGTGTCCATTTGTATGAGTTCGAAGTCCTTTCGATCGACATATTTGTCAAGAAAATCGTAGTAAAATTCCAACATTCGTAGTTTAGCCAATTGGTATACAGCTATACCACACTGATAAGGTCGGTTTATAGTGACCTGCCGCTTTCTTTCTTTCAGCTCGTACGTGTCATTGATGACTTCTAAATCGTCAAAGAAAGGACTTCTAAAAGCCTTATCAACCTCCGCCTCGTCTTGAGTATAGCTAGTCTTGGTATGTTTTTCGAGATCTTCGATCATCTTACCATAAAAAGAGTTACCTTTTAGTTTGTAAGTATCTCCTAGCTGCTTCAAGGCGGGGTTAGAATCCCCATCTCTTCGAGCGTTGCTGACTTCGTCTGGAAACCATTTGAAAGGTCTTCCCGATACATATTTTATAATTTTGTGGATAGCTGTTACCTCTAAACCATGGGTAAGATACCATTTCAGTAGGGGTGTATATAGCAAGATCTTCTTTGCCTTGGTCACCCCAAGCAATTTTTTAGTACCTTTTAGAGTTTTTCTGTCAGTGTCTTTTTGGTACTGTTTCATATGTTCAGGGACTAGCTCCTCTGGAACACTGTCTACAACAAACAACGGTGAAAACTCTTCAAATTTCTTTCTGAGATTTTCGGGGGCATGGATATCCACCTGGCAAAAACCAAACAAATTGTCGGCAAGAATGTCTTCACAAACGTTGTTAACATATTCGGGATCCGTTGGGTTTTCGACCTCAATGTATTTTTCTTTACCACAAGGCATTTCTTGACCGGAGCAGTATAGATTCAAACTGTTTGCATCAAAACCAACGACAGACTTGCATGTTTTTGGGTCTTTGTATTTATAAGGCCGAATCTTTGACTTGACCTTTTCAGCATACCGCGTAAACACAATACTGGGCCCTCCCACCATTCCTGTTTTTAGTAATTCATAAGCTTTGTTTTTCGGGCATTCAGAGCACTCTTTTCTAGTCTTGGTACATTCTTTACAGACCTTTTTATGACAATTATCAGAATACTTGTGGGTGCAAAGTTGCCCGGGAGCGTATAAGGAAGGCTCGTGTCTCTTCTTCAATTTCAAAGCTTTGTTCAAAACATAAGTCATTGAGATCCCTGGGATGGAGACCGCGTCCTTTAGCATGTCGATTTCATCGGGGTAATATTGTGCCCGGGTCTTTTCCGAAGCTTCTACGAAAGGTACAACGTCGGCCAGGTTATACTCTCGCAACCAATCCAGCATGGTAACACAACCCCGCTTATGGAATTCGAGCTTAAAGTTTTCATATTCTTGAGGCGACACTGTGATTTTCTGTTGGAGGCTTGAGTAAAAGTCCTTATATTCCACAGGGCCTACGTGAGAAAGCTTCTCATAACTATCCAGCCACTCGTACGGAAAGACAAGTTTTTGCGCTTCACAGTTGTTTGCTTTGCACCACTTATCAAAAGAGAGTCCTGGAGCCAAGTAGGACATCACATCCAGGAATTTAAATCGGTCAGTGGTCAGGAACATATAATTGCTTTCTTTCTTCGCCGCAAAAATCTCTCCAGCTTGCTCGGTCATGTGCTTTACGAAATATTCTTTGACCATATTAATATCGTACTTCCTGCTGTTAAAACCTAAAACAGGAACTTGTTCACACCACTTCTTATATTGTTCATACACACTTTCGGGTATGGACTCTTTGTCTGGCAACGGGTATTCTCTTGCTACTTTTTCGACAATGGCTTTCCGACGATGTTCTAAATCTGCTATAAAGCCTTTTATAAGCTCTTCGGGGCTTGCGTCTACAAGAAAGGTAGGGTCGTTTGTGAAATTATCGGCGTTAGCAACACTAACTGGAATATGTTTGGTGTTGAAAGTCAGGTCGTCAGTCATCTCTCGGGAAAGTTTGCGGAGCAATGCTTCAAAATCAAAAACAATAAAATATGGGTATGGGGTAAATTTCTTTTCAAGTGTCATATCACTTAATTTGGGGTTATCATGCTCCCAAACCGAGACAACCTTGTATCCCAAGTCTCTAATCTTCTTTTCCATTACAAGAGCTTCATTGTATCTCTTCTCATCGTCACTTGAACAGGGGCAGCCGTGCCATTTACAGCCATGGAACTGGAAAACGGTCTTAGACTGTGGTTCGTATCCATCAATCAAAATCTCCTTTTTTCCGTCCAAAACACACCGCTCTCCTCCATGCCCGCAGAGAGCATGATGAATGTGTTTGCCTATATGCTTAGACTGTTCTTCGATCCAGCGACAACCAACATAGCTGAACTGGGTGTTACCTCCATAAAACACCTTTTCAGAGCTGCTCATGATGTGTTTGAACTTTTCCCCTTTGCATATCAATTGTGTCTTTCCTCCTGAACATCTTTTTTCTGAGACGTGTCTATTGTAATTATCGTGTCTGTTGAATCTTTGCTCACACCCAGAACATTCCCAGTGTTCTGTTAGAAGCTCTATATTCTTGATGCAGAAACAGTGTCCTTTATAGAGGCCGATGTCTACACAGGGTAAGCTCTTTTTGAACTGGTCTTTACCGAACACTAATTTCCAGATCTTTTGGTTTTTTGGTTCATACAAGCGGATGTTAATAGAATGTCTCTTAGCAATACCTTCAAAATCAACAAGTTTCGTCGCCCTCACATCTGCAACTTTCAATGCAGGGTTACTATAAAAATCTCGGGCCAGTTTTAGCGCTTTTCGAGTTGTGTCCTCGGCTGGTCTAGGGTTTTTATCACGATAGCCCATGAAAATAGCAAGACATCGCCATATACAGAGGTTGTCGTTCTTATCATCGATGGCGTGAATACATTTCTTGTTGCGTAACCAATCGGGTAAGGGACCACACCCCATTAAGGGTTCATTGCTGTGAATGACTTTTACCGTTATCTTAGTAAACCCAACCCTGCCTTCATAGACGCCTGGGGTGTCAACAACCTCTGTTGCTGGTAGATACGCTCCACTCCACACTTCGGAGTCCTCAAGATCTAACCTTTTGGTCTCACACCTTTTGATATATTTCTCAATTGCAGATAAACTTGCAAAAGTCCCCTCCCTACGAAGGGTTTTCTCATACACGACTATTTCTCCACCCCCACGATAAATTCTAGCCGTAAAACCGTAAACAATCCTTGAACGCATCTCTATGTCTGGTTTGAGTTTGTTAAAAATCATGTTTGATAAGTCATTATTCAGATCAGCATTAACCTCGTGGCGATTTGGGTTTGGTGGGGTTTGAGCAGTGTTGCTCTGTGCTTTCCTTTCTTCTAATTCAGCTCTCACACTCTCAGATATACTTACCCCTCTTCTAGGTTGGAGTGGCCTGTTATTAGTAAATGCAGAGATATTTTGGTTGATGAGATCCGCAAGAGCTTCACCAGCAGACTTAACTCGGTCCACTAATTCCGATGTCTTATTTTTTATCCAACTGAACGCGTTGTTCGTTGTTTGTGGGATAGCTTTCACTAGCCGATTACCACTATCTATGAAACTAGATACGATATTTCTTCTAGGGGCTGGGATTGGTTTTTGCGGCTGGTTGGGGATATTTTTTCTAGGGGTTGGAATGGGTTTGGGCTGAGGGTAAGGAATATTTCTTCTATGGGCTGGGATTGGAAGGCTTCGCTCTTGGTCGGGAATATTTTTTTCTAGGTGTAGTACCTGTTTTGAGAGGTCTGACTATAAGGACTGTTGGGGGTCGCAGTTTGGTTGGTGGTGCTCCGATAGGTTCAGCTTTTTTAGTACGCGGTGTTGGGATCGGTGGTGGTGTCTGCGCTTCGAGTTTACCCAACGCTTCGATAAGTTCGGCTTTACACATTCGAGAATATCTAGGGATACCCCGCTCCTTGGCGAGGGCTTTCAACTGTTTCACTGTTTGGTTCTCCATGTTATTGAATTATATCTATGTTTTTAAATCTTTTTTTCAATTTTTTTAGATGGGTGGGGAGGGGTGGTTAATGAGCTGTGTATGGCTGCTAAGACATTTTTTAAGGGGAGGGGTGGGTCCAAAAAATATTTTAAATCATTTTTTATGTAGTAGTATATGAAGGTATTGTACCCGGATTTACAGGGGTTTGAGGGGGTAAAAAAATCCCGGGTACAATACCTCCAACCTACTACTCCAAGGAAGTCATTTTTATGCATGTGCAACACAATTCTTGTTTTAGTTTTGGATTCTCTGTTGTATAATTAAAAATGTCTTTTGAATGAACTAGGTTTATTAAAAATCCGCTCTGCATTCTTTCGACCCTCTTGTTAAATCCGTTACTTCTTTTGGCATCTTTAGCCTCACCGTCGTTTTCCTTCTCCATTTTACAGCTTTCTTCTACTGCGATAATAGAGGGAGAGTTGAACCTCGGTAACTCGAGGGGGGTGCTCCACGCGAATGACAAGATCTTTTGGAGGCCTTTTTTTAAAGAATGACCCCATGCGCCTCAAAAGTGCAAGGTTCATTACAAACCCAAGTTGGTGTGTCTTCATATGAAAAACAAATAGGTTTTAGCTTATAGCCGAAAATGGTCAGTTTATCATGTGACGGGGGCCCTGTGTTGTTAGCGATGAGGCCTGGTGGCGCATGACAGCGAAAGGCCAGGCTACGTAGCTACTCCCGGCTTTGAAGAAAAAAGGACAAGATTTCTGTCCATGAGGGTGTGAATTTTCCACTTTAAACCCCTTTATACTATCCTAGAGCCAGTATTACCCAACTATGAAGATGAGTCTAACATCAGCAGGTACGATGATAGGGATTTTTAAGGGTTGTTTGACATGGTTTCCTGAATTTTATCCATCGTGACTAAGCAATATCTTACGGGACAAAACGTCAGAAATTCTTGTCTATCTTTGTGATTGTGGTTATGGAAAAACAACTTTTCCCTAAAAGATATTCAGTTATGATCCCGCATCTACAAATGTATTACTTTGTTAAGCTATTCTCTGTGGATATATCGTTTCCTATGTAAAATATGTATGGAATAGTTGTACAATAGGTTTTCATCTCCAAACGAAGTTCTATGAAGAATTATTGTCTTTTCGTTCGTTTCGTTGACTAACTGTGCGTTTTTGTTATTTAGCTGGGATACTGGCTTTACTGGATGAGTCTGAATCAGATCTCAAGGTATGTTTATATCATTTATGTCATTATGTTGGATTATTATTACACAGTTTATGTCTTATTTCACTTGGAGTATTAGTGTCACAGTTTAATTTTTTTCTGAAAAATGGAGAACCACATTCGATTGCTATGTAACAATGTTAAGAAGTCATCCCGATCTATGCCAAGCGTCATAATAGAATCTTCACAGTAGCTATCATGAATCAAGGTCATAAAGCAGAATGTCAGAAATGATATAAAATCTAAAAAGATGTAGAGAAACGACTATGTTGTTGAGATGTGAGATCATCTTTTGAATTACTCATATAATGGTTTCCTTTCTTTTTTTCAGGTTTTTGCACTTAGTAAACTTAACAGCATAGTGGATGATTTCTGGGCTGAGATTTCAGAATCTGTGGACAAAATGTAAGAACAAATACAGATTATACATGCTTTTTATAATTCATTGTGCATTGTTCATTGCCTTATTCATAGACAGATAAAGATTTATCTGTGTTCTTGAAACAATGCCATGATGTGTTTTTTCTTGTTTTTTAGTGAAGTACTTTATGAAGATGAATCATTCAAACACAGACAGCTCTCGGCACTTGTTGCTTCCAAGGTAATCTCCTATACACTGGTTCTAGTTTTCAAACATTGCTTTGCTGATATTCAAAGCCAGGTTAGATAATTTGCTCAGCAAATGATCTAAAATTTCCCTAAATACTAACAGCATAATTCTAGTACTCCTGTCCTTTTTTGCATGTTGTACTGAATGTCTTTTTTTTCAGTAGTGAGTAGTAAGAATTGTTTTTTTTTTGTAGGTGTACTATCATCTGGGCGCATTTGAAGACTCTCTCACATACGCACTTGGTGCAGGTGACCTCTTTGATGTCAATGGCCACTCCGAATATGTAGAAACTACTATTGGTAAGTTAACAACAAAGGAAACCAGAAAGACATTTACAGCACAAAATGATAATGTTGTAAGTACCCAATGTACTGTAGAAGGCAGTTCTAAAATTGCATTTTTTTCATAACAAAAATGAATACTTGAAAATGTGGATGAATCATGTGATTAGTTTAAGTATCATCTTGACTCTCACAAATAATTAATGAAATAGGCAGTGGTCAGCCTTAAGGCTACCATTTTATATTTGCCATCCACCATTTGCACTGACATGGCTACTTGAAAGATGTATATAGTTGTCCACAGTTTTCCTGCCTTTTTGTACCTTTCTGAACTTAATGCAATTCCTATTCCTTATCTTAGCTAAATGCATAGACCACTACACCATGCAGCGACAGAAACAGGCAGATAATTCAGATGAGAAAATCAATATTGATGCAAGACTAGAGGCTATTGTCAATAGGATGTTCAGACGATGCTTTGACGACTGCAAATATAAACAGGTACTGAATACCAGTTGGTAAAAGAGACATAGATTCTATGTACTGACAATTGAATGGTTTTTATGCTGATTAGGCTGTAGGAATTGCTATAGAGACAAGACGGCTGGATATATTCAAACAAGCTATACTCAAATCTGTAAGTAACATAATGTATCTGATGTTCTTGAATCTTGAATCTGTTGCAATCACACATTTTTAATAGGAATTCCTTGTCCTCCTGACCAACCAATAATAGTGGTTTAAGAAATTTATATCCATTTTTTTCACAGGATGACATTCCTTTCATGCTGCAGTACAGCCTCAAGGTCTGCATGTCTTTAGTACAAAGCAGACAGTTCAGGAATCAGGTATTTGTCATCTACTGTATGCACAGGTTTCAACAATTACATGTAGCAGTCAGGTGGTGAAAATGTGTGTAAATGCAACCAAGTGCAGAGAGACTTAAAGTGACTTGTTAAACACCTGCACAGGATTTGCTAGGGCGGGTGCACAGCCATGGTGCCATATAGAAGTAGGGAAATATTGGATGATCCTTCAATAAGAAACGATCCACTTCATGGTGTCTAAGGGGGTTCCTGTGGACTTGTTTGTTTCACGTGCCTGTATGTATGTGCCGCCCAGTGTTTGCATGCAGTATGGTTTATTTATTTTTTGCTCAGCATTTTATGGTTTGTTGTTTTATTGTTTAGGTAGATGAAGTGCAAACCATATTGATGTAAATTGTTTCTAGCCTTTCCTATCTAGTCCTTCCTTGTTAACTGGAATGTCTTATGTGTCATATTCTTTTCCAGATACTCAAAGTGCTAGTGGAGCTCTATCTGCACCTGGCCACACCTGACTATATAAGTGTATGCCAGGTACGTATGACTTGCCAGGAATAAACCTACGTAAATGTACTGAGTTCATGATGTATGAAACTCATGTAACAAAATACGTTTTTGTTGGGATGTCTGCTCACAGAGCATCAGTAATATGTTTTTGGTTGTTGTTGTTTGTTTTTACTTACCTTCTTTGTTGTTTGCTTTTAGTGTTTTATTTTCCTGGATTACCCTCAAGGTGTAGCGGACATTCTTGAAAAGCTAGTCAAGGATAATGAGGTGAACATGACTTTACGCTTACAGTACATCTTATGATGTGCCGCACACTACCATGGGCACTAATTCAAAGCTTTTACAAAGTTAGCCAATTACACCAGCTTCTGAAAATCACAGCTATTTGCTGACACAAACTTGATAACTAGGATTCTTTTGTGCTTTAATGTGCACTCAAGTATATCTAGTATACTTAATTTCGTGTCATACAGTGTTTTTTAATTGGCCCAGATAACTACAACCAGTTACATGAATATTAGTTTTCCTCCTATGGTCACGCTTGCATGGTTCTACTGGACAATGTGATTAATACAGTATTTTTTATGTCCTTATTGCCGTCCACAGAAGGATCAGACCCTGATGGCATACCAGATAGCCTTTGACCTTTATGAGAATGCCACACAACAGTTCCTGTCAGTTGTCATAGCAGCCTTACAAGCAACAGTGCCTTTCAGCTCAAGCTCATCTGCTGAGACTAAGACTGAGAAGAATGACACAGAGAAAAATGGGTGAGTTGACAGTTGTGATGAGCTAGTGTAGTACATGGTGATGGTGCCGATTATGATAGTAGGGATTGGCGTGATGATTTTGATAGTAGTGATGATTTAAAAGGTGATGATGATGATTATGATGGTTATGAAGATGTAGTGATGATCTAAAGCAGATGATGATAATGATTATTATAATAATTATTATTATTTTGAGTGATGATCTAAAGCGGATGATAAGATTATGATAACAAAGATGGTGGTGATAATCATGGTATTAGTGATGATCTATAGATAATGGAAATGGTTGGGATGATAGTGATGGCGGTAATGATGGTGATGGCGGTAATGATGGTGATGGCGGTAATGATGGTGATGGCGGTAATGATGGTTATGGCGGTAATGATGGTGATGGTGGTCATAATGGTGATGGTGGTAATGATGGTGATGTTGATGGTGGTCATGGTGGTGGTGGTGACTATTATGATGATTGATAGCCATGGTGATAGCGATGATGTTAAGATATTTAGGTAATAATAGCAAATGGTTCATTTAAATATTATATCACAGTATATTGATTATTGTGTTTTGATTATTAGGGATGTGGCCATGGATACAGACGAGGAAAAGAATACTGCGGTGGAGAAACCAAAGCATGAGGCTCAACTTGTAAGCAGTATTTACTATTATACGTACATCTTTTCCTTGTAGCTGACTGGATTTGTTTGACTAAAATAAAGTATAGATTTTAAAAAATGTCAGTAAGTAGAGATGTGGTCAGTACAAAAGTGGAAATGAAGTCACCTTGCTAGGTATTACAGGAAAACCATGCAAATGTGCACTGTGCAGAACCAGTGTACTCTTGAAACAACAAGTTCAGATAGTGGCTGTGCTGTACAGTAGGTCTGTTGCAGTTCTGGACTGATTTTTTGAGAGATTAACTCTAATAATGAGTACAGTATTCCTCTAAAATTTGACAAACAGGAATTTTAACTAATAATTTTTGTGTCATCTGTTCAAACAACGTAAAAATAGTATCCCTACCACGACACTTTGCAAAAACTTCAAATTCTTAAAAAGCTGCATTTGATATTTTGCCTTTTATTATTACTCAAGTACTTACAGAAAGGAATCCTCTGCCTTATTTGATGTAAAATGGGCTTATTTGGATCATTTTTCATCATGTTCTACCTGACCTCAGTATAAGGTTGATTCTTTATTCTGCTATTAGACAATTGTACTCTACACCAACAGAGTGAGAGTGACAAGGCACTACAAGACAAAGTCTCAAAACTGGCTGCTATACTGCGCGGCGACACCTCCATCGCCCTGCACCTTGAGTTTCTCATCAGAAATAACCATGCAGACTTACTGATCCTGAAGAACACCAAGGACTCCGCTAGAAACTCTGTCTGTCACACTGCTACCGTTATCGCCAACTCTTACATGCACTGTGGGACAACAAGTGACACATTTTTAAGGTCAGTAAAGCACTTATTGTTATTTTTTTAAGGTCAGTAAAGCACTTATTGTTATTATTTTAAGGTCAGTAAAGCACTTATTGTTATTATTTTAAGGTCAGTAAAGCACTTATTGTGCATGCATCTCAAAAAGGTTTATTTGATATAGTTTTTAGTAAAAAGTGGAACATAAAAGGTAAACATACAGTATTGAGTCACAGTAGCAGGAAGTTCAAATTACTGTATCTTGAGTAAAAATAACTAAAAATTGGTCTCTCTAATTATTGGGGAATTTGAGGTATTGGGGTTCCTCTGTATTAAATATTTCGACCACTTGTACCACAGGTTGGGTGATAAATCTTTGAAGAATTGATGGTGATAAATCTTTGAAGAATTGATGCTTGGATGCTTTAATCTCCGGTCCATATTTGCAGAGCTTTCGTTGTACAGTAGCTTCACCAGTAGCCTATACTCTAAAATGACTGAATTCTGCTAGACTTTGCTGACCTTGAGTTTTTTTATGTAGAAATAACCTGGAGTGGCTTGCAAGGGCAACTAACTGGGCCAAATTCACAGCAACAGCCAGTCTTGGTGTCATTCATAAGGTGAGATTATCCCTATTAAATCATATGTCAAAAGAACTTCAGTAAATTATGAGGTAGCACATGTACCTCTTTATATTTCAGTACATAACTTAGTGATATGCCTTTTGCAGTTGCAGCTGTAGAATCATTTGACTGTCCTGGAGAGCAGGTTTTTCTCAATAGTATATTTTCTATAAATTACTTGCCCCTTGCAATTTTCCATTGCAAACCAAAATTTTGGCTCATTTGCTGCTTGCAAAACTGACAAGCATGTTAACACCTACATGAAAATATAGCACCTTTTCAGTATAACACCTCTGTGCTGTATTTCCACAGGGACATGAGCAAGATGCTCTAAAGCTGATGTCCTCCTACCTCCCCAAGGATGGGACAGGTGGTAGTGCCTACCAGGAGGGCGGCGGCTTATACGCCCTGGGCCTCATCCACGTCAACCACGGTGGCAACATCACAGAGTACCTTCTTCAGCAGCTAAAGGAGGCTACGACAGACATGGTGCGGCATGGTGGCTGCCTGGGCCTCGGATTGGCCTCCATGGGCACAGCAAAGCAAGATGTGTATGAGCAGCTCAAGTTTAATCTGTACCAGGATGATGCCATCACGGGCGAGGCAGCAGGGCTGGCCATGGGTTTGGTTATGCTTGGCTCCAAGTCTGCGGCGGCAATCGAGGACATGGTGGGATATGCGCAGGAGACACAACACGAGAAGATACTCAGAGGGCTGGCATTAGGCATCTCATTGGTTAGCATCCAATATTTTGTGTGTATTGTACAGTGGAATCTTGATATTACAATACTCTTGATCCATTTAAACATCTTGATTTCTGGTCTTACCATCCATTATATGGGAGATTATGATTAGGTATGATTTTCTGATATGACAATGTTTTATTTATTAATCAATATGTATATGTATGTAATATGTGCATGTATTGATAGTGTGCTAAGTGTACTCTAGTGTACTGAAAGGGTTTTGCTACTTCAGGTCATATTTGTGCATGTATTGATAGTGTACTAAGTATACTAGTGTACTGAAAGGGTTTTGCTACTTCAGGTCATATATGTGCATGTATTGATAGTGTACTAAGTATACTAGTGTACTGAAAGGGTTTTGCTACTTCAGGTCATATATGTGCATGTATTGATAGTGTACTAAGTATACTAGTGTACTAAAAGGGTTTTGCTACTTTAGGTCATATATGTGCATGTATTGATAGTTTACCAAGTGTACTAGTGTACTGAAAGGGTTTTGCTACTTCAGGTCATATATGTGCATGTATTGATAGTGTACTAAGTGTACTAGTGTACTGAAAGGGTTTTGCTACTTCAGGTCATATATGTGCATGTATTGATAGTGTACTAAGTATACTAGTGTACTGAAAGGGTTTTGCTACTTCAGGTCATATATGTGCATGTATTGATAGTGTGCTAAGTGTACTAGTGTACTGAAAGGGTTTTGCTACTTCAGGTCATATATGTGCATGTATTGATAGTGTACTAAGTATACTAGTGTACTGAAAGGGTTTGCTACTTCAGGTCATATATGTGCATGTATTGATAGTGTGCTAAGTATACTAGTGTACTGAAAGGGTTTTGCTACTTCAGGTCATATATGTGCATGTATTGATAGTGTGCTAAGTGTACTAGTGTACTGAAAGGGTTTTGCTACTTCAGGTCATATTTGTGCATGTATTGATAGTGTACTAAGTATACTAGTGTACTGAAAGGGTTTTGCTACTTCAGGTCATATATGTGCATGTATTGATAGTGTACTAAGTATACTAGTGTACTGAAAGGGTTTTGCTACTTCAGGTCATATATGTGCATGTATTGATAGTGTACTAAGTATACTAGTGTACTGAAAGGGTTTTGCTACTTCAGGTCATATATGTGCATGTATTGATAGTGTACTAAGTATACTAGTGTACTGAAAGGGTTTTGCTACTTCAGGTCATATATGTGCATGTATTGATAGTTTACCAAGTGTACTAGTTGTTTATCTAAAGTGAAAGATACGAATGATTATAAAAGGCTCTGCCTATTTCAGGTCATGAATGTATTATTATACTGATAGTGTACCTATAATGGAATACGAATGTGTGGATATTGAAAAGGTTTTGCCTATTTTAGGTCATGTATGCCCGCATGGAAGAGGCAGATGCACTTATTGAGAGCCTGTCACGTGACAAGGATTCCAACCTGAGGCGTAGTGCCATGTACACAGTAGCTATGGCGTACTGTGGAACAGGAAACAACAAGGCTATCAAGCGGCTACTACATGTCGCAGTGAGTGGTTTACTTAATACTACAAGCGATAGTAAGATATCTGAATTCAGCAAAAACTAGAGCTGTATTACTTCTGACTGATATCTTGGTTCACTTGCTACATGTACAGTATGTACTGTATGTCAGCCCCATTGCTAGTCTCAAACACAGTAGCCATTCCATTTTATTGATCCTCTTCTACAGGCTGTGTTTACGGCTAACCTTTGATTTCTCTTGATTGACAGGTCAGCGATGTCAGTGATGATGTCAGACGTGCAGCGGTGACAGCGCTTGGTTTTATTCTGTTCCGTACCCCTGAGCAGTGTCCAAGTGTTGTCTCATTACTCTCTGAGAGCTACAACCCACACGTGCGTTATGGGGCCGCCCTGGCACTGGGAATCGCATGCGCAGGGACAGGGTTGAAGGAAGCAATCAACCTGCTAGAGCCCATGACCAATGACCCTGTTAACTACGTCAGACAGGTACAGTACTAACACAACAGGCCTTAAGGTCTTTTGGTCAAGCTTGCATGACACAGTTGTTTTGTTGTGTTTTGAATTATCGACACCCCCATTATTTCAAAAAATGTACACTGTCTTCCTTGTTTGGTGGACAGCTTTGGCCACATTTTTATCCCTTATTGCTTTGAGCTTGAAGACCTTGTGTTTTGGATTCCTGTCTTCTCTTCCTACTAACTGTCTTTTCAGGGTAGACCACAGATCATAATGACATGTTTCTAGTAGCCTGTAGTGAACAGGATTTGAAATCTAAAACCCTTTATTTAACCCTGACCCGATTTGTTTTGCAGGGCGCCCTGGTGGCTAGTGCACTCATCCTGATCCAGCAGACGGAGCACACCTGCTCCAAGGTAGCCAAGTTCCGCGAGATATACGCCAAAGTCATCTCAGACAAACACGAAGACGTCATGGCCAAGTTTGGCGCCACTCTTGCACAGGGCATTATTGACGCAGGTGGGGAATCCAACTGTCTCTCACGTAAAACCATGTCGCTCCAGTCACGTGCTTGCGTTGATAATGTATCGCTTGTTTCAGGTGGTCTTAGCGTGACCGTGTTGCTTCAGTCACGTGCCGGTCACATGCTTGTGTTGATAATGTATCGCTTGTTTCAGGTGGTCGTAACGTGACAGTGTCGCTCCAGTCACGTGCCGGTCACATGCTTGTGTTGATAATGTATCGCTTGTTTCAGGTGGTCGTAACGTGACAGTGTCGCTCCAGTCACGTGCCGGTCACATGCACATGGCCAGTGTGGTGGGACTTCTCGTGTTCACTCATTACTGGTTCTGGTTCCCACTTGCTCACTTCCTCTCCCTCGCGTTCACACCCACATCCATCATTGGACTCAACTCGGACCTGAAGGTATGAGGACCATGTGGATGATTGTGTTGCCTGCTGATTTCCTAGGGTCTGTTTTATTAATACAATATGTAAACACCTTCTAAACAAATAAAATTGTTTAGCGAGTGAGCTGAGCCCAGCCTAGCATGTATGATCTACTATATGAAAACCCACTTGTAAGAACCTAGTTCTCCTGTAAGTCTGACAAAATGGTTGTGGGAACATTTGGGTACTTCCTAACAATTGAGTCAAATTAGGTATTGGATTTGTTTTACAGGCCTTGACTCACAACAGCTATTTTGCAATTGCGGTCAATATTCATGTATGTCCGTTATACTGTATCTGTAATTTTATATGTCAAGCCCTACATTTTCGTTTCATTTTGCCGTGATTGAATCTTATAATAACATTTTGATTTTTCGAGCTAAGGAATCTTATTATCCTTATTGTATAGCTCTTTAAGAACTAGGTTTTTACACTGGTTTATTAATTCATCACATAGATCACACATAGTTAATGTATTTTCTTGTTTTTCAGATGCCCAAGATGCAGTTCAGATCTAACGCCAAGCCATCTGTATACGCCTACCCAGAGCCTCTCAAACCCCCCAAGAAGGAGGAGAAGGAGAAGGTATGTACAGTCACACTGGTCATTGCGCAATTTAACAGTATAGCCAGTCACACTGGTCATTGCGCAATTTAACAGTATAGCCAGTCACACTGGTCATTACGCAATTTAACAGTATAGCCAGTCACACTGGTCATTGCGCAATTTAACAGTATAGCCAGTCACACTGGTCATTGCGCAATTTAACAGTATAGCCAGTCACACTGATCACTACATCTCGTTTGTACAGGTCACTTTCTATGGCTTATTTGTGCGTTTAAAGCAACGTGAATTGATCGTCTGCTTTGTACAGGCCACTTTCTATGGCTTATTTGTGCGTTATTAGCAACGTGAATTGATTGTCTGCTTTATACAGGTCACTTTCAATGGCTTATTTGTGCGTTTATAGCAACGTGAGCTGATCGTCTGCTTTATACAGGTCACCACCGCCATCCTATCAGTCACGGCCAAGGCCAAGGCACGCGCCAAGAAGCAAGAGTCCACAGAAGAGAAGATGGATGTGGTAAGAATAGCTAAACGCTGACAGTATACTCGCTCCTCGTGACCAGACCAAGTGTGAGGTAGCCCCGTATGTGTGAAATGCATGTCCTTCTACTTCTTTTGGGTGTTTATTCCTCGTCTCCTTGGCATTAGCCTGCTACCTGGCTCCCAGTGGGTTTATCCCTTTTTTGTTTTTGACATTTGACTCTTTCTCCAGGAGCAGGAAGTTACTAAGACCGAGACATCAAAGGTGAGATTACTTTTTTGCGAAAATTACTTGCTCGTCCTTCTCGCAAGGCAACACTAGGGTAGAAAAAAAAACATTAATGCGTCGCCAAACAAGAGGCACAGTTTGTGTATAGGGATCGCTCGCATGCTAAAAAACAAATTTTATTATGTAGGAAAAAGATGGCAAAGGAGGCGAGAAAGCGAAGGAGAGCGAGAAAGAAGAAGACGTTGCCACTGAGAAGAGCGAGCAGGAAAAGAACGAGAAAGTCGAGAGCGACAAGCCTGAACCCGAGCCAGACTTCCAGATGCTGGAAAACCCCGCGCGGGTACTGCCGCTACAGGTACCGTTCAGTAACCAACCCTGCTTTCACATAGGCGTAAAGTGCGCCACTTCAACCATATGTTTGTTTTCCCCTGATTGCTCCACACCTACGCCGAGCACCCAGTTATTCTACAGCTTGTCTGTCGTTTTCAGGCATAAACCTTTATTTCCAATCAAGATTTATAATTTCAATTTTCCATCGTTGTGAATAATGGTGATTTGTCAGCATGGAATACTACCTTGTGCCTCATCCACAGCTGAAAGTCATCTCGCTCCCTGACGACAATCGCTACCAACCACTCAAATCGGTACGTCTTGATTCCGTTGAAGGCATTAGGGGCGTTAAGCAACGATGGCCAGTACACAGTGTTATTAGTGTGAGAAATGTTATCAAAACATGTGAATGTGCGTGCCTTATCCGACTTTTCTAAATAGAGCGTGAAGTTGTCTCTCCTTAGCCGTGTGCTTCGTATCCCTCTTGCTCTAATCTGAGCGTGTGATGGCGCTCCGTTGTTGGTTGTACTCATCTAAGCGTGTTGTGCGTTCCTCGTCTTGTCTTGATCTGAGCCTGTAAATGTTCCGTGTTGTTCTTACATGAGCGTGTGATTGTGCCGTGTTGTTCTCATATTAGCGTGTGATTGTACCGTGTTATTCTCATTTGAGTGTGTGATTTTGCCGTGTTGTTATCATATTAGCGTGTGATTGTACCGTGTTATTCTCATTTGAGCGTGTAATGGTGCCGTGTTGTTCTCATATCAGCGTGTGATTGTGCCGTGTTGTTCTCGTACGAGCGTGTAGTGTAATTGTACCATGTTATTCTGATTTGAGCGTGTAATTGTCCTGTGTTATTCACATTTGAGCGTGTAATTGTGCTGTGTTATTCACATTTGAACGTGTAATGTGCAGTGTTGTTCTCATATCAGCGTGTAATTGTGCCGTGTTCTCATATGAGCGTGTAATTGTACCGTGTTATTCTCATTTGAGCGTGCAATTGTACCGTGTTGTTCTCATTCGAGCGTGTAATTGTGCTGTGCTATTCTCATATCGGCGTGTAATTGTGCCGTGCTGTTCTCATATGAGCGTGTAATTGTACCGTGTTATTCTCATTTGAGCGTGTAATTGTACCGTGTTAGTACTCGGGCTACCTGTGGTAGCACGAGTCTAGGTTTACCTTTCCTATAAGTCTATCTATCCATGTCGAAAACGTGTAAGCCTGCGATGCTCAGAGGTCTGCGGTACTCTGCCTGAAAGCGAGGCGGCTTTTGGGGAAGACTCATTCTCATTTGAGCGTGTAATTGTGCCGTCTTGTTCTCATATCAGCGTGTAATTGTACCGTGTTATTCTCATCCGAGCGTGTAATTGTGCCGTGTTGTTCTCACCTGAGCGTGTATTTTTAAAGTGTAATATCGGCGGTATCATCATGATGACTGACTCGAAGTCAGACGAGCCCGAGGATCTGATTGAACCACTTCCAGGTAAGCCCCCCAAACACATCTGAACATTTGCGATACTCCAACAGCTTCTTTCAGTGCAACCTTGGAATCGAATAGAGATATAAGCCAAACTGACGTTAATCATTTTGTATTCAGCATCGTCGACGGTTGGCATCGGCGCAGAGGAGGAAGAAGACGAACCCGAACCACCGGAACCGTTCGAATACGTGGATGAGGACTAAACACATCCCCACCCCACCCCTGTAGGGACATACACAGAATCGCGCGCGCGGTGCCCACCTCGCGTGTCATCAGATACTCCCCTCGCGTGTCATCCGATGTGTTTTGTGATAAATTATAGAGCAGTATCGTGGATTCTGTGGTAGCGCCGTTGCGTCGCGCCTGGACGTGGTACACCAGTGGTTGTAGTCAGCGTTCTATGTTTACATTTGCAGATTGTACCACCACATAATAAAACAATGATAAATTACCGGATGTGTGTGTACTATAGGGGACAGGGCCTTTTATAGACGCAAACGCTTACGGCGACTGCTTATTGTCTCGGCTTTCCGAGGAAGAATGAGAGCCGGCTAAATGGACGCAGGAGGCCACGATGTATACGTAAAATTATAAAATACACACATTAGAATTCAATACAACCAAAACCTTGATCACAGGAATAAATTTTGTAATCTGTGAAATACAAATATCTCAACTAGGATAAATACTACTTTAAACACATAATTTAAGAATGACACTTTTTCGTGAATAATCTACATGAAAGTACAGCCAATACCAATAGTTTTTACTTGCACCACTGTTGCTAGGATACTGACAACTACAAAAGACGCGAGACAGGCTTGTACTCTATCTACATTCGGAGTCCCAAACTCTCAGCTTTTCGGTGCGTGTGAGCTAAGCTATGACAAGCCCCATTCACCACAGTTTGTCTTTCAGCAACACTCTTTAGGTCAATAGTCTTTCTGCAACACTCTTTGAGTCCATAAATTGCTTGGCCATCAGAGACCCTCTTTGAGCGCCGTGAGAGTGACTGGGGGCCGACACGACCTACTGCGCTTGCCTAGTACATCCATGAGCTGGCGCACGCGCAGGTGGCAGTTGAGGACGCACTTAGCTTGCTCTTTCTCCTTGATCTTCTTCCGTCGCCCTGGAAAAATAGAAACAGAGATATGAGCATTTTTTACCGTCCAATCATCATTATGATCCCTATTCCGTGATCGGCGTGTCCAGAAAAAGGGTGGTAATTCCCAAATAGAAAGTCACTCATTGGTCAATAGCTCATTAATACTATATCGAGCACACACCGACAACCAGTAAAAAGGCGTATCCCTCCCGTAGTGGGGAATTTCACCTAGTCATGATTTCACCTGCACATGAGCAGGTTAAGATCCGGACGCCTCATACCCCCTCCACACACACCTGCCATCATCGCCGTCGTCAAATTTATAAGCGACATCGTCATTACCACAAAAAACATCATCGTCCCTTGCCGAATTCTCAAGGATTCGGGAAGGGACGGATGGATCCGGGTTTGTTCGATTGAGAGGTGGCGCCCTCTACATCTCATACATTTTTTTTCTAAAATTTCAGTCTGAAGGGGTCCTCCAGGCATCCCTGGAGCTGCCACTGACTTCCTTACCTTCTCGTAACACTCCGATAGGTCTCTGACTTTTTCTTGCCTCGCTCTCGTTCACCCATTTTTCGAACCTTGTTCTGTCCATCACATCGATCACCACACTCAAGTGTGTGCGATTACCCGCCAGCAGGTGCAGCTCCACCCTCGGGGAAATAGGCGCGATTTCTTCCAAAGCAAACTGACCGCTCGCTTGATTTGGATCTGAATTTGGCTCGAGCGTCGATGTGAAATTGTACACAAGCCACCTCGTCTTCCCTAATCCGCAAAGTCTTCGCCTCCTCCCCAACCGAACAGACTGGACCCTGTTTGCCATTCCTGGCGATATGTAAAACAGGAAAATTGTACAAATCAACCTACACTGCTGCGTAATATAAGTGGGGGTATCAATTTTTGCTATCGAGTATTTTTTCGAAGCGGAATAAAATGAAACTATTCTCACCTCTGCAAACTTTGCAACATTTTCCCGGGATGTTGACGGGGTCTTGGCACGAATAGGACTTGGGACAGATGATCTTTTCGCAGCGGACTTCCGAGTTCTACACACAATACTTGTAAGTAAATCTTGCAAGAATTGGTTGAGGATTACACTTTTCATGTGATACCACTACTAAAATAAGATTCATTCAGGAACAAGTTTACACCACTCCTCCATATATCGCTATATAAATCAGGAGCGGATATAGCATTTCGCTAACGGGGAGGTTTGGCTCAGTGTCAAAGGGGGTAGGGGGTAATATTTTGGTTACATATGGCTTTCGTGGCAGCCCAAAAAGGGGGGGGGGTTAAACCCACTAGACCCCCCTAAATTCACTACACAGTATTTTCTATGTATTTACATTTCATTCTATTTATACCAAGACTGAATCGCAAGTCATAATGAATGTAACTCATCCCGGCATCTTGTGAACGTGATGCAAAAGTCGTTACTAAATGAAACTTGTCCCGAACTGAAACTTTATCAAATACCAAAAGGTGGACATGCGACATTCGCTTTGGTCCCCCTCCCCCTTAGTATAGAAGTGTACAAATCGACGCATATTACTCGCAATCATTACAAATAACATTTAAGTTTTTTGCCATTTTTTTCTGCATATCCTGCTTGAAAAACGGATAATCCTGTATCTGAGCAAGTTCGAAAAATCGCAGATCGTGTGACGTGATGATAAAAATTACAAGTGCAAACAGGCCTTTACCAGACATGTGCACTCGAAGCAATTCGATGAGATGCCCGCGATGGTTGGTATCCAGCTTGAATTGTGACGTCGAACCCCGTGACCGCTGAAGTAACAATCAGGAAACTCGGCCAGGGGAGGGGTGGGGGGAAGGGTCGCAAGGGCCGGCGTCTGTTTTGATATAGTTGGCGCTGAATAATGAGAAAAAAAAAAAAGACTGTCAAGCAAATTGTTGTTATAAAGACAAGGCGAGGTGGAGCCTCAGTCACTTTATATTTTCTGGGGAGCAGACGACATTTTCTGCCATGCGTCCTTTTACCAATGCGACTCTACTGGGGCGGCAGTTGGTACCTTCCCCCCCCCCCCCCCCCCCCCGTTCCCCCGCTTACTAAGGCCCTGTGAAGATGGTTACTAAGGCCCTGTGAAGATGGTTACTAAGGCCCTGTGAAGATGGTTACTAAGGCCCTGTGAAGATGGTTACTAAGGCCCTGTGAAGATGGCTACTAAGGCCCTGTGAAGATGGCTACTAAGGCCCTGTGAAGATGGTTACTAAGGCCCTGTGAAGATGTTTATGATGGGGATATTATTATGATGCTAAAGATGATGATTGGGAAGTGTTTCTCTCACCCGTGCATGTACAACATCGTGGATTACAGTTCGCCCCATCTTCGCATTTGACTTTGTCACAGCGGACAACAGAGTTCTGGAGAAAAATACGTCACGTTTGTAACGAATCCTACTCTCACTAGAACTACATGTTTTCAATAATTATTACATTGTTTCATTCAATCTGGAAAGATAAATCATGGTGAAGAAGTCTCGAAATAACGATGTAAAAACAAAGGTTTACATTTCATGTACGCGCCTGAGGTCGGAGGTATAAGTGCCATACCTTGCAGGTGCAGAGAATGCATTTAGTTCTGTAGGGCTGAAGCATTGGATGCCAAGTTTCGCCTTCCTTGTACCCCCGGCCGAGCGACGAACAGCCTGGTCACAAGAAAAATAATCAATATACGCACGACAAGCCGACGGCATGCCGAGAGGGCCGAGCGACGAACGGCCTGATCACAAAAAAAAAAAAATAATCATTATACGCACGACAAGCCGACGGCATGCCGAGAGGGCCGAGCGACGAACAGCCTGGTCATAAGAAAAACAGTCAACACACGCACGACAAGCCGACGGCATGCCGAAAGGGCCAAACGACGAACGGCCTGATCACAAAAAAAATAATCATTATACGCACGACAAGCCGACGGCATGCCGAGAGGGCCGAGCGACGAACAGCCTGGTCATAAGAAAAACAGTCAACACACGCACGACAAGCCGACGGCATGCCGAGAGGGCCGAGCGACGAACGGCCTGATCACAAAAAAAATAATCATTATACGCACGACAAGCCGACGGCATGCCGAGAGGGCCGAGCGACGAACGGCCTGGTCATAAGAAAAATTGTCAATACACGCACGACAAGCCGACGGCATGCCGAGAGGGCCGAGCGACGAACAGCCTGGTCATAAGAAAAACAGTCAACACACGCACGGAAATTCGATGTAAAATCGACTGTCCTATACAACGGGAGCATACTGATATACGTGCAACAGAAGCAATTTCATGGTCAACTGGGTACTGCACAAGGAGAGAGTCATCAGCAAGTGCACGAAGGACATGAATGATATCGGATGCTTCTTACCTGCTGTCTTTGGCTGAGCCATCGGTCGCTCTAGAACAGACAAGAGATAAAATACGTAATCCCTTGGGTGATGAACTCGAAGAAACGGTGGGGGATGGGGCGATGCAATGGTAGAGAGATGGCAATGGGGCAGCATAATAAAACTAATTATGAAATGGATGATGATGATGACGACGACGATGATGATGATGAAAATGATGATGACGATGACGACGATGATGATGATGAATGCCAAATATGATAATGACGTTGATGATGATGATAATGATGGCACTAATGACGATGAACGGCGACACTTACCTGGACAGACCGGACAGCAAGATGTCAGTGACGACACTGGGTTACTACACACAGGTTTTGGACATGTCCGGATTGCACACGATACGAATCCGTCCTACAAAATAAGTGAAAACTTTCAGTAGATTTCCCACTACTACACTAAATATACTCTACCTCCTGTGGTTAACCAAAATAATCCTCTTTCCAAAATAGGTGACAAATAATTCATGAAAAGAACGCTGGAGTATTTAAAATGGAAACCGTTTATGTGTGTCCCTCCGAGTTCCTCTCTTTGTCTCTTACCCAGCAGCTACATTCCGTGCACTGATTGGGGTCTAGGTCAGCGGCGTTGCTAGGGTCAACCTTCCAGACACTTCCGTGCGAATGTTCTCTGTTTTTCAAGGTGCAGGATCTGTCTGTTGAACGCTTGACCGGCCGCGATAATCCTAAAGCGTTTTATGAGCAAACAGGAAACAAGGATAGAGCGTAAATGGAAAATAAGAAGTCATGAAAATGTAACCAATCTTGGTGCACTTTGAAAGATACAGGCAACTTTCAGATAACGCGAACCAACACCTTTGTTATCAATTTCTTTTTAAAATAAAACCATCCATAAATAAAGTCCGATCTTTCAGATTCGTGATACTGATATTTGGTTTGAAAGCTTTAAATTAGCCGCTGGAACTAGATGCTTTACGTGACTCAAAAGGGAGTGTAAAATAGCGCCTTTTTTAAGCAATACCTGGGCAGGTTCTACAGCAGTCCCCTGGCTTGAGGTAGCCGCCCGGACAAGAGCCATATAAGTTGTTACATACCACCTTGGCAGCATTTCCTTCCTGAAACCAATAACGAGCCAGTAACATAGCCTCTATAACATACCCACTACTGAGGCCCAGAACCCAGAATGCAAAAGCACAAGAAAGCACTTGAACTCGATATATCTTCCCCACTGGGGAGGGGTAAAGGATGTTAGAGTCTCACTAGGGGGAGGAGGGAAGTACGTACCAGAATGCAAGGGTACTTGAATTTGCCAAATCATCCCCACAGGGGAGGGGTGAAGGGGAAAGTGCTTACCAGTTTGCAGGAGCACTTGATGCACTCGACATATCCGCATGGGATGAGGACTGGGTACCAGGACTGGGAGATGCTGTACTTCACTTTACCCGACATGCAGTGTGTGGCGGGAGGAATGGAAGCTAAGGGAATACGTAAAACGAGAGAGGTAAGGTGCATGCAAATTTGGAAACAAAATGAAGGATGCACAGACGGGTGGATGGGCCGGAACACGAATAGACGGACATAGGACAAACAAAGGGACAGAAAGACGGACGGACGATAGGAGACTACTTACGTTTTCTTGGCCTTCGTGGTGCGCCGAGTAAGAGTGGTTGAGACACACTGGTCAGCAGAAATATACAAAATATGTGCGCGAAGCATCTGCGCAGAGTAGATAGCAGGTTTAAGAGTTAATCGTTCCAAGGCATCTCCGCACGCAGGATAAGCATTAATGCATAGCAAAATTGTGTGATTATAGGAGTGTGATTGCGTGACGTTGTTTTTTGAAGTTGGATTATTTGGAAATATCTTTTAAAATATTACGTACTGTTAGAAAATTTTAAAAGCCGTCCGAGCAGTTTTAGGCCCCTACTGAAATGCACATTAAATGCATAGTTATTTTCGTCATAAAGAAATTATCAGACAAGGTTTTTTTCCGAACAGCTAGTACAAAGTACTATAGTAATCAAAGAAAACACTTGCTTTGTTTTGTCTTATTTAGAATACCACTTGCTACTACAATCAAAACACTGTATATAAGAGTAGCTAGTTCATGGACTGTCTAGGAACTACAGGAAAAGAAAGAGCTTGAAAAACATCGAGAGATGGGCTTGATATATCGTAAGGAAAGAAACCAGAGAATTTTAAATACATAAAACACTTTTGCCAGATGCACACGCCTAGGTATACCACTGTTTTGTGTTCAAGTGCGTTGTTGTTGACTTCGTGATGCGCGACAAAGAAGAAGAATGTAATGATGATGCGGACAACTAACGTGAAAAAGTGTGTTTAATAGTAAAACCATCATTATACCTAGTCCTTAAGAAAATCTGAGTGAAAAATAAAAAAGTAAGGGGTTCTATTTCAAGTTTGTACGCGACTTAGCGTTGGTAGCGAATATACAGGAATTCAAACTATATGGAACTATTCGTGACAAACGGTATTTGATGCGACCTGTGGAGGTGGAATTGCGGTTATTAGACCGTCCCTTCCCCCAAGGGGAGCGCTCCCGTGCTGGATTAAACTCTTCTAAATGCCCTTTCTGATACTGAAGAAACCAATTAGTTTCCCCAGGACCCCACGACACAAAGGAACTCTCATAGATCGGCCTTTTGCCAAGCAACGCTGCGATGTGTACGTGTATTGATCGCTCATGGCAATGCTGCTGTTTTAGGTTTAGCTTATCACGGATTTCGATCAGGCATTTTCCTTTGACACGTTTTTAGTTATGTAACCAAGTTTTAGTCTAGGATATTCAACTAACGGGCCAGTATATTCTCGCGAGCTTTGGGATATATTCTACTTACCTAAGAATCATGTTGAAATTCTAAAAAAAAACGCGTTTTTGGCCGCAAAATCTGCGTTTCGATGCGCCTTCACCCGACTACACAACTGCTCAGGAAAGAGCTGTGATTCTGTGGTCTTCTACTGTGTTCCTGTTTCCAAACCCTTGAAGCTCAGATGAGCATAATTGTTTGAGTGGCTTTGAGTAGGGCTTTTGGCTTATTGTAACGCACGAGGACGTTTGAGACAGTTGACCCCTCGGCAGGTCCAAGCGTGGGAGATCAGACCTCTTGCTACTAAGCTGCAGTGAGTCTCTGCCAGGGACCACAAGCGACTGAAATTAAATCTTATACACTATTGAATCTCACATCTTTCCTTAGTTTTTGTTTTGTTTATTTTCCCTTTAAAATAAAACATAGTCGGGATGCGGAAGAAAGAAAACGGAAAGAGTAAAGAAAAGCCCTGCTACTTAGAGAATTCAGTTCAAGAAGATTAATGGACGAAAAAGAATGCTAAAAGTTGTCAAACTCAGAGACGATTTGAATGAAATACGTTTTCAACAAGATAGAACAGAAATGGATTCTTGTATGTTGTTTTTATACTGTTTCTTCAGAAAATAATAAATTCTTGGCAAAAAGGCGTTCTTAGAAAGCTTTCTGCCAAAACAATTCGAAAGCTATTGTCTTTGTCGGCTTGAGATTTCAACTCGTTTTGTTGAGTTCCAGTCGCGCTCTCAGTTGGTAAGGTTTTCAAGGTGTAAGGCATGCCCATAGCCCACTGCTAAGCCTATTATTCTCAATGCTAGATGGACAGATGGGTAAATGGAGCGGTGTGCTTTGAATTGGAACGGTGCAGTTAGACCAACATGGCGTAGCAGGGTTCTATGCGCCTTGGAAATGTTGTGTCTACTATACTTCTGGAAAAAAAAATCAAGCGCATTGACTAAGCAAAAAGGTATGCGATTTAGCATTCGACAGATTGAAAGTGTTAAAAGATGGTTAGATGGTGGTGATTGGCAACTGTTTGAAAATGATTAATTGATCGCCTTAAATAGCCCTCGGGGAGTTAATAACTATAATGTAACTCACTAAACACTAACGTTTAAAGGTGTTTTGGTTTTTTTTGTCTTCGTAGGTCAGACTTTGTTATGTAATCATTTTGTATGAGTAATGAACTAAAACTTTCACAATTGTTTTTAAGTGTATAATTATTAATTGTTTGTAATTTCGGTTGACTTTGGATAACTCTAGCCTTTTTGGATAACTTCAACTTATTGATTGACTTACCAGAGTGATCTACAATGCCTCTTTATCAAATTCGCTTATGCTTTATAGTTTTGTTTACAAATAGCATTTCTACTGCATGACTTTCGGTCGTTGTGGGGGGGGGGGGGGGGTGGGTGCGATCCCTTGCACCCCCTGGATACAGGCCTAAAACTTCAAATCAATCCTCATTATATGACAATTGAAGCAAGAGACGTGTTGGCTGCACCCTTAAAAATAAATCCTCTCAATTATGTATTTACAAAAATAATTATGGAAAATAGCAGTTCACGTTTCCCAGGGTGACCAGGCTCCGTTTTTGATGGCGGTTAAAACCGCTTTTGGATCGTTTTTCTTGATTATAGGCGGTACTAGGCCCCCACGGTAAAAGTCCACCCTTTTCTTCATCTCATTTACGATATCCGGAAACTTGCCACTTAGGTCGTGCCGTTCAGTGGGGTCAGCGGTAATATTGTAAAGCGCAACCTCAATGACCTCTTGCATCTGTAGAAAGGAAAAGAGGAACATTTCCATTTGAACCATGGCATGAAGTCCTAGATAAACACATCCTTGCTAGTTTCATTTCGAAGTTTTATAGTTTATTTACAAAACTCAATAAAACAAAATTCACAAACCCTTTTCCAATTCAGCTGATGGAAATAGGATGCATTTCAATGAGTGCGTCTATCAATTTCTAGTGCTTAACTGACAGCGATGGCTGTCCAAGAAAATGCCTCAAAGGAACAAGAATAAACATTCCAAAACCTTTATGTTTAGTGAAGAATCCCAGCCCCTGATAGTCACACTTTCTCTTGCCCTTCTCTCTTCTTACCTTGGCACTTCCTAAGCCTTCGTTCGCAGTTATCCCTGGCTCTCGTAGCTCGGGCGGTACAAGCCACGTGGCATTAGGTACCTTCAGCAATAGCTTCATGTCACGTGACCGCAAGGCCACACCCTCAAACACGAAAGCCGTAGGTACGTCTATCTTGAGGTCTATGTTATGGAGGATCTCTTTGCGAGGCGAGGCAGTGTCTTGTTTTAGGGCGTCCCATAGATCAACACCATCAAGGGAATCCTGCATGCTTCCTCCTAGTGAAATACCCAGAAAATGCGTAAGAAGCCACCCCCTAAAATATCGGGCAAGCCAAACTTGGTCCAAATATATTATTTCCATTCGTTCTTTGTAACTCAGCCTCCTTCAGTCAATATTCTCATTTTGACTTATTAGCCCGAATACACGTCAAGACACCAACGTATAAACATGTCTGTAAAACAATATGAGTACGAAAAACTAGGAAGCAAAAAAAAACATAGAAAAGGCATTTTGTAAAGAAAAGATGTTAGGGGCAATTCATCATTCGTTCTCTTAAATATGGATAGAATATTTTTTCTCGTTAGGCTTCATTTTTTGGGGGCAAGACAAAATGGATGGCCCTATCCCTGGTCGTCTTGCTTTAGAGACTAGTTCTGCATTCACACCAAAACCATGTTTAGTTACACATCAAGGTTTTTTTTTGCCTGATAACTTGCCAAGTTTCTCATTGTGTTGAATTCTTACTAGCTAAATGTACAGCACAGTCTATTCAGTTTTGTTCTTGGTTCTGTCCACTCTTGGGAGATTGAGATTTAAACCAGGTAAATTAAACCACCTTTAAACTGGTTTAAGTGCTGGTGTGAAAAAGGCCACACCACTAAGTACACCACTCTCTTAAAATAATGTCAGTAAATGTCATAACATACCTGCAAGATGGACCAAGGTGGGGTACCAGTCAGTGACATGCATTAAGCCATTGTATATCATGCCGTGTCTTGGAGCCATAGGGCCACTAACAAACCCTGCACCTCTAACCCCACCCTCCCACAGGGTGTTCTTCTCCCCCCGCAAAGGGTAGTTGTAACCTCCTGCTGTGTGAATACCGCCATTGTCAGTACTGAAAACGAGCAAGGTGTTTTCCCATAATCTGGAATATCAAAGGTAAAAGATTACTTTTGGGTAAAGAAAGGCTCACATATTAAACATTACCTGTTCTTTCATGCATTTAATATTCTTACAGGGTCACAGCAGGAGGTGAAGAACTGGGAACACAACCCCCCCAATAATTTAAACAATTAAAAGTAAATGATCAATAGGGGCGTGGCTGTGCCCCAAAATATTTTTTAATGTTTCTGAATTGTGCTCCCCCCAATACTTCAAGGCCTGCTATGGCACCGATCATTGTCATTAGTTGGATAATGCAGGGAAAATGAGAGCAGCCAAAAAAAAGTGATTCTAATGGTGGGGAATTGAGGGTCACAATAGGCTCTTCAGGAAATGGGGTTCACTGTTACAGATTACAGGAAATCTAGAACAATTCAAGCTCAAGGGATTTATGTAACTTGTTTATAGCGGAGCTAGCGCGGCCGCAGGCCGCACGCGGAGCTCCATAGGTATAGAAATATGGTATAGCTACGCGACTTGGTTTTGTGGTCATCGCGCGGGTATCCTGTGGTGTCACAATCCATCCATCCAGTCAATCGTGCAACTCCCAGGCCCCCTCGGTCTTACGTTTTTACGTATTTTTATTTTTTTACCGCCATCAAAGATCGTATGTTCACAGCAAAAAAGGCAGATTGAAAATAGTATGTAATGAGAAAAAATGCGGATTCAAATGGGCTGAAACCTTTGAGGAACCGTTTTGTCTGAAGTACGAGCCGATAGTAAAATCTCACTTAGCTTGTTCGATTTATACATTTGTTTATAGAGTTTGCTTTGAGAATTCGTGGTCTAAATCAAACAATTTGAGCATAACAACATCCTTTGATATTCTTCGTTCTCTCTATACTTTATTGACTGCGTAGGCTTATTTATAGGCTGACAAATATCATTCTGTCATTTATTGCTAAAGAAGACCTTTCTTGTCTTTATATTCTGTGTATTTAGTCTTCTCGAAGATACAGCAACTTTTTCAACATTATCATAACTACAAATAACTTATATATACTATATATACTTACTATATATTAACATACACCAAAAACTGGAAATCGACTCTGCCAAATTTTCGTCTTTAATAAGAATTCTTCAGGGCAGACTGAAGAAGGTGAATCGTTACAAGCTTATTTACATCAGAATAGTGGCGCGAGACGCAAAAACATTACAACTGACAAAAACGCGCATTTTCTAGAATAGCGCGCGCTATGGATAAAAAGAATTTACACATCTCTACGTGGGTTCCTACTACAAAAAAGTCATCACTATTAAGACCCCGCGGGTAGATAGACTTAAGCCGATAAGCCCACTGGCCTTCCCTTTCCCTAAGCTGAGCCTCAGAGTTACACTTATCTATAAGTTGTACCATAACATTATTAAGACCTAAATGATTGTCGCAATGAAAATGTTGATAGATAAGGTCATCCTTAACTCTTTCACTAACCGGTAAACTAGGGTGCTTATCTAACCTACTTTTATGATTATTAAAACGCTTCCTAAAACTATTGATAGTAGACCCTACGTATTGCTTGCTACACATAGAGCAAGTAATTAGATAAACAACAAAATCTGAGTTACAGTCCAAGTCAAAATTAATGACATATTTCTTGTTAGTAACTGTACTGCGAAACTCCCGCCCTGTCTTAAGAAAGTTACACACCCTACACCTTTTACTGCCACACTTACCACAACCTCTAACCTGAGTACTATCCTCTTTAAGAGAGGAGTGCACCAACATATCCTTTAAACTCCTAGGTTTCCTATAAGCCACCATAGGTACCCTACCAATAGCACCCCTACATCTACTAGAAGATTCTAGAACTGGCTGTAAATTACGAAGAATACCAGGTAAATTAGGTAAAGCTGGATGAAAAGTGACTACAAAAGGTACACGATCATTCTCACCTTTACGCCTGTCTTTCAATGTGTCGTCCCTAGGAATACGTCTAACCCGATCAACTTCCCTCCCCACAAACCTGCTGTCATAACCCCTATCAACTAAATAACCTTGTAACTCTAATACCCTCTTTTCGAAAGAAGAGTCTTCCGAACATATCCTACGAATACGTAGTGCCTGCCCAAAAGGAATGCCTTTCTTACAAGCTATATATTAACCTTACAGTTACAAGTTATTATTTAAATGTTGTTTTGAAAGAAAAAAATACTAATAATTGTTTTCACTTTTATTTAGGAAAAACCAACAAAGGACTACTCGAGGGCCATGATTGATGCTGAAGGCTGGGAGGCATGAGAATAGGCAAATGTCTTAAAGATAATAAAGTAGGGGATTTCTTACTTTGATACAGCAGTAAATGTGAAATAGGCTTTTTTAAAGCACTTGCCCTCAATGATAAATCTGAAAACATTTTTCTATCAACCTAAAGATAATGAGGAAAGGGGAAATGTTAGGAGAGTGCTCAACCAAGTTGTTGCATTACTGATTAGTTTTTTTTATTAAAGCTATAGTCCAATTTCTTCCTTTTCTCTCTCTCTCTCTCATTTTCTCAACATTTTCAATCAATTTGCATATGTGGATCCATGGTTTCTATATATAAAAAAAAAAAACAAACAAACAGCAGGCCACCATCCTACAGGGTGGGTGCACCAATGTCTAATGCATGACTGGAGGTATATTTGTGGATAATTTCCTTGGTGATGGAGTATCACCAGTAATAAGTGATATATTAATCTTCCATATGGCACCTGAAGTGTATCTAACTATATCATTCTATCTTTGGAATGCTGTTGCATCTATCATTTGTTTTTTGCAAGGGCAAAGCTGGTCAGAATGTAGCTTTGATACAAGTGTACATTAATGAAACTTCTATCAAGGGAAGGGTTTTTTTATTAGAGCAAGGTCCAGGGGGGGGGGGGGGGGGGGAACTCTCCAGAAAGATAGACGGGGGTGCTCGGTCTATCTTTTAAGGTATAAAATTCTTACCAACTTCTATCTCTTAGGGTGTGTTTTAGGATTTTTCCAATTCTGCTATCTTTTAGGGGTTTTCACGCCCGGGGAGGAGGATTTTTCCGATTCTGCTATCTTTGAGGGTGTCTTACGCTAAGTGGTGGCCCAATCGCTTGAAATGTATTTTACAATAAACCACAAGTCAACTGGTCAACTTTCGACTTTATTGTCGTAACATAACATATTTTGTTATGTCGTAACATAACAATATAGGATCCGTCAGCAAATTAAAACCAGCATTGTTTTTTTAATGCTATCTCTCAGGGTTAAAAATTCCTCTGACCATACCCAATGTGCTATCTTTTTGGGGTACGAATTGGTGTTGACCATATGCCCTCAGTTAAAATTGATTATGCTGTCAAGCACCCCCGTCTCTCAAACTCCCGTTTCTCAAAGTCCCCCCCCTACCCCCCCTGGGAGCAAGGTACCTAAATTATATAAAGACAACATCAAACTTGTGCTTTTTCAATAATAAATCTGTAAAGAAAACAGTTTTATATCAAACCTGTAGGTAAAGAGAAAGGGGAAAATGTTAGGAATACGCTCATTTAAGCTATTATTGCATTATTGTTATATATTTTTTCAAGTAGAGTCACAATTTGTCAAATAGAGTCATTAATTTCTCCCTTTTTCTTCTCCTCATTGACTTTTTGTTATGTTTATTTCTCTCTGACATAGGTCAATGAACATGGTTTGGTTTGAAATTAGAAATTTGAATTAAGCACTTTCAGTAATAATTTAGGATTTGCCTTCATAGCATTCATTTTTGAGTAGCCAGTATGGTTGGATCCAGGGTTTCTAAAACCAACAGGCCAATGGGTGGGTGAACCAAGATTTTATGCATGACAGGAGATATATTTGTGGAGTTTTCAATATTGACACAAATTTTTGGGCGAAATCCCCCCTTGGCAAAAGCTAGATCCACCCCTGAACTTTAGTATGGCATCTAAATCTTTGGAATGCTGTTACATCCTTGATGTATTCTTCACAAGGTCAAAGCTTGTTAGAATTGTGTTTTGATAAAAATATACATAGTGGAACTTCTATAAAGGGAAATAAGAATTGACCATTAGACTCTTAAAAAAAACATTCTCGTCAACTAAGACACCTTGGACTTTGACAGCCTTTTTCACACCAAGTTTTAGTATTTTGTTAACTTTCGTACTGCATATTTAATATTATCGAATAAGTGCTTGCTTGATCCATTTGGAGGGGCCAATACAATTCATAATTACATGGCAGTAAAATTTGACTTATTTTTAATCACATTAAAAAAAAATACTAGAGACACCAAGATCCCCTCTAGAACTACCTCTATCAGTCAACACAAAAAGGTGTTAAATGCTGGCTCCGCTTTTAGGCAGTGCCTAAATTTATATATTATATAGCCTTTGTATGTAAAAGCAATCAAAATCTTCTTATTTCTCTGGGTGTTGTTAGACATGTCACACCGGCTCTCGAATGGTTAATTGTGTGAGGTGTGCTATAACCCATTGTTAGAATTGACATATTGAAGATTGAAAACACAAATCTAGCCAACACTGGTGCACTCATGCCGAGTGTGCCAAATACACAAAATGGTACAAGCACAGCAGTTTTACACTAGATTTTGCATGACTTCAAATGATTTTGATAAACACTCCTGGGATTGGGAAGTTAACAGAGAATGTGTGACCTTTCTTTCCTCATAAACTAATAATCTATACAGTAAGAAAACAGTCACATAATCAACCATCATGTGAGCAACTCACCCTGCAGACTTGAGAGCAGAGGTGACATTACCAATGGCCTCATCCATGATATCTACCATTGCTGCATGAGTGCGCCGCGTCTTGTCTTTGATGAAGGAATACTTGTCAATGTATTCTGGTGGGGCCTGCACAGGCCCATGGACGTTTTGGAATGGAAGGTACAAAAACAATGGAGATGAAGAGTTGTGACGATGAATAGTGTCAACTGCACGCTGGAAAGGAAAAAAACCCAAGAAACTAATAAGCTGTTGACATTTTTTCATTGGAGGCTTAGGGAGCTGTGTGCTTGAAAATAGGGATGGACATGAAATTTAGACACACTTTTATTTAATAATGAAATTTATCATCAACGCTATGGGCCCAGGTATAAATAATTAACAGCTACAATTGACCAATTCTCTCAGCTATTAGCTATTTTTCTCCATTCTCTGTTAAGCAAAAGTTGATAATTTATTTTATAATAACTAAAAAAATACAAAAGGTTATTTCTAAACTTTTTACCTTCCTTAATTGACATGGAGAAAACTAATTGTATCATAACCAATAGTAGACAAGTTATATTTAAAAAGAAAAATATATCAGGTTACAATTATTTTTAGGAACTTGAACATATGTAGCAAGAAAATTTAATAATTTTGTGAGCCATTTAATGAAAGGAACCCATTTCCCACAAGATGGATTAAGTAATCATTCATGCAAGAAGGAACCAAGGTCCCATTGTTATGTGGCAAAGAGCTTTTCCCATATAGGTTTTTCTTTATACAAAACATACTGGTAAGAACATATAGTAAGATCTAAATTATGTGGAAAATGTGCTCCCTAATACTGTATATCTTATTGGTGATTTTCTGTTTTGAACCAATCGGATGGAGCAGGGACAATAGTTTTTTTTTTCTCTTCTAATTTTAACAAGGTTCCCCACATCAACTTTCTCTTATAAGCCATGTTACAAAAAAATATAATCCCTTACAATAAATATTAAAAAAACATTAGGTAAAATCTTGTTTTAAGTGTAACTTATGCTTGAATTCTGTGCCTCGGCCAATCAAATTTCTTGTATTAACCCATTGACTCCTGGCTTTTTTTGAGCTGAATTTACAAAAAACAGACTGAAAACAGATACCTCCCCCCCTATTCTGAGTTTTATACAGCCCGTCAAAGTCAAACACAGCTGCACCTAGTCAGTGGTATCCAAGCTTTCCAACAGTGCTTTGTGGTCCCCACTTTTAATCCCTCGTAGTTGTGCTGAAGCCAGCACAAGTTGATGGTTGCTTGTATTTTTCATAAAAAATACAGCTATGACCATATTAGGAGAGTGTCTCAGGACATCATGAAGTCTTTTTGGGCATAATTGAGTGCTTTGCATATGGATATTTGCAAGCAAAGGTGGATTCCTGATTATTTTTTCTTGTTTGGCTTTGCCTGGATAAGAAAAATAATTTTCTAATGAATCACCACAGCTCTCCTAAATACTGTCTTTTATGAAACCAAATTGATTCCAAAATTGTTTACACTGCTATTCTGGGTCTGTATGACCTGGATTGATTTGTTTGGCTTTGGGGTGAAAAGACTTATAAAAAACCATCTGACTTTGGGAAGAGGAGTGTTGATTGGCCCTCCCCTCATGAATTTTCCCCTGGATCTCCCAGAATGTTCTGCAATACGTAAAGACATCTTCGTGGTTGTACAATCCTTCAAGGAGTGGACATTGTGTTTTGAGGCCATGGAAATGTACCTGGATGATCAGAATAAAGGTATCTATTTGTGTCTTGAGCTGTGTTTGCTGATCTCTCTCCCTTGTGTGGTATTTTGAGCGTTTTATTGAGAGGGGTGATTCTGCTTTTCTCTCCTTGTTCGATTTGAGATTTGTCAAAGAACCTGTGCTATTATTTGGTTTAAGAGTAGATGCCAACACCTTGGTTGGATGCATATCTGCAAGACCATTTATCCCTTAGACTGATGCCTGAGTATCTTCATCTTGTTGTGTTTATTTTGCATTTATGAATTTTTTGGGTTGTGGGTACTTCCCAAAGCCGGTACAGGCCGGTTGAGGGGTCAATGTGTTTACCAACACATCCTAAAAATCATGCTTGCCTCACTGCCTAAGAACAATGCCTTTTTCGCAAGCTTAGGTGCATACAACAGTGTAAGGAAATTCTGCTTGATAGACAAACAAGCCTCCTTTAAGTTATGTCTGATATTCTAACAGATAATTCTTATTTTAAAACCATTGAGGAAACCACAGGGAGCCCAAATTCTATAAAAATATTTGCCTTTATAAATTTAAAGCAGCAGTGTCAACCCACTTTTGGTACTTTTCCTGTATATTCATCATCAAAGTAATCTTATAACAAAACCTTGCCTGAATCTGATGTTTTCTTGGGCATTTTTTTCTAAAGAAGCTATGCATATCATCCCTATCAATGAGTCCAGTCATGTCCAAGTAAAAAAAATTCTATTTTCTAGGTTAAAGATTTTCACTTGCTAGAAATGGCATATATGTGATCCAATCCACTGGTGTATGTCACAGCACAAGTCTAAAAAGGTCTAGTTATTTTGATTAAAATCTAGGGGTGGTTGATTAACCCATTGACTCCTGGCTTTTTTGAGCTGAATTTACAAAAAAACAGACTGAAAACAGATACCTCCCCCCCTATTCTGAGTTTTATACAGCCCGTCAGAGTCAAACACAGTTGCACCTAGTCAGCGGTATCCAAGCTTTCCAACAGTGCTTTGCGGTCCCCACTTTTAATCCCTCGTCGTTGTGCTGAAGCCAGCACAAGTTGATGGTTGCTTGTATATGACCATATTAGGAGAGTGTCTCAGGACATCATGAAGTCTTTTTGGGCATAATTGAGTGCTTTGCTTATGGATATTTGTAAGCAAAGGTGGATTCCTGATGATTTTTTCTTGTTTGGCTTTGCCCGGATGAGAAAATAATTTTCTAATAAATCACCACAGCTCTCCTAAATGGTGTCTTTTCTGAAACCAAATTGATTCCAAAATTGTTTACACTGCTATTCTGGGTCTGTATGACCTGGAATTGATTCTTTTGGCTTCGAGGTGAAAAGACTTATAAAAAACCATCTGACTTAGGGGAGAGGAGTGTTGACTGGTCCTCCCCTCGTGAATTTTCCCCTGGATCTCCCAGAATGTTCTGCAATACGTAAAGACATCTTCGTGGTTGTACAATCCTTCAAGGAGTGGACATTGTGTTTTGAGGCCATGGAAATGTACCAGGAGGATCAGAATAAAGGTATCTATTTGTGTCTTGAGCTGTGTTTGCTGATCTCTCTCCCTTGTGTGGTATTTTGAGCGTTCTCTCCTTGTTCGATTTGAGATTTGTCAAAGAACCTGTGCTATTATTTGGTTTAAGAGTAGATGCCAACACCTTGGTTGGATGCATATCTGCAAGACCATTTATCCCTTAGACTGATGCCTGAGTATCTTCATCTTGTTGTGTTTATTTTGCATTTTTGAATTTTTTGGGTTGTGGGTACTTCCCAAAGCCGGTACAGGCTGGTTGAGGGGTCAATGTGTTTACCAACACACCCTAAAAATCATGCTTGCCTCACTGCCTAAGAACAATGCCTTTTTCGAAGCTTAGGTGCATACAACAGTGTAAGCAAATTCTGCTTGATAGACAAACAAGCCCCCTTTAAGTTATGTCTGATATTCTAACAGATAATTCTTATTTTAAAACCATTGACGAAACCACAGGGAGCCCAAATTCTATGAAAATATTTGCCTTTATACATTCAAAGCAGAAGTGTCAACCCACTTTTGGTACTTTTCCTGTATATTCACCGGCAAAGTAATCTTATCACAAAACCTTGCCTGAATCTGATGTTTTCTTGGGCATTTTTTTCTAAAAAAGCTATGCATATCATCCCTATCAATGAGTCCAGTCATGTCCAAGTAAAAAAAATTCTATTTTCTAGGTTAAAGATTTTCACTTGCTAGAAATGGCATATATGTGATCCAATCCACTGGTGTATGTCACAGCACAAGTCTAAAAAGGTCTAGTTATTTTGATTAAAATCTAGGGGTGTTTGATTAACCCATTGACTCCTGGCTTTTTTTGAGCTGAATTTACAAAAAACAGACTGAAAACAGATACCTCCCCCCCTATTCTGAGACTGATGCCTGAGTATCTTCATCTTGTTGTGTTTATTTTGCATTTATGAATTTTTTGGGTTGTGGGTACTTCCCAAAGCCGGTACAGGCCGGTTGAGGGGTCAATGTGTTAACAAAGACATTTTTACATGCCAGTGGGCATTTTGCATTCCATGCATTTTTCTCAGTTACCTCTTAGCTGGACCGTTACTTTAAATGCAGAGGATTGAGTTGGTTTATACTAGAATTGGTGGGGGGGGGGGGGGGGTGCATTACATAGGCTCATTCCTACTTTCACATTTCCACATAGAAAAAAGACTGGGGGGGGGGGCTTTTACACTTGGTAGTGGTCCTTTAAACAGCTACAAAATAAGTTCAGTTATCAGTTAGCCCTACCCAGACCCAAGATTAATATCATCATTATCATCATTTGTTATATAAATACCTTTGTGAAAGCCCTTGTGCCATAAGTTCCCTTTTGGTCTTTGACAATCAAATCATTATCACGAAAATCCAAAAAGCCTAAAACATTGTGAGTAAAGTGGTCTTCCGCTCCACAATAGTAGCCATAGAAACTGTCAAAGCCTCTCTTGGTAGGCACAAAGTCCTCCTTGTAAAAGCCAAGGTGCCACTTGCCAACGATGTGAGTAGCATACCCTGATAAAAAATATGCTAATGTATAATGTATTTTATAAAGCATTATTTACTGGTGCCCATCTGGCAAATTTCAATATTTGTTTTCATTGTGTTGACTAACCACAATGTGCTTAAACTAGTTGCCCCATTCACCGATTAGGCTACACCTTCACAAAATCCCATGTCTAGCAATCATATGTGCCACAGAAATAGATGTTTTGGCGAGGATTGCTGTGGGGTAGGGATGGTTGATCTAGCACCCCCCACCCCTCCCATGGGACAACACTGGATTTCTCCCCCGTTTTCTGGCAGCCGCTTTTAGTTTCGGTCACGCAACGTTTTTGTGACGAGGGAAACGTTGCGTGACCGAAACTAAAAGCGGCTGCGAGGAGACTAGATCCTTCCCTGTTACCTGTACATACCTTGTTGTTTTAGTTGCTCTGGTAAAGTGCTTGAGTCAAGTGGTAGTCCCATGGGCTGCCCGGGCAGAATAACACCGTGCTGGGTCCCTGTGAAGAGAACATGTTATCAAAGTTATCAACTTTGGACCGAAAGTTAACAACAAACATGAGTAAACGAGTGGCGAACTTTACCTAAGTGGATGGGGTATTTTCCCGTCATCAGTGCTGAGCGTGTAGGCGTACATAAGGGCTGTACGTAGTAATTATCGAGAATTATTCCATCTCCTGCCAACTGGTTTATATTTGGTGTCCGGATAACCGATCCGTGGTAGCCCAAGTCGAACCAACCGAGATCGTCAACAAGTATGAATACAATATGAGGCGGAATGGCGTTTGCCTCAGACAAGATCTGAGCGCTAAGCAAGACAAGCGAGAGGGCATTTATGTGCCACATTTTAGGAGATAAGACAAGGCAGAAGATACAATATTGCAGGTTTTCAGTCTGGGGGAATATTTTGACGTCGAAAGTCTAAAAGCCAATATGCTTGGGGGACTGGGGACGTTAGCTCATATACCAAAGGTAACCCAAGCTACACGATTTTCTGTACCGGATATTTTACTTTAGAAAAAAATACTAAGGAAATTACCAGTAGCCTCTTTTTATCTAAGAAAACAAAATACTTTAACTGAAAAGATGAAACATTTATTAAAGTTACTTATGCGATAACCAGGTGTTTTAAAATGTTCATTATCATTCCTCGTCATCTTCAGATAGGACAGCGACACTAAATTGACCAACGTTAACTTTATTGCCTGCTTCTTTGTACACAGCAAGTACAACGGGTTGACAAGAGTGTCAAATTCTTCTCAAAATCAAGATCTTAGATAGATCTATTTACATTACTCTCGGGGAGTTGTGGCGCGTCTTTTAGTACTACAAAAAAATAAAGCGAATAAAATGTAGCAAACGAAATCAATTTGTATCACAGTGGAATACAGTAAAAATGAGCGGCAGGCGTGTTGCCAGGATTGGGTGAGGGGGGGGGGGGGGGGTGGCAGTCATAGTCATCATATGGTAAAAAGCACAGTATTTGAATATTCCTTTATAAGAATAGACCGCAAAAGGGAGGGGGGGGGGGGTGGCAGTCATAGTCATCATATGGGAAAAAGCACAGTATTTGAATATTCCTTTATAAGAATAGACCGCAAAAGGGAGGGGGGGGGGGTGTGTCATAGTCATCATATGGGAAAAAGCACAGTATTTGAATATTCCTTTATAAGAATAGACCGCAAAAGGGAGGGGGGGGTGTGTCATAGTCATCATATGGGAAAAAGCACAGTATTTGAATATTCCTTTATAAGAATAGACCGCAAAAGGGAGGGGGGGTGTGGCAGTCATAGCCATCATATGGGAAAAAGCACAGTATTTGAATAAGAATAGACCGCAAAGGGGGGGGGGGGGGATGTGTACGCGCCGGGCGGAGTCATTTATCAGTGTCTGTAAGGTATTTATTTACTATTATTTTATTATACTCATGTCAACTACGTGGTAGCATAGTCAAAGACCCAATGTCATTCAAAATATGGCTCCGATTCAGGATGGGGCGCTCATTTCTCTCTGCTTGGGTGACATCCAGGGGAGGATACAGGGGGGTGGATTGGGTGGATATCCACCCCCCTTTTTGAGTAAAAAATGCAAAGTCTCCTTGTTTGAAGGAAATAAATGTCTGAGGGACGGGAGGTAATGTGCTTTCGCCTGCTTGACTTTGCTGACGCGACAGATTGTTAGATCTATGTGACCTACCAAAAACCACTGGATCAGTTATAAGCCGTCTATCCGGCCATTATCCACCCCACATTTTGAAATCCTGGGTCCGCCCCTGACCTCTAAGACGTGATGACATACGGGACACACCTCCTCCCTGGGTGGACGTCCTTGTTAACAGACTCGACGCTCATAGAAATGGTCTCGAACGAGGATGCCATGGTCATGCTATGTTGTATGCGTGTTCGGTTCGTGTTGTTTGCTTGTAGGCTGCGTGCTTGGCACGACATGAGCTCTTTAAGCGCCTGCCTAAAGTTGGTGCTGAATGCCAAGCAAATCATTGGGTTGGTGACGATGCTGGTGTACGTCAGGGCCTCGAAGATGTCCGCCAGTACAAGTATCAAGGCAGAGATCTCAATTGACTCGTCTCCAAGGCGGATGTTAAAGGTAAGTGTGAGTAAGAGGACATAATAAGGCACCCAGCATATGAAGAAAGCGGTTGTGATGGCGATGGAGAGGCGAATTATTTTGTTATTCCCGCGGACGCGGTGGGAATTCACTGCTGCTCCGGTCGCTCCAGGGATGCTTCGATTCATCATTTTGACGGCGATGAGAGAGTAGACAAAGACAAGAGCCACCAAGGGAAGAGCTACGAAGAGTACAAATGTAATCAAGAGGAACAACTCTTCTGCTTCCTTTTCAGGCAACGGATGCCATCTGTAACTGCAATAGAAAGCGCCTTCTTTTTTCGTCGCTTTGTAGGTGTAAAGGTTTGTGGAGTAGGCCAACGCAGAAATGAGCCAAATAGCAGGAATTGTCACTTTTGGGGATAGAACTCGCGGCTTTTGCTCCATGGGACAGATGACGGCATAGTAGCGATCGATACCGATCATAACAGCACTGAGGGAAGATACCGAATAGCTCAGCTCTCGAGTAAAGGGCAGTATTTTACACAAGACCTTGACCACATCGAAACTTGGCACCTCGTAAGCGTAGGACATGGTTATGGCAATCTGCAGCTTTCTCGGCACATCTATCACAGACACCACAAGATCTGAAACTGCCATGTTTAGTATGAAGACATTTGCCATTGTCCGCATGCGCTTGACTTTTATAACGATAGCGATGATACACCAGTTGCCGAATACGCCAAGGAAGAGTGTTACCGCGTAGAACAAAATCAAGGCGATCCTTTTGACATCTTCTGTTCCTGTTCGAAGGTCTGTAGCGTTTCGCGAGTGATTACCGTTTTTGCTGCTACTGTGTGAATCCATGTTTTTTTTTTTTTGGCGCAAATAGCTTGGCAAACCAGAGAAGACGACGTTATCAAGGGCTTGAGAGGGAACTGAAGGTTCTTCAGCTACTTGTCTGACTCACAATGTGTTCATGTGATCATTGTCTAGATCATGTGCTGAGACGCGCGTTCGATCAGAAACAAACCATATACGTTTCGCAGAGTATCTTTAAACACTATGCTCTATTTGCACAGAGTATTGAAAACAAGGCCGAGATCAGATAGTCCTCAAACGTAGTTCGGATCATCATATATGATATAAACGGGTGACGGAACTTAAAGTAAATGTACGGTAGGATGACTAACAGTCTCAACAATATCATGAGATCCTCAACAAACACCCTTATCCGGACATCTCGTAGCGTGACACTTGTCGTCACTGAAAAGTTCACGATTACTTTATTTAAAAACGACATCCATACGGGAATTGGTTTAGTAATCGCTACCGGCTTGGAATCCCTTCTATGATCTTTTAACAGAATTTCTTAATAAGGGTTTGCTTTGTAAATAAGTGAAGCACGGGTATAATTTATTATTTTTTGTTCTCTCCACTGCTTCTAGTTTAAAGAATTTTCAAAAGAATCGACGCCGACTAAGCAAAGTAAAATACGTTGATAAACCCCATGGTGAATGCTTGATTATACCATCTTCAGAACTTACGCACCAACTAACCTCCACACAGACCAGTACGGATTTCGTGTATAATAAAGTGCATGTACTGATCTAATTGAAAAAAGTCTACCGAATAAGCCTTTTGTCAAATCAGGTCAGCGGGTAAATAACTGAGAAGGTATCGAAGTCAAGCTAGGTTACTGGATAAATATGAAACAGTGTCGCTTATCCTAAGGAGTAACGATGTACACACCACGCCTCCGTGGATGGACGTCCTTGTTCACAGACTCGACGCTCATAGAAATGGTCTCGAACGAGTATGCCATGGTCATGCTCTGTTGTATGCGTGTTCGGTTCGTGTTGTTTGCTTGTAGGTTGCGTGCTTGGCACAACATGAGCTCTTTAAGCGCCTGCCTAAAGTTGGTGCTGAATGCCAAGCAAATCATTGGGTTGGTGACGATGCTGGTGTACGTCAGGGCCTCGAAGACGTCCGCCAGTACAAGTATCAAGGCAGAGATCTCAATTGACTCGTCTCCAAGGCGGATGTTAAAGGTAAGTGTGAGTAAGAGGACATAATAAGGCACCCAGCATATGAAGAAAGCGGTTGTGATGGCGATGGAGAGGCGAATGATTTTGTTATTCCCGCGGACGCGGTGGGAATTCACTGCTGCTCCGGTCGCTCCAGGGATGCTTCGATTCATCATTTTGACGGCAATGAGAGCGTAGACAAAGACAAGAGCCACCAAGGGAAGAGCTACGAAGAGTACAAATGTAATCAAGAGGAACAACTCTTCTGTTTCCTTTTCAGGCAACGGATGCCATCTGTAACTGCAATAGAAAGCGCCTTCTTTTTTCGTCGCTTTGTAGGTGTAAAGGTTTGTGGAGTAGGCCAACGCAGAAATGAGCCAAATAGCAGGAATTGTCACTTTTGGGGATAGAACTCGCGGCTTTTGCTCCATGGGACAGATGACGGCATAGTAGCGATCGATACCGATCATAACAGCACTGAGGGAAGATACCGAATAGCTCAGCTCTCGAGTAAAGGGCAGTATTTTACACAAGACCTTGACCACATCGAAACTTGGCACCTCGTAAGCGTAGGACATGGTTATGGCAATCTGCAGCTTTCTCGGCACATCTATCACAGACACCACAAGATCTGAAACTGCCATGTTTAGTATGAAGACATTTGCCATTGTCCGCATGCGCTTGACTTTTATAACGATAGCGATGATACACCAGTTGCCGAATACGCCAAGGAAGAGTGTTACCGCGTAGAACAAAATCAAGGCGATCCTTTTGACATCTTCTGTTCCTGTTCGAAGGTCTGTAGCGTTTCGCGAGTGATTACCGTTTTTGCTGCTACTGTGTGAATCCATGTTTTTTTTTTTTTGGCGCAAATAGCTTGGCAAACCAGAGAAGACGACGTTATCAAGGGCTTGAGAGGGAACTGAAGGTTCTTCAGCTACTTGTCTGACTCACAATGTGTTCATGTGATCATTGTCTAGATCATGTGCTGAGACGCGCGTTCGATCAGAAACAAACCATATACGTTTCGCAGAGTATCTTTAAACACTATGCTCTATTTGCACAGAGTATTGAAAACAAGGCCGAGATCAGATAGTCCTCAAACGTAGTTCGGATCATCATATATGATATAAACGGGTGACGGAACTTAAAGTAAATGTACGGTAGGATGACTAACAGTCTCAACAATATCATGAGATCCTCAACAAACACCCTTATCCGGACATCTCGTAGCGTGACACTTGTCGTCACTGAAAAGTTCACGATTACTTTATTTAAAAACGACATCCATACGGGAATTGGTTTAGTAATCGCTACCGGCTTGGAATCCCTTCTATGATCTTTTAACAGAATTTCTTAATAAGGGTTTGCTTTGTAAATAAGTGAAGCACGGGTATAATTTATTATTTTTTGTTCTCTCCACTGCTTCTAGTTTAAAGAATTTTCAAAAGAATCGACGCCGACTAAGCAAAGTAAAATACGTTGATAAACCCCATGGTGAATGCTTGATTATACCATCTTCAGAACTTACGCACCAACTAACCTCCACACAGACCAGTACGGATTTCGTGTATAATAAAGTGCATGTACTGATCTAATTGAAAAAAGTCTACCGAATAAGCCTTTTGTCAAATCAGGTCAGCGGGTAAATAACTGAGAAGGTATCGAAGTCAAGCTAGGTTACTGGATAAATATGAAACAGTGTCGCTTATCCTAAGGAGTAACGATGTACACACCACGCCTCCGTGGATGGACGTCCTTGTTCACAGACTCGACGCTCATAGAAATGGTCTCGAACGAGTATGCCATGGTCATGCTCTGTTGTATGCGTGTTCGGTTCGTGTTGTTTGCTTGTAGGTTGCGTGCTTGGCACAACATGAGCTCTTTAAGCGCCTGCCTAAAGTTGGTGCTGAATGCCAAGCAAATCATTGGGTTGGTGACGATGCTGGTGTACGTCAGGGCCTCGAAGACGTCCGCCAGTACAAGTATCAAGGCAGAGATCTCAATTGACTCGTCTCCAAGGCGGATGTTAAAGGTAAGTGTGAGTAAGAGGACATAATAAGGCACCCAGCATATGAAGAAAGCGGTTGTGATGGCGATGGAGAGGCGAATGATTTTGTTATTCCCGCGGACGCGGTGGGAATTCACTGCTGCTCCGGTCGCTCCAGGGATGCTTCGATTCATCATTTTGACGGCAATGAGAGCGTAGACAAAGACAAGAGCCACCAAGGGAAGAGCTACGAAGAGTACAAATGTAATCAAGAGGAACAACTCTTCTGTTTCCTTTTCAGGCAACGGATGCCATCTGTAACTGCAATAGAAAGCGCCTTCATTTTTCGTCGCTTTGTAGGTGTAAAGGTTTGTGGAGTAGGCCAACGCAGAAATGAGCCAAATAGCAGGAATTGTCACTTTTGGGGATAGAACTCGCGGCTTTTGCTCCATGGGACAGATGACGGCATAGTAGCGATCGATACCGATCATAACAGCACTGAGGGAAGATACCGAATAGCTCAGCTCTCGAGTAAAGGGCAGTATTTTACACAAGACCTTGACCACATCGAGACTTGGCACCTCGTAAGCGTAGGACATGGTTATGGCAATCTGCAGCTTTCTCGGCACATCTATCACAGACACCACAAGATCTGAAACTGCCATGTTTAGTATGAAGACATTTGCCATTGTTCGCATGCGCTTGACTTTTATAACGATAGCGATGATACACGAGTTGCCGAATACGCCAAGGAAGAGTGTTACCGCGTAGAACGAAATCAAGACGATCCTTTTCAGGTCATCTGTTCCTCTTGGATGGATGTAGGTAGCGTTTTGTAATTGAGTCACATTTTGGCTGCTGTTGCGTAAAGCCATGTCTTTTCTCTTATTGCGAGATTACCAACTGGAGATAAGAACAGGTCCTCACCTTAAGAAAGTAAAATGTTTGGTAGCAGCTGCTGTGCTGCGCTCATGTGATTGTCGTGCACTTAGCGCTAGTTTACTCAGAAACACATCCTCATTTCTCACGTTTGTGCCTTTTAATCGCCACTTGTGTTTGCACAGAGTTCTTCAGAAACCACCGCAATCAGACAGTTGCTCAAAATCTAGGTCTGATAACGAATGTAATATAAGCTCTGAGATCTTAATCATTGTACAGAAAACTCAATATCACAGTAGTTACGCAAAAAGGTGGTCAGTGCTAAACAATAACTTCTCCAAACATTTTTTGGTAGATCTTTTGGATTGAAATTTGTTTTATTAAGAATATCGTCTTACTTCACAATATGCTGGAAGTATTCTAAAATTCGTAAGATTCCCGTCCGAAAACGTTTCCGGGTGTTGATTCTTTGAAGCAATTAAAGCACCATAAGATTTATCGTTCTAAGGAAGTCGTATAATAGTTGAGGTAGTCAAGCTGTCTTAAAAGCAATATTCGGAAACAGATCTTCATGATTTCATCTGTTCAAGCTGCAGAATCAAGAACATCACAAGGACATAATTATTGTTATGATAAATTTACTAAGAAGACTGACAAATTTACGGCTTCAATATGATCGAGGACAGGATGAAAAAATCACCAAAATATGACTGTTGCCATGGTAATAGTTACCGAGGTAACATGTACACATTTACACTGTATGGTAAGATGTTCAAGATACAATGTCAAATGCGACAGTCTGCCTACTAGAAAACGAGGTTAGGATACTTTAAAAAATAAGGATAGAATGATGATTTTTTTTATTGCAAAAAAAAACAAAACAAAACAAGTCAAAATACCAATCAAAAGCCTATTCTATTATGTATGTATATAAAATGATTATGTTAATGCAATGTGGATAACACTTTTAATCAATCTTGCATCACGAAAAAGAATAGTAGCGAAATATCACGAAAAAGAATAGTAGCGAAATATCACGAAAAAGAATATTATACATAACTTTGATATGACGTTGAATGTAGCGCAGTGTGCAAAACCTATATTACTCGCAAGAGCTGGTCTTCGATAATCATCTGAGAGTTTAAGGTTTTGAAAGTTTACTTAAGGTGACATGGACTCGAATCTCGACAGTTTAGATTATTTTCAAAATGACATGTCATCGTGACAAGAACAACGTTTAAGCCCAGTATTTGGTCCCGTAAAAAAATCTGCAGAATAAAAGCAGCCATATATTGTTCTAAAGAAATTATGCTTATTAGACAACCATTAGCTATTTCATTGGCAAATTTTTCTTTTTATTTGGATACATGGAATAACATATCTCTGACTATACCCATCTTGTGGCCTAAGGGCAGCAGATCAATTTCTTCTTTAGAAAGTAAAAAATCAAGCAAGACTAAGGGTGAAGGTTCAACTCTGAATATTATAAAATCAATTTCAAAGACCCACACTTTCAGATAAAAGTGATTTTTAGAACTCATTTTATCATTTCTACCATTACTATCGCCGTAAGCATCTAACAGTTTTTATTTTATCTTAACCAATGATAGGTTTTGTAAATTAGTATTTCTCATTCGAAAGTTATATTGGGTTTGTAGAATGCCCCTAAAACTATACATCTGTTCCTGGATCATGTGACATTAAAGACGGACTTACGTGTTTAAATTTGTTCAAATAAACAAATGCATGTGGCTACCATTGGTTACCCGAATTTCAAACCCGCTTCGAGGGTACAGCTAGCCCGGCTCTTTTTTTGGGAAAAAAAGATCAAAGAAATGGATTTTGAGAAGGGGAATGCAGTGTAAGCACATTTATGCTATTGCTGCAAGAAGAAAAAAAAAACTAAGATTACTATTTCATTAGAAATCTGAGCGGATCACGTCCTGTTTCGCTCGTACATTTGACTCACACCTCCTTTTTCTCCGTCCGATTTATCTCAGTCTAATCATAAAATGTCACTAGAAACTATGGTATTTTCGCGCATTCTTTTCGCCCGAGCGAGCATGCAACACGACTGACGGCCGATCGCCAGCGAATTTGATCGCCAGTATCTGACATTTCTAGATATCGGTGATTTCGATCGCTAAGTCTCTGCGATAAAAATCGTTAGAAAAATTCGCCGTCTCCGAAGTAGACAGACCGGGGTCTTTTTCAGCCGGCGATTGAAACTCGTTCGTACGCGTATGCAAAATCGCCTAGTGTGTCGTAGGCACCGATCAGACGCTCTACTGCATTTTTAAGTCAGAAAAAAGGCGGTGAAAATGTCAGGAATATGGTGAGATCAGGTATCAGGAGGCCCAGTGTCAGGAATATGGTAAGATCAGGTATCAGGAGACCCAGTGTCAGGAATATGGTAAAATCAGGTATCAGGAGGCCCAGTGTCAGGAATATGGTAAGATCAGGTATCAGGAGACCCAGTGTCAGGAATATGGTAAGATCAGGTATCAGGAGAGACAGTGTCAGGAATATGGCAAGATCAGGTATCATGAGAGACAGTGACAGGAATATGGTAAGGTCAGGTATCAGGAGACCCAGTGTCAGGAATATGGTAAGATCAGATATCAGGAGACCCAGTGTCAGGAATATGGTAAGATCAGATATCAGGAGACCCAGTGTCAGGAATATGGTAAGGTCAGGTATCAGGAGACCCAGTGTCAGGAATATGGTAAGATCAGGTATCAGGAGAGACAGTGTCAGGAATATGGTAAGATTCACTGCTGCAGACTAAAATTTCCCTGTGATTGTTTCGCTGCCGAAGAAAAGCGCAAAAATATAATATAGCAAATCCCCAACCATGGAATGGCCAAATGGGTTATTTATAGAAGAGCTCCTGCATTTTCTGATTTATTCACCAAGACCGCAAAAAAAAAAAAAAACAAAAACAAACAAAGGCCGTGGTGCACTCTATATTACAATATTATGAAACCTCTAACCAAACGCTTGACAGGTAAATGTTAGGTGAATACAAGTCTCTTCTTATAGGCCCTGTTTCATTGGCAAACTATTTACACACCGAAAACATAGACAACACGACCTGAAGCATCATACATAGCGTCAGCCATTATACTGCGTAGGGTACATCGGCTAAAAGATCATCGAAATATCGTGCCTCTCGCACACAGTCATCAATATTTAAATGGAATATTTGCCTTCGTCAAGGTCCAGCTATTGAGCTCCTTGACATCTTGCTAGTCCTTCTGGGTTTCGCCGGTTTCGAGGGCTTGCTAGTTTTAGCAGATTTGCCACCTCTAATTGGTTTTGCAGGTTTACTAACCTGTTTCACAGGTTTACTCCGTTGTTTGACGTGCACTTGAGGCTGCGACTCGTAGCGCTTCGCTTTGGCCTGGTCCACTCTTGCAAGGGACCTCTTGATGAAGTCCTGCTTCCGCTGAAGGAAGGCGGCTTGTAGAGGGATGCTGTGACTGTCTGGCGGCAAGGATAGGGTATCACTCTCAGTCTCCTCGCGCGTGTCACGCGTTCCATCGCGCGCTTCAAGTGGTCCCTCATGAATCTGTGCGTCTTCGCGCGGGTAACGTGCTTCCTCACGCGGCGAGTGATGTATATTCTCCGCTTCCAAGCCCTTCATAGTAACAGAAGCTCCGCTTCTTGACAACATCTCACCTTGATCGCTGAATCTGCTTGACATGCTTGCCGAGTGGGCACTTTGTGATAGAAGGCTCCCATGATTTGATATGTCGGACGTATGGATGGAGCTTATCCTATCCTGCTCCTGAGACAACAGATTTGAAACACTATAGATAAAATCTACCTCAATAGGGGCTTCTACCAACAGTGTTCTATACTTGAATCACAAGACAAGTGATCTAGATAAAACTTAAAATGCGATGCCATAATTACTAAAGACGATGGAAATAATGCAGTTATAAATTCTTCGAACAAAACAATCAAGTTTGTAAAGTATTTCGTACCTTGCTCCCGCCTGATTGTTCCTCGTCATTAACGGTCGTAAGTCTTTCGGAATTTTCAGATGATTCATGCCTGAAGTCGGACATGGAAACCTCGGACACAAGGCTACCGGAAATGAGCGAAGCGGTGTTACTGGGGCGATCTGAGGAGAGAAAAAATAACTTTGCTCGATTATGTTGGATATTGTACAGTAAATCCTAAAGTTCATAGGCTCGGGCACTTGAAGTTCACAGACGTTTCGAGGTTACTAGTTACGAGGACTACTAGTACATGGCGTTCTTTTCGATTTTCCTGTGGTGGATGATTTGACGTCACAGGAAACCCTTACCTCTCTTCTGTAGGCTGGCTATTCCCAGCCCCCTTTTGCATCAAGGCCAACCACAGGAACTCCGAAGAGAACGAAAGGGACTAGCCTGGCTTGCTACATCTTCATCAGTTAGGAGTGGCAATTTCCTGACGCATATATTTCACTTGAGAATCAAAAGCAACGTACCTGAAAGTTGTCGAGACGAGAGATCGTATTTACGATCATCGCTGCCAGTATCCAAATCAGCACCATAATCGCGGGTCTCGCTATACGCCGTACTTGCCGAATATCCTGGGATTGTAGAATGGTCTAAGTCGGCGGAATGCCCGGGACTGGTAGAAAACCGTGGGTTTTCAGCAGAACGACTTCCTGAATGCCCAGGGACGGCAAAATCACTCTCTGGATACCTTTGATCGGCAGACTGTCCTCGACTGATAAAATAGCGGGGGCTAGCTAAATGCCCGGGGCTAGCTTCATACCTGGGACTTCCTACATGCCCAGGGCTGGCTAAATGCCCGGGGCTAGATCGATCACCTGGTGTGGTAGACTGTGAAGCAGTTGATGGTGGGACATACAGCCACTCATGTTCCCCGGGGCTGAAGGCGGACTGTTCGCGCAAGACAGGACCAAGGAAATCAGAAGAAGAGTTTTCCAACTGCCATCTAGAGTCTTCCGCTAATGAGTTGTCTTGTGTATCATAGCGCATTGGGCTGGAGTGCTCTCTTGAGAATTTCGGATGAAATGGGGTGGCTGACGGAGCAGGTCCCAAAGCGCTGATTGATGAGGCGCTAGCACGTACGGGGACATGACCTTCGTCTTGTTTGTCTTGCGGGTGTGGTCTACCATGAGACGTTACAGGTCCAATAGCACTGGATGATGACCCGCTTGCACGCACGGGGACATGCCATGTCCCTTGTTCGCCGCCAGTATATGCTTCGTCTTGTCTATCTTGCGCGTTTGGTCTATCATAAGATGGTACAGGCACAAAAACACTCGAGGACGAGGCATCTGCACGGGGAGGGAAACGCCAGTCGCCTTGGCCACCATTGGCCGTACTCGCGATGGGTGGCCAAAGACTTGTGGTGGAGCTCCCAGCGCGCATGGGGACTTGCCATACCCTTGGCGTCTTCCCAGGGTAACTTAATTCTTGTCCAAAACCAGGTCTTCTCGAGAAATCCTCTTCACCTTGTGTCTCAGTCTCCACCCTAGCTCTCATAGTCTCCATTGGGGGCCAGGGACTAGTAGTAGAGCTCCCAGCGCGCATAGGGACCTGCCAATCCCTTGGTGTTTTTTCGGTGAAGGGCAGATCTTGCCGAAAGTGGGAGTGCAGGAAGTCGACAGAGCTTGTGCTCGCTTTTTGGGGGATAAACCACTGTTGTGTTTGAGGACTAGAGCTTGTACCGCTGCTTTGAGAGTCCGAATGAGGACCGGTAGAGATCACGCGATTGTACACATCTCTGCCAGGCGAAAAAGGATCACTGTAGAAAGGCGTGGCTTGGTTGGGTGTTTCACTTGAGCGTTGAGACGTCCCAGATCGGGATGGAATGAACCAGCGCTGATCCTCCTCAGAAAAAACCCCAGGTTCGCCGATGCCAACCTGACTTGAAAAGCCTTCACTACTTTCCTCAGACACTAAAATTTCATGAGAAATCTCCACGGCCCTGCTACCTTCTTGAATCCTAGACGAGGGGTCAATCGAACGACCAGTTGGGCCTGGTTCTTTGGTGTCGATGTTGGCATGTTGGGGCGTGGCTCTGGAACATACTTCATCATGTTTAGACTGCCCAAGATAATTTGGTAAAGGACTGTAGACAGTGTCAGACGATGTTATAGTAGAGGACTGTGAATAGGTTAGGGCACTAGAGCTTGAACCTTGTGAATCAGTAATAACATTACGGACACTGATTCTAGTAATAGTAGAGTGTGTATCACCGGTACTTGATCTTGCCTGCCATACAGGGGTTGGGACTTGTGCTCTGTTGGGATCTTTTGGGCTCATGTTGGTATCTTTGGTATGAGCATTCAGATCTAAACTTTGTCTATACCGTCCAAGGAAATCCCCAAGAGTATCAGGCGTGGACCTCCCACTGCTGCTGTTCTTGGTGTCAATAAACTGTTTTGGCAGGTCTACAAGGGATTTAGTCGATGTTGAACTGTCTTTACCTCCTGCCTGTGGACTGTCCGTTTGGTGTAACCCCAACTCTCCAAGAGGACTGTCCATTCGTGGTACTCCTGACTCTGCCTGTGGACTAATGTATCCATGGCGCTCAATGATATTCTGGTAGTACCTCATGCGTCGTGTCTGTTTCTCTTGTCTTTGTCGGATCTCCGCCCTTTGTGCCTTGATCAATTTGCGCTCTTCCTCCCACTTTTTCCGGTACACGTCCAGATAACCAGGAGACTGACCAGTGCTAAGACCGGTCTCATTACTCACTGAGGGTCCACCAGGGCTAGGCCTGAGTACTGGATCTGCTCGCTTTGAAACCGCAACACCTTGCCTGACACTTGCCAGGACATCAGAAAGGTTTGTACTAGTGGGAGAGGTACGATCCCAGTTAAACTTCTGTACATTCGTAGGGACAAAAGAGGGTTGAAGATGGTCTACCATTTGAGGCGACTGCTCTTGAATGCGAACTCTGTCTGACTCTGTACTATGGCTATAAGAGCTCAAAGACTGAGAGAGCAGCTCCTCCTGATCTTGACCACTACTTCCCGACGACCTTGGCGACTGTAGCATCGGGGAGACAGCCAAAGTGTAACGGGCTGCAGAACTTGGAATCCAGGGTGTTGGCCCGGAGTACATACTGCTGGGTACGCTAGAAGCAATACTGGAAGAGGAACTAGCTGACACGACCTTCAAACCCCAACCAGGTTCCAAGGGAAAAGGGTACTCATAGCCTGGTTTTCTGGTGGAGCTGTTATCAGCAGAGGTGCCTGATACTATCTGGAATCGTCCAGGTGATTGGGCACTTGAGGGCTGTTGCCCTGATGCAGAGCTTGGTGGACTTGAAGACGCCCCACTCTCTCCTTCATCAAGACTTCTCCGGATATCACTTCGAGCGCCTGTAGACATACCACTAGTAGTGTCTGAAGGCTCCTCCTCAGTTTGCTCCAGCAATCTTAGAGACCCGGATTCCAGAGTACTAGTGTCGCTAGCCTGCCCCACCAGTGATCTAGAATGATCAGAAGGATATTGCGTAGAGGGGAAGTTCCCAGTTGATCGTTCCTGGGATGAAATATGCTTTGCATCGTGAGCTGGATAAACTTCCTCAACAGGGGCCACTGGTACCCCAGAGGACGTGTTCGGATCCTGCATTCGAGCTATCCTTGCATTAGAAGAGCGTTGATCTTCTGTAAAAGGACGTAACCTTTCATCGGGTAAGCTGTACTGATGTTGGGGTAGTGGCACACTTTCACTAGGAGCATCACACGCATGTTGGGTGGATAGTATTCCTGTACTAGATGTTGGGGTGGGCCCGTCTGGACCCCCAATCACCCCTTGTTGAGGTAGAAACCACCCTGTACCCCTGCCAGAGTCTTTCATAGAGCCGGTAACATCCATTAACTTGTTGTGGTATTCCTTCAACTGTTCCTCGAGCCTCTCTTGGATCAACTTCTGCTCTTGTAACTGCATTTTTAGCTTTTGCTGCTCCAGGAGATGCTGCTCTTGCGACAGAGCGGAGGTCGATACGGGCTACAAACAAATCAAGAAATCTTGGTTACGGCTTGCAGCAACGCCAACAAAGAGGGGTTGCGGACAAGAGGGTATCATACACGCTACGTATCCCATCATTAATAAGTTCAGAAATCAATAAGTAAGGGGGGTAATGAATTCAGTTAGTCACAGAACGCCATCACTAGCCGATTAATACAAATGTTATCTCCACGCGACTGACAGGACAACAGCATACCTGTTTGTCCTCGGTCTCATCAGTGGTTGGCGTGACAGCTCTTGCTTGCTTTGCCACCTCAAAAGGATGAAGCAATGCGCGCCCCTTATACGGCGAGGCTGCGTCATCTTGGTCTGTGATGTCCCGCGTCGAGGGGCCCTGAGGCCGGTCTAGCATTGCAGGGGCTGATGGGGTGTCATGAAGGGGTTCTTCTTCTTCTGCGAGCGGGGTTAGCACTTTTGCACTGAGAAAGATATCGAAAAATAAACATATCGGAAGAATGCTTTGCTATATTTTTAAAAACATTGTCTATCAATTGTCTATTAGCAGTGTTCTTATATATCATTATATAGTGCTGGTATTTTTCAACGTTTTAACATGGTTTTCCCAGCATATAATGTGGCATCGCCTAACCTGCCTAATTCTGGCAACTTCTCCTATAAAAACCTTTATTTGTTTACCTCCTTTGTGCCTTTTTTCCAGCAGGTCTCGCAGCTGACATCTTTTGGTCGGCGATGTCTGATAGCACAATACAATAATTCATATCAATACCGAAATTTGGACACGTGGAAATTTGTGTTAGGCTGTCATCTTTTCTATTATCTGCTTTGTATTTTCGCGTAATAAAAACTTCAGAGCGTAAATTGCCACTTTTAACGACTGTTCCTTGACAGATGTTACCCACAGGGGAGGGCAAGGAATGTTACCCACAGGGGAGGGCAAGGGCAGGTTTTTTGTTCGGCCTTCGTCATCACCGTTTGCGCAACTACGCGACCACCCCTGGACAAAGGATCGAAGTTCAAATTTATTCCGTCAGTATGCGTATTTGTTTACAAGCATTATTTGATATTTTTAAAAGTATTGAGAATTATTAACCCAACTGATAAACAGCGCGGTCTTCAGCCAGTTCAGTAGGAACGCGAATACAATAGCCTGACGTCATTGATCAAAACATTGAGGCCCAGTCTCCCTCGCTCTCAACCAAATTCACACCAGATTTCAAGATGGCAGATTAGAGAGCGTTTTGTCCATTCGACTCGATTCTGTTTATCGCAGAATTATGTAGGGCAACGAGCAAACGTGTTGACATTGTTTATTAGTTAAGCGATTTGAACAACTTATACGCACTACTACATTCCGAGACGATCGGATAAAGTATACTGGGGAGAAGTTGGAATCGTGCAAAGATTTGTCATATGGGACTAATTTAAGTTACCAGTAGAAGAGGTAACTACATGGAGTAACTTTGAACATTATTTGTTTTTTGGTTAGTATTTTGTATAGTGGATGGAACGGCAACTGCGATGAGGCTTTTGTTTAGGTTGTTTACTTCGCAAAGTCAACATGTGGTCCGAATTCGACCTCGATGGTAGTACTCTGCGATTTTCTGTTTTATTACATTGATGGAATTAGAGCCTTCACGATAAATTTGCTTGGTTCAGCATTTTATTGGATATTTCGCTATCTAAAACCCATACAAGCGCTCAACCAAAACGAGAAAGGATTTGTGTTTTTATTGTTTACTCTACAAAATCAACACACTAAAGAGTAAATTTTGCTTTCTTGTTCTTTGTGTTGTCTTGAACCTGCAGATCAAATCAAACAGTGAAAGTCACATAGTTGGAATTCGCAAGACCCTTATATTTTAGTAGAGGCATATAAGATGTATCAATGATCAAATAAATAAAAGTTACAATTGTAATATTTCCTTGGTATCATCGACCGATCATCGTCGACCATTCCGATGCTCTGTCTTTGGCAATTCTTGGCACATTTTAACCCTTATAACACTTTTAGAACTATAAAAGGACTATAAGGACTATATTTCAAATTACACACACGATAGGTAAGGCGAAACACAGGCTTCATCTCACTTCATACAACTGCTCTGATAACTCTATCGCGTAGATGAATAACAGAGATGTTACTTCTCAGAGATGTGCACTTTTTACTAGAGATGTGCACCTCACGAAATTTGGCGAGGGCATAGATTATTCATCACACAACCGGGGAAAAATAGTCTCATCACTTAAAAAAATACATAAGCAAGCTAAAATCAAGGTCCAATATGTGTACCTACCACATTCCTCTTCCAATATGGCGGACAAGACACTCGGTGCGCTATCGTCGCACTTCGATAAATAGATATTAATTTGAGAACTCTGGCCGTATTTCACGTCGATCTACTCCTCTAACCTTCTTCTAGCTTATGCAACAATCAGCTCCCGTATATAGAGCGCGGGCGCGAAAAAAAACCCCAGCTTTTCCGGCCTGCTGCAGTTTTCCAGTACGACTGATGCGTGACCTCGGTTAGACAATAGAAATGATTGCGTTACGCGTTCCTCCTGAACTGACTGAAGACCGCACTGATAAAAGGGCCGAAATGCTAACAAAAGATCCGTGAAATGTGACAAACTTTAGGCGCCCAAAAATCTAATCCAGTTTGTCAGGTTTGAAGCCGGCTGCAAATAAACATATTTCGTTAAGGAAGATTATTATTCTGAAGTTTTTACGTCGAGACTTCTTCTAGGGTGGCCGTGTAGTAATTGGAACAAACGGTAAAAAAGGCAATTTAAATACACACTTTTTATTAAATATTCTTGAATTCATAATAGGGGCGGACCACCGTGACTTTGTGTGCCCCTAGTGTGGCCACACAGTCTTCTTTATTGTGTGCCCCTAGTGTGGCCACACAGTCTTCTTTATTGTGTGTCCCTAGTGTGGCCACACAGTCTTCTTTATTGTGTGCCCCTAGTGTGGCCACACAGTCTTCTTTATTGTGTGCCCCTAGTGTGGCCACACATTCTTCTTTATTGTGTGCCCCTAGTGTGGCCACACAGTCTTCTTTATTGTGTGCCCCTAGTGTGGCCACAGTCTTCTTTGTGTGCCCCTAGTGTGGCCACACAGTCTTCTTTATTGTGTGCCCCTAGTGTGGCCACACAGTCTTCTTTATTGTGTGCCCCTAGTGTGGCCACACAGTCTTCTTTATTGTGTGCCCCTAGTGTGGCCACACAGTCTTCTTTATTGTGTGCCCCTAGTGTGGCCACACAGTCTTCTTTATTGTGCGCCCCTAGTGAGGCCACACAGTCTTCTTTATTGTGTGCCCCTAGTGTGGCCACACAGTCTTCTTTATTGTGTGCCCCTAGTGTGGCCACACAGTCTTCTTTATTGTGTGCCACTAGTGTGGCCACACGGTCTTCTTTATTGTGCGCCCCTAGTGAGGCCACACAGTCTTCTTTATTGACGAATGGGAGTGTAACCATACGTACCTTCTTCTTCATCAGTTGTTTGCCGTCTCTTCCAATCGTCTCGCTGTTTTTGGATCCTTCCAAGAAGGCGTCGTACAGGGTCTGAAATAAACGTTGCACCTTATCATAAACCCAAGCCGTATAGTTGTGGCTACTATACCATTGAATGTCACTAACTGAACAAGGCTGGCCACGCAGCCATTATATTATTCCGCTAAGTATCGAGTCGAACAAAGCATCCATTTTCATCGGCTAATTCAAGCGGGTAACAGAGATACAAATACCATCAATAAAGTATTTGTCTTTAATCGTAGGTGATTATCGTTATTTGATTTTAATCGTAGGTGATTATCGCTATTTGTCGTAGGTTATTATTGAAGTTTTCTTGCAAACATTTCCAAATGTAAAAAGCATAATAAAAGAGCATAATATAAAGCATAATAAAATAGTGTTTGATCGACACTCATTCGCCCATGACCACGCTCACCCTGCCGGGTAGGAATATCTTCTTTCTCCACAATGCTCTCCTCGTCTTCGCTTCTCGAGTCATCCCTCTCGCGGCTGTCTTCAACAGGTATCACAGTGACCTCTTGTGTCTTAGGCTAAAAATCCACCAGAAGAAAAAATGTACGTCACTCTACGTGTTGCATAGTATACATTATCGTATACTTAATGGTGTGGATCCCACCTAATCCACCTTTCCCATACTCCCCTCCACTACCTTACACTCATTTCTAGTTCTATAGCTTTACCATATCCCGTGGATCCCTTGCATACCCTCCCGTCCACTACCTTACACTCGTCCCTAGTTCTATAGCTTTCCCATGCCCCGTGGATCCTAATGGACTCAAACCCTTCCCAACCCTCCCTACCTTGGAGTTGTCCTGTAGGTCAACAACTATCTCATGCGCCATGTTGGATCCCACAGGACACAACCCTTTCCCCCCCTACCTTGGAGTTGTCCTGTAGGTCAACAACTATCTCATGCGCCATGGTGGATCCCTTTGGACTTTCAGATGACGCTGGAGGCTGCAAGGGGGAACTCTCTGCTCTCTCGAGTGCTATCGTCAAATCTCCTGTGTAACCTGAAAGAGGCCGTGTAGAAATATGTTACACCATAAATTGTTATAAAACAATTGGCGGGAGGTAAGTCCTGCATGTACAAAAACATGTGCTTTGGTTGAGCCTCTTTTGTTTTGTAAAGATCCATGTTGTATTGTCAGACTAAAGTACCTGTTTGTATCATGTACATGTCCTCGAAAGCTTGCTCCAAGTCTTTCTGCCGCTCTTCAGCGTCCTCCACGCGTTTATGAGGGGGCTGAAATATCCGTACCTACCAAAAGAATACAAAAGTGAAAAAACAGGTACACATCGTAGTCAGTGTTGGGGCAATACAGCCCACTGATATAAGGTTGTTGCAGACAAAAGTACATAAGATTATGTGTAAAAATTACTACATAGCTTTATCGGGCTTGATAGACAGATACATTTCAATGTATGTTTCTGTGTCTCGAAGTCTTTTGATATTATTTTTTCAAGCAACTTGCAACACAATTTTGGTTGCATTCATTGGGAATATTGCAGAAACTTGTGTAAAAATTGTAAAAATGTGTAAAAATTACTACATAGCTTTATCGGGCTTGATAGACAGATACATTTCAATGTATGTTTCTGTGTCTCGAAGTCTTTTGTTATTATTTTTTCAAGCAACTTGTAACACAATTTTGGTTGCATTCATTGGGAATATTGCAGAAACTTGAAAATCGCTGTAACAGGTTATTAGAAACTGCAGTTTTTAATTGCACGTGAACTCTCCACAAATATTTTCAAATTCTTCCTTCCTTTGGGGATTCTTGATTGTTTTACATTCCTATTGGCTTCTATAGAATTCATTGTCAAGCGCAGGTCAATGAGATAGATTGCTTGTCAAATGCTTTATCATTGAAAAAAAAAAAAAAAAAAACGAATGCAAAGGTCAGAAGCTATTTAGTGGAATCGTTGGTCAGAGTTCGCAGTATAATGAAAACTGCAGGAAGACATTGACAGTATGGTCCACGCCGCTTGAGATAGCAAGGAGAGCTTATAACAAAAAGAGAAAGAGAAATAAAATATATATCTGCTGTAGAGTGAGCTGCATTAGAAAACACCCAAAGATTGTTCGAATTACCGGTATTCTCGCGACAGCCTCTTGTCTTCTCTGCCGGTCGAGCCGCTCAAGTCCGCTCAGCTCAGTCATCAATGCCTTGTGATCCTACCAGTATAGAAACACCACATGGAATAAAGAACAGCACAGTAAGTAAGGGTGTCATTGCCTTGTGATCCTACCAGTATAGAAACACCACATGGAATAAAGAACAGCACAGGGTGAGGGTGGAAAAGGATGGGGTGCAAAGGTGGGCGGAGAGAAAAGTGCCTCTCTTAAAGACGAAGTTGCTATTAGTTTTTAAGAAAAGACGGGGTGCAAAGGTGGATGGAGAAAAAAGAGTACCTCTCTTAAAGACGAAGTGGCCATTTTTTAAGTTGCCAGTTTTTAAGAAAAGACAGGGAAATGCAGTAAAAGGCATAAAGTCATAATCCTTTACCAAGTCTTATCAAGTAGCATCTTACCTCTGCTAGCTGGTGCTGGGCCAGAGCGTGTTTGTGCCTCAACCATGCTTTCTCTGTCTGCTCTGCTTGACTGCGCTTAGATGCCTAGATGGGTTATATAACAAATGGAAAATCGTGACTTAAGGGTTTGTCTTGAGGCATGACTGAAAGCGCAATCACCTCAATAACATTGTCGATGATTTCTCCCACTTCTTCTGCAGCCTCATTTGCATTGACCTGTGGATGAAACTCATATCATTCAACCTGAGGTTTAATGTGAAGGTAACATCCTGGTCTTTGTGGTCTTTGTGGTTCCTTGACACAACATTTAAGAATCTTACATGTCATCTCTTAATGGTATTTTGTTCACCTTAGGCTGCTGGCCTGTATTTAGGCCTGTAGTTAGGCTGCTGGCCTGTATGTCCCTACCTGGTCATTCCACTAAACTTTCTGCCTAACTCTAACAGGATGCTGGCCTGTATGCCCCTACCTGGTCATTCCATTATACTTTCTGCTTAACTCTACCAGGCTGCTGGCCTGTGTGTCCCTACCTGGTCATTCCATTATACTTTCTGCTTAACTCTACCAGGCTGCTGACCTGTACTGTATGTCCCTACCTGGTCATTCCATTATACTTTCTGCTTAACTCTACCAGGCTGCTGGCCTGTGTGTCCCTACCTGGTCATTCAGAGCTGGCTCTCTTGTAACTTGAACCACTGGTTGCAAGTGGTAGTGAGTGGATTTGAAATGCTCTGCATTCTGTGGCTGTACCTTCTGTTCACCTGGGGAGATGGATTGATTTTTTTCCAAGTGCAGACAAGAAAGAGAAGAACAAATTGGTAAAGATGCATTTTTATTATTATAAAATTTGAAGTTTGTAGACACACCAAAGAGAACATATCTGCATATCTGCTCAAACAGATTCTAGATGCGTGTACTAACCATGTGTTAGCCTTGACAAGTCAAAGTTCTGAAATAAGGACAACACGAGTCAGAAATCAATGGCCATCTCTCAAATGGGCCCAGAAGTGCCTTCAAGTGGAGCATACCAGTATGGCATCCTTGGGCCTGGGAAGAGAAGCCATATGGGCTGCCCTTGCTCTTTCAGTTTCCATTGCACGCATCCTAACAAGAGAAATTATTGTGTACAGCAGTGGATAGTAGCATATAAGATTTTTTTTTTAAAAGTCTGTGATGACAGGCAAATTTACAGCTGAAATAGGATAGTGATATTTAGAATTCAGCAACTAGAGGTCTATCGCATTCTGAATTGGTTGAGCTTCTAATGGTCTATTAGTGATAGACAGTGAGTAGCGATATGCTCAACGAGTTAGTGACAATTTTTTACAGACTTAGATAATGCTATCCCCCCCCCCCCGAAAAAAACAACAACAACAACAAAGGCAACATCGATAAATTTACCATTTCATATTTTCAAGTTTTTCAAATTTCAGCTGGAAATTCCTGAGAGATGCTAGATGTATATAACATTTTTTTTTTGCAATAAGTTCACATTTTGCTGTAGTCAAACAGTATTTTATGCTTCAGTTCAACAACACATGGCACTGAATTCAAAGTCAACTCGATGCAATAAATGCAAGCGGCCATTGTCCGGCACTAAATTCAATTAGAACAATAAGACCTCTCAGCAGGACTCTTGGACTATGCTTTGGAATATACCCTACAGCCTCATGGTCTGTTGAATCATAGTCCAATCAGCCTCATGGTCTGTTGAATCATAGTCTAATCAGTCTCATGGTCTGTTGAATCATAGTCCAATAAGCCTCATGGTCTGTTGAATCATAGTCCAATCAGTCTCATGGTCTGTTGAATCATAGTCCAATCAGCCTCATGGTCTGTTGAATCATAGTCCAATCAGCCTCATGGTCTGTTGAATCATAGTCCAATCAGCCTCATGGTCTGTTGAATCATAGTCCAATCAGCCTCATGGTCTGTTGAATCATAGTCCAATCAGCCTCAAGGTCTGTTGAATCATAGTCCAATCAGCCTCATGGTCTGTTGAATCATAGTCCAATCAGCCTCAAGGTCTGTTGAATCATAGTCCAATCAGCCTCATGGTCTGTTGAATCATAGTCCAATCAGCCTCATGGTCTGTTGAATCATAGTCCAATCAGCCTCAAGGTCTGTTGAATCATAGTCCAATCAGCCTCATGGTCTGTTGAATCATAGTCCAATCAGCCTCAAGGTCTAATTGCTAGTACACTGAACAAAAAAGCTTGGGGAAATCATCTATTTGAACACCTTATTTATTACTATTAATCATTCTTGGAGAAATATTTTGTATAACTACTGAATCCACAGTTCAATAACCAAACCCTGACATTCCTAATCCCTCTATACCGGCCCGTCTTCTAAAGGAGACTGCTCCGGAAATCACACCATCTCTGTGCAAGCTCTTCAACAAGTCTCTGAGCTTGGGGGCTATACCACAAGAGTGGAAGGAGGCAAACGTGGTGCCTGTGTTAAAGAAGGGCGAAGCAGAACTCACGGAAAACTACAGACCGATTTCACTGTTGTCCCTGGTGTCAAAAGTCCTTTAAAGGTCTGTGCTTATTAGCTTCAGTGATGGACTAAGCTAGATGGTTAAGGCGTGTCAACACGGATTCCTCAAAGGAAAATCTTGCACATCCAACCTCATAGAAGTCCTAGACTTCTTAGGGGCTCAGTTGGACAATGGGGGGCAGGTTGATATGGTATATATGGACATGTCAAAAGCATTTGACAAAGTTTGTCACACACGTCTATTGCAAAAGTTGCGTGACTTTGGATTTGGTGGCAACCTGCTCCAGTGGTTCGCTTCTTATCTGACAGGTCGCCAACAGCGCGTAACTGTTCCAGGTGCTATATCCAAACCTCTGCCCATCTGCTCCGGCGTCTCACAAGGTTCCATCTTAGGGCCGGCTCTCTTCCTAATCTACGTGAATGACCTACCAGACGTAGTCAAGAGTAGCCACAAGAGTAGCCATGTTTGCGGACGACGCAAAGATCTACAAGCAGATCAAGACACCTGCTGACGCTGCATGTATTCAGTCAGACCTAGACCGTATGGACAACCGCCGCTGGACTTGTCTTCAACGAGACCAAGTGTAAAGCTCAAAGGTTTACAAGGAAGATGAAGCTGGTCGTGATGAACTACACTATAAAGACCAAAGTAGTTGAGGAAGTGAAGACAGAGCGTGATCTGGGGGTGCTCGTGTCAGACGACTTAACATGGAACAATCACGTCCACAGCCAAACATCTCGCGCAAATAGACTGATCGGCTACATAAGAAGGAACACAAGATTTTTAAAAAACACAAATGTTAGGCGTCTTCTATACTTAACCTTAGTAAGACCGCTCTTGGGTTATGCCACCCAGGTGTGGGCCCCTCAGGCAATAGGCCTTATTCAAAATATGGAGAGAACTCAGAGGCGTGCCACTAAGTACATAATGGGACTTTCATTTTTGACAGAAATATCATACAGCTCTAGGCTCAGATCTCTGCATCTTCTCCCTCTAATGTACTGGCACGAGTATCTGGACTTAGTATTCTTTTTTAAAATGACCAATGAACTTCTAAATCTAAATCCGTCACTTCTCCCTACTATACGTCGCACAAGGCAAACAAGATCCTCCCTAAACTGTGTAAAGTACATGAACCCAAGTGTAAAACTACAACATATCAGAAATCTTTTTTTACCCGTACAACTAGGATATGGAACTCTCTCTCCAGTGAACTGAACTTGATTAACTGCTCTTCTTTAAGCTCTTTCAAATCTGCCATTCTAGACGACTACTTTGCCGCCTTAGATTTCTACGACGCGGAAGACCCGCGTACGTACAAAACTGTCTGTATTAAGTGTAATTCGTGCCGTAGTCTCGCTCGTCCTGCAACTTGTTGTAAATAGTCTTTTTACATCTTCTATCATCTGTTGTAATTATGTAGTTTTTAAAGGGTCCGCAGTAAATGGCCATGCTGTTGCGGCTACCCTGCTTATTGTGGCGAAGCTAATAAAATAAATACTGGCCCCCGACAACAAAATGAAATTACTGTAGCCCCTATTATGCTGACCAACTGGATGCGCTTACCTCGCTTCTGCTTTGTCAAAGTCAGACTGCTGATCTTGAGCCCGATCAATCATAAGCTAAAAGCAAAAATCAAGAAAGACATTAAATTTACAAATAAAGCCATTCTTTAGCACTTAAGTTAAGCAGTATACTTGCCTTAATCATTGCTTTATTGTGTCGCTCCAATGCTCTGTAGGATAAAAAATACTTTTTGTCAAATGGTGTAACAGTGCAACCCTTACATTGCAAGGCATGTTACCATTGGACAGTTTTGTGAAGTAAGCCAATAAGGTTTCACTACCTCTCACTACCAAACCAGTGTGGAAATAATGCTTCTTATTTGCTGATGCACATCAGAACATGATGAAATCCTCCTAATTGTAAAGTCTGTGCCAATCAATGCATTGAATGTAGGCAGCTTTAAAAAAACTTTGTCTTAGTGACCACAGTTAGTACATGTTGCACTATCATTTGTTCCTCCATGGCTGGCAGCTAAAAGTGCTAACTGGGAGGCAGATATCTTACTTTTTCTTTTCTTCCTTTGTGAGCTCTCTGTGGTCTGGCTTCTCTGCATCCTCATCCTTAAACAAGTTATCAATTTTTGTCAAATAGAAACAAAATCTACAGGCCTCTCTGCATCCTCATCTTTAAACAAGTTATCAATTTTTGTCAAATAGAAACAAAATCTACAGGCCTCTCTGCATACTCATCCTTAAACAAGTTATCAATTTTTGTCAAATAGAAACAAAATCTACAGGCCTCTCTGCATCCTCATCCTTAAACAAGTTATCAATTTTTGTCAAATAGAAACAAAATCTACAGGCCTCTCTGCATACTCATCCTTGAACAAGTTATCAATTTTTGTCAAATAGAAACAAAATCTACAGGCCTCTCTGCATACTCATCCTTGAACAAGTTATCAATTTTTGTCAAATAGAAACAAAATCTACAGGCCTCTCTGCATACTCATCCTTGAACAAGTTATCAATTTTTGTCAAATAGAAACAAAATCTACAGGCCTCTCTGCATCCTCATCTTTAAACAAGTTATCAATTTTTGTCAAATAGAAACAAAATCTACAGGCCTCTCTGCATACTCATCCTTGAACAAGTTATCAATTTTTGTCAAATAGAAACAAAATCTACAGGCCTCTCTGCATACTCATCCTTGAACAAGTTATCAATTTTTGTCAAATAGAAACAAAATCTACAGGCCTCTCTGCATACTCATCCTTAAACAAGTTATCAATTTTTGTCAAATAGAAACAAAATCTACAGGCCTCTCTGCATACTCATCTTTAAACAAGTTATCAATTTTTGTCAAATAGAAACAAAATCTACAGGCCTCTCTGCATACTCATCCTTGAACAAGTTATCAATTTTTGTCAAATAGAAACAAAATCTACAGGCCTCTCTGCATACTCATCCTTGAACAAGTTATCAATTTTTGTCAAATAGAAACAAAATCTACAGGCCTCTCTGCATACTCATCCTTGAACAAGTTATCAATTTTTGTCAAATAGAAACAAAATCTACAGGCCTCTCTGCATACTCATCTTTAAACAAGTTATCAATTTTTGTCAAATAGAAACAAAATCTGCATTGTATATATGCAATTTAGATACAGTATACAGTAGATAGTGTAGAGCAAGATCACAACAGGGGATTACATGTTACTACTTCTACAGCAACAAAAAAAAAAACAATTTAGATAGCCCATACTTGCACTTGAAATACATTTTTGAGAATTTTAGACTAGGGCTGCACGACTTTTTCAAATATTCTTTGTCATTGAGCTTCCCTTCATAGTAATACATTTTTACTTTCATCCCCCTATACCAAAATAAATTGCAAAGGCAAATGCAATGCTCACTATAAAAAGGATATGAGAGGGGTAATACATATGCGCTAGATTTTGGTGAGTGACTTTATTGTGTGTTAGGTTAAAAACTACGTCCTATACTCCATCAGTATTTTCAGACATTATTCTCACTCTTAGCTTCTGTGCTTCTTGCAATGGAGGCCTGCACATAACTTTAGTGACTTTATTGTGTGTTAAATTAAAAACTCCATCTGTATTTTCAGACATTATTCTCACTCTTAGCTTCTGTGCTTCTTGCAATGGAGGCCTGCACATAACAAAGTCTAGCATGGGTAATGGCTTTCAGTGGGCACATCTCTTTTATTATTTAGCAAGCACACATCACGCATTTCTAAGAACATTTGCATACTCCTCCATTGAAAACGTTTCAGGGGGAAATCAATCAACATAAAAAATAAAATCCTTTTGTGAGAATACCTTGAAGGCGGCATGATGACCTTCTCCAAACCCTTCAAGATTTTCATGGTACTTTTTCTCTAGACTTGCTTGCTGCACCAATTGCTTCTCCTTCCATTGTTGCTGTAGATTAGAGAATTTTCAACGTCAAGTACCGAAATCTCGGAACTTCCATTTCAAGTAGATTTAATTGCCTAAAATTGCCTACCTGGCACACTACCTGTTTAGTCAACAATAACATATTTTGTATTAATTACCTTGAGCTGTTGTGAAAGAAGTTCTAATTCATTTTCCCGCTTGTTTTTCACATTCCTTCTCAACTTGAGTGCAAATGCTTTTTCTTGCTCTCGCACCTAAACATAAACAAATAAATGAACAAAAAAACAGGTTGTTGCAAGTTGTATAATAAGTAAATAACCATACCTGTTTAATACGAAGTTTGCGACGTCTCTCTATTTCAGCCTGTATAAGATTATTCTGAAATTAAGGGAGAGAGTAAATCATCTAAAGCTTCTGAAGACAAACAAGCCTAGATATTAGGATGTTCTTGCAGTGTAGTTACAGGTAGTGTGTTTTTATTGAGGTTAAGTTTAAATGGAACTTTGTGAGGATTGCTAAAAATGTATTAACTGTATTGGGACTCCACGCCGGTAACAAAATTAATACTGCCCATATTTTTTAAGTTCAATGAGAAAATACGGTAAATTTTGATGATAGAAACGAGGACTACAAAACAATCACTTGGTGTAAAATTTGAGAGCATTACTTATAACTGTACACTACTATTTACCGCCTCATTCGGGCTTGGTCTCAAGCCTGGCTTTGGGGCACTTCTATTCTTGATCATCGCTCACTCCTGAACTGAAAAGAACCCATCAAACGTATTCTAGAGTGGAAGACGTTTGCTTAAAAGTTATGATCTAACATATCAACCATCAACATGCTCAAAACACTTGCAATCTACGAGCTACTAGAATTTGATTTATAACCAGTACTATACCTGTGCTAAAATGCAATGTAAACGTATCGCTCTCATGTTTTTTACTGTTTTTGTCTTCCAGTTGACCAGATACCTTTTAAATTTTGACTTTTTTGTAGTTTCAGTTCAGTTCAGTTTTCGCGCTTGAAATATTGTGTCTCGTTTCCAGACCTTCCAAGTTAACCACAGGAGCCCCAGAACTATTAAAACGCCGCGAGAGAAAAAAGAAGAAGAAGAAAAAACATGCTGCTGGGAGAGGGGTATGAAACAAAATAAAAATAATTTTCGTAAAAAGAAAAAAAAAACCTGTGGCATGTTTTATTTAAATTGCTGGAGGTTGCAGGATACAACCCGCGTATCTCGCCGTGCATTAGGCTGTTGCAGCCTTGGGATGCCTGTTGGAAGAGCAATAACTTGGAGACTTGGGCCCACATATTTAGATCCATAATTTCCGAAGGCCGTCCTTTTTACCCTTGCTGTTGGAGACATTCTAAGTATTGTCGAAGACAATCCATTTCCATCCACAAGATGCTACTCTTTTTAGACTTTCTTACCGGTAGGGTTTAACGACTACGTATCTTTCTTACCAGTGATCATAAAAATAAGTAGAATTTTGTTACCATCCCCGGCACCAAGCTTCATTTTATTGAATCGTTCGCTGATGTTTTCATGACGATGTGATCGCGAAATCGAATGGAACAGTTTTGAAAGATGTTTTAATCGTGCGTACAATTAGTCATACAGACATTTGCTATTAAATTGTGTGGAAAATTCAAGACCAGCAGGCCAGTTTAATAGAAGATCCTGGCTTACAATACCGTCATATTGTAGTTATTCGTTCGCTGGGCTAGTTCACGGAAGGTCAAACAAACACTAATTATCTTGAAGAAGAACAGTAAAAAATCAACGAGTGTTTGACGTCCCGTGATCTAGCCCCTATGGCGAATAACAACAATAGCATGGTTAGCCTGTAGCATGATAACAGTGATTTGAGATGTCCACTGTGGTTGAATCTAGCCATAATTCTATTTATTTTTGTTCATTTAGAAAAAGACCTGTTCACCGATTGTGATTATATTAAAGTCAGTGACTACTTCTTTGAGATCCAAGGAAAGGTGAGGACGATACTATTAGTAAGGTTGCTTTTGAGGAAACACATACTAAATAAGGCAGGTTTCATGTTTGAGTAATGCAGGCAACTAAACATTATGTTTATAATAACTCATGAATAAAGGTTATAAAGCATTTAAAGCATTTATTACAGATATCTTTGGAACATGATATTCGATACACAAACATTTTGTCTGGTTTGCCTGTGATTTGACATTCTTTGAAAAGGCTTTTCTCAAATAATGCAATGCAAATAGTATCATAACTAATTTTAGTCAAACACATGGTGGTTCAGTGGTTCAGGAATTTGTTTTGGACCTCATCCAGGGTTTGAACCCAACTATTTCCACAATTTTGTTTTCATCACTTTTGTTTGTGCTATACTGCGCCATCCAGTATGGCTATAGTTATTTAGCTGAGCCTGTAGTCTTGGCCAGCTGTTTCATGTCTGGTAGTTGTTCACGGTCCGAGCACCATGGCCGTCCCACATGCAATAAAGATTGTGGTGACCTCAAACCGACTCCAATGCTCTTCTTCAGTACAGACTGAATGTATTTTAACATTTACCAACATGGATTTGGCGTGAATTCTGAGTGGGTTCTGCGTGGAAAACTAGTGTGTGGAGTCCACTCACTGCGTGGAATTTTCCTTTGTTATGCAGTTTATTGTGATGATAGTAATTGAAGTGTACAGTGGTGTCACCAGAACGCATAATAACAAAACTCAACCCAATGCTTGATTACTGGCTTAGCCATATCCATAACCACATCGTAGCCGAGTCCATGGACACGCTGTCTGTTTTCTTGCCCAAGGTAAACTTTGTAGTTGCACACGTAGCCGTTGTTCGCGTCAGCCGCCATCCACACTTTTATGCCGTATTTCGTCGGCTTTGCAGGCATATATTGGCGAAAGCCAAGTCTACCCTTGAAGGCAATCGTTCCCTCATCGACTGATATGTCCTTTGAGGGCTCGTAAGCTTGCTGGATACTTTTTAAGACATCGCTCAGTACCGGGCGAACTTTAAAGAGACGGTCGTAATCGGCGTCCCCACGTTGTGGCTCGTTGTTCGGATCGCTGAAGTGCAGGAATTGGGCGATCTCTTCAAACCTTGTCTTGGGAATCACGTCCTGAATCCCAAGGTTTCCAAATAGGGGGTTTTGAGACCAATAAAGGGCTTGCTGTGGCAAGGAATTAATCCCCATCACGAGCGCTACCCCAAGGAACATGCGGAGTTCGTCGGGAGTGACGTCCTTCCACTTCGCCAGCCGTGCCTCTCTATCGGCCTCCTGCCCGATAATAAATTGTGCATATCGGTTAGTTTCATCAGAAATTGAAACCAATAAGTTCATCCGAAAACATCAAGCTAAAAAAGTCTTCAGCTTTTGCATCTTCTGATACCGTTTTCCTCAACCGTTGTTGCCCGGTGAAGTCCTCGAGGTCGAAATGCGTGAGTTGCTCCGACCAATTTTTAACACTATCTTCCTCGCTCTCGTATTCGCTTTCTTCCTCAGAAGAACTGCTTTCTTCCTCAGAAGAAAGTTCAAAACCCTGAAACTCATTTTCAGAATTGTTTACATCATCATTCTTGTCAGGATTAACACCAAAAATCGCTCTAAATTCGCTCGCATCGATCTTTAAAGATTCCGCCATGTTTGCAGTACAGGGGTGACTGATAAGTTTTCGGTCGGCGCTCACGCACCTTATACAATAAAAAATTATGCGCAGTTGGTAGGATTTGATTGGCTAATGTCGTATAAACAATAGTCCTCTTGTTTTCCTGCAGCATGAATTCCCTAGGGAGGAAGGGGACGATTGTCTTTAGTTGTATGCAAATTGGCCGCTTTTGGCCGCTCCAGGAAAAACGTCACATTTGCGTTTGGCCGCTTTTGGCCGTTTTAATAGTGAAAAGGTTAAAAAACTCTAAAGTTCAGTTTTAAAGAATTTTTAATTTCGACGTCGCCATGTTTAATTCCCCTCGATCTAATTCGTCTTCTTCTTCACTAATTCTTCGCTAAAAGTCCTTGCTAAATCATCAGTCTCCATCTGCGATGTCTTCCATCGGCAATGTCTATAGAGGCTAACGAAAACATTTGAGCGGAATTTTATGTGTCTTCAAAGTATTTAATACCAGTCAATGAAACCGCGTAAAATTTAATGTTCTCAACGTGAACTTCAAAAACACTTCGGCAGAGGAACGTATTACTGTGTATTGTTTTGAAATCATCATCATCCGACAAAAAGGTACATTCAATCTTTTAATGAGCAAAACTAGTGCGCCGAATCTGCACGAGGAATGTTAAAACACATTCAGTCTGTACTGTACATGTTATGGCGCTGCAGCATGTAGGAAAATAAAAGAAGTTTTTAATATGTCAGCACCTTTGATGTTTTTATTATGTCAGCACCTTTGATGTGTTAATCTTTTACTTTGTTAGTATCCTATTTATATTTCATGCCAATGTTTAGTATATTTATATTTTGTACCATGTGGTGGTACATTAACCCCTTAAAGCTCCATTGGCACCAGTTTACTGCCGGTCATTTACGTAACAATCTCTGATGATTTTAAACAGAAAACCAAAAAAATATTTCAAAATTGTAAAATCAGTGTGTCTATTAGAAGTTTCTTAGAGGCTGTGACAATAATTTAAAGCGGATAGAGATAGATAGATAGGGGTTTTATTCAATTGCCATGGCAGTATTACAGACTGAATTAAGGCAAAGGGCCAGCACATATAGCGTTATACTATTACAGAAATCGATAAGTAACAAAGTCACCAAAGCGTTTAGTTACAGAAATATGTTTGTAGGTATTCATACTGTCGGATCTTAGTGAGTATCCATGCACATTATTAATTACGCCTCCAGTAATTACAGATCGAAGGGGTTCTAGCTCCTTAGCGGAGGTCATGAGACTGATACAAAGCTCGCGCCTGAGGTCAGCAAGACTTTGGAGCCCGCTGGCTTGCTGGCTGCTGGCCTGTTTAATAGGACGGATTCTAATAGATTCTTTTGTCTCTTGTCGGTTGAGGTTTCCGTCGGCCATCCAAAAGTAAGCTGGTGACAATGTGGCTTTAATGTGACCCCTAAATATATGGGGAGACTGTATGTGAGCATTTCTTGGATGGATTTGTCTATTTATATTACAGTCCCATGTTTAACCTCATCAAATAGGGGGGAATCTTAAATGTATTAAAATACCATACTTTTTTTAACATTCAGATTGTTTCGGAAAAACAAGGAATTGATGAAAACTTGATTGGTGGCAACAAGTCTGCCGAGGATGCATGCGATGATGTTGAAGATGGCTGTACGACTGGTTGCAATGTTGTTATGGCTAACAGGCTAGTAGAGATCCCATATAAAACCTTCAAGGAGCTTTTGGCTGAGTTCAAGCCGTACATTAAGAAAGTAAAAGAACACATGAAAGAAGAAGGTTGCCCGGATGAGGAAGTCAAAGGGTTTGAGAAAGCTGCCATGGATTATATCTTGTCGATTAAAAAGAATTTTAAAGAGTACCAGTTCTTCCAACCAGATTGTGACCTTGGTGGTGGTGCACATTGTATAGTCTTCATGTGGTATCCAGAAAAGGACCTCAGGGGAGTTGATCAAGATGGATTCTCTCCAGTCCTTACTGTCTTCAAGCATGCAGTTAAACAAGTGAAAGTGGTAGGGTTTTTAAGCTATCTTTCTTGACCCTTTTTCGTATAATTGCCTTTCGCTTAATCTTCCTAGATTAGATCTAGATTTTTTACCAAAGACTACCCAATGTATGGAGTGCACACTTTTAAAAGAATGTATTTGTGTTAAGTAATGCTTCGTGTAAGAACTACGGTGAATCGATAGGTCCTGCGGCAATAGGGGTTTGTTATCTTTTTAACTAATCTAATTAATATTGCTATGCTTATTGGTTCAATACGCTCTGCCCGCCAAATTTGAACTTTGGAGTCACATCTGAAATACTCCCTCTGAAATAAGTGCTCTTGCAGTCATTTTCATTAGGGGGCTTAGGTTCGAAGTAAGAAAGCTTTCAACCTTTGCATTTTTGTTAAAATCGTATGTTCGGAGCATGGAGAAATCCCTTTCGGATATCTGCTAATAACTTTTTATACTTCACTTATTACAATTTTGCGCTTTGTCTCTTGCCAAAGCAAACATTCCGCTGGCTAAACGTGTGAAAATACAGTCTCACATTTCCAAAAGCCTGTTCGTGCGGTAGAATTTAGCTTTCCAATGAAAGTCACTTTTTCTTTCAAAGATTTTTGACAACGATTTTCAAGTTAAGATTGACAACCAAAACGATTCATGCCTTTAAATAAAGTTACCAATTTTGCTTTATTCGATCCTCAATACAACTATTATCGCATACAAGCCACAGCAATAAAGTTTACTGGAATTCATAGTAGTAGCAGTCCTCTAATTATTATTTTATCGACACAGACAGAACGCACAATATTTTCTTAAAACAACCTACAAGCAAGGTTTATTCCATAAGCTCATTGATGAAGTCGAGAGTGTCCAGCTTATAATCGGGGTCTCCGTCTTCCATACATAGTAGGCCATGAGGACTCACAGAAAATTTCTGCGAAGAAATTGTAATTCTTCTGGCTCCAGACGGGCTGCATTTATATTCACTATTTCTTTCAGCTTTTTGCATCCGCATAAGCATTCCACTGCTCTTACTGACAATTGCGGGTTATTGCTGATATTTATATTTTCCAATTTTCTAAAAAAAATATCTTCGCTTCACCAAACGCCGTATCTACTACTTCAATGCATCGTTCTATGTCCTTTAGTTCTATGTCCCTTAGGTTAGTTGATGCTTTCATGAGTCGTACAAAATGCTCCGAGGAAATAGTTTTCTGGGAAATGTGTATATATGTATGTCCTCTTTACCCCATTTGGGTTCTCTAGCATGTACTGGGTCACCACATCCTTTATTGAGGCCTTCCAATAGCGCACAGCGGTTTCCGTGCCATTAACCAACACTCTTCGACATGAAGATGCTCTTGATATATCGTTGCTGTTGAGGAACTGAATTAGCTCTCTCAATACGTCAGGGCTCACACGTTGCCTGAGAAATTTCAAATTTGGTGGTGGAACTCCTCCTCTGCCAAACAGAGTGGCATGCACTTTGGCTGCTGTTATCGTCTTATCACTACATTCAAAATAATCTTCCAGTACACTATAGGGGAAGTCAAATGCAACCATAGATAAGATTCGCCTACGGTTGTCCCCATAGTAATGTACTGTAGCTATCCAACATCAGAAGCTGCTCCTACTCTAGTTATCCCTGCTACCACTGGAAGTCCAGAGTCTCTTGATGAATTTCCAATGACAACTTTCTTGCCCTGTTGCTTCAGGTTTGTTATTGCCCGCATCCTGCGCTCTTTAGAAACTGATGATTTATATTCTCGAGAGAGACTTTGGAGAATCTTGTCATCATACTTGTGTTGGACTGTCGGGGGAGCCCCAAATTCCCCTCTCCATCTCTTGCTGTGAAGTAAATCCCCCACAAGCTCCCTCACATCTTCATCAGCTGTGCCAGCAACTTCTTCTACGTGATTTTTCAGCTGGCCAATTACCTCAGCACGGACCGCTCTTTTTGTTCTAATTTCTAAATCTTTGTAAAGTTTTTTGTGCTTTAATTTTGCACAATTAACATTTTCTGTCTGGACCTCAGCATCAACTGATGACGGCAAAATTTGCCCTAGTGCAGAAGTTTCCTCAATGTCCTGTTAAAAAAGTACACAGAAACTTAAGATTCCCTCTCAACTTCATTTCTTGAATATCAGAACTTATAAAAAATACAAGGCAACTACAGTCAACTCCCTCAGAAGCAGACACGTCAGGAACTAAAAACAGTGTTACAAGGGCTGTCAGCTAATGAAAATGAAGAAAGACATTGTTTGAATGGAAAGGAAGACAAAACCCTGCATTTTGTTAAGTTATCCGCTTACAATTCTTTCACTTAGACGGGAGTTTGCTGTACCTCAATTTCAGGGTGTCAAACCCCAGGATGTTTCGCTACATTCAAGGAATACATTCGGGCTTGTTGGTATTTACATTTCACCCAGCTTATAAATCAGGCTCACATAACTTACACATAACACATCACATAATTTACATATTCACATCGTAAACTCAAATGACAACTTCCCGTAATAAAACTCTTTTAGTAAAATAGAACGATGAAATATTTCGTTCCCTGTTGAACCAATTATTTGTCTCTTAAGTACTTATTGACCTATGAATTTTTTACCTGGAATGGTTCTAACGCGGCTTCAGCAGCGGCGCTGGTCTCAGAGGTTTCCAGCTGGAAAAACACGCTGGAACTTGAGGCAGTTTCATCTCTACAGCTCTGCAATTTTGATTTTCGAAATAAATAACAAATTGAAAAGGAGGATCAAGACTGGTCAAGACAGTATAGAAACAGCAGAATCTATATGGCAAGCGACAGAACATTGACTTTGAGAAAGATCATTTTTCTCACCTCGTGTGAAGTTTTCATGCGTTTGTTTCCAAGCTCCAAATCGACTCGCTGTCGACAGTATATACAAATGCTTCTAGACCAGCCCTTTTTGCCTTTGTCATCTAGCTCCAAGAAAACTTTCTCTACTCTGTTCGCCTTTCTCAGGGACCTCTGTTCCACATCTGAAGGCTTACTGCCACACCAAGCCTCTTGATTTGGGCAGCAACATGCCTGTCTTTTGAACACCATACCAAGCTTTTCTAACTTCTCGGACAAAGTTTGCAAGCAAACAGAACTCCGAAGCGTTTCTTTAAAGTATATACAATAGATTTTCAAACTATTTTCGAAGAGATAATGAATAGCGAGAGACTTGTCTTAATATATCGAGGAGGAAGCATGTAGAATTCAAAATGGCGACGTGAGCGCTAGGTCGGAAATGTAACTTCCGAACATACGATTCGGACAAAACTCGGGGATAAGTCGTAACAATGCAACCTTTGTTTTATTCTTAATTTAAATGTTTGTCAATCAATGGATAAGATACGAAAAACACCCGAAGATGTATTTTAGCCAATCAGAGGGCAGGATTTTACTGAAGTTTTTTAGCTTCTTCTGCGCATGCGTTGCCGCAGGGTACAGTAGTTCTATAATGTTAAAGCACATAAAAAGTAAACAACATGTTTTGCACTGATTTGAGACTGGAGACATAATCAATGATTTATACTAATTCTGCCTTTATTTTGCAGTAAATTGATGCCTACACCATCTGCATTAAATGGATTTTAGTCTTCAATTGAATCTTTTACAGCTAATAATGACGTCGCCCCAAACAAGGAATTGCTGAGAGTTGTAGTTGCTCATTGACCTGGCCATACCAAATTAATAAATATTACCTGACTTGTGTTTTTAGTGTTATTATTGACATTTTTAGGAGCTATCAATTCTGTACGATTGCTAAGAAATCATCCTATCCCTGAGAATGCTGCAATTATTGTCAGTGATTTATTTTTTTACTTTTCAAAATTAAAGATACATATCTCAGGCAGTCCAGAAACCCTTGCCTTACACTATTACCCTGCCAAACCCTTGCTTTACACTATTACCCTTCTAAACCCCTACCTTACACTATTACCCTGCCAAACCCTTGCTTTACACTATTACCCTTCTAAATGCTTGCCTTACGGTATTACCCAATTTTAAAAACTCTTTCCTTCCCTTTTAACCCTTGGGATTGTTCCACTGGGAAATTCTGCTTCATGACTCGTACCACTTGTATTTTGTGTATATCAGACAGGTCCAACACCAGTGGTGGTATGGTGAGCCATTAAGCGAAATATGGGGAGCATACTGCAAGGGAAAGTTAGAAAAATATCCAATAGAAATGGTCCACACTACAAGGCCGTAGCAAAGGGTGGGATACGTGCCCCAATTTTAAGTAGTTGAAATTGATGTTCTTGACATCGAACATTAGTCCAGTCAATCTAGTGTTTTACCAAAAAGTAATTTCGAAAGGGAACATCATATTTTATCAAATAGATATAAACTGCGATTGTACAAGCATAACATCGATTGCATATATTATTCAGAATATTGTGTTGAATGAATTTCTGGAGACTTATTCTACTCATCATTTTTTCTTTCGCTTCACCACTGGGTACCCAACAACAATAAGAGAACAAAAGAACACACACATCGAGCAAAACTCTAGTGATTTGCTAATCCACCCATCCCCCTCCCTCATCCTGTACCCCCTCCCCTCCCCCCTAAAATAATCTCCCGGTTTTTCAAGTCTGGGGGTTGGCAGGTATGTGCTTAGTATGCCAGACAGGTAAAATGGAGGATGAAGAGCATTTTCTGTTATACTCCGGCCTATAAAAATGATCGGGATGATTTACTGGGATTCCGAAAAACGCCTGCAGGTTTCAATGTTAGACCCCATGCCAACAAAGAAAATAATTTCTTTATGGAGTTGATCCGGAATGAAAACGAATCCAGGCTCGTACCCAGGGGGGTGCACCCCCCCCCACACACACACACACACACAACGGCCGAAGGTCCACTTTCGGTTCTCAATAGACGTGCTATTTGTAGACAAAACTATACAGCATAAGCTAGACCACTCTGGTATGTAGCCAAATCTGACAATAAACGTCCCGTGGAGATACTGCAACGCATAAAAAATCCCTCTTTGTTCTTTTGGGGTTGGTCAGATTTATCAACCCTCCCCCCCGCCCCGGAAAAATTATAGGTCCACTTTTTCGGATTTCGCACCACCCCCCCCCCCCCCCCCCCCCCCCCCAAGAAAGCCTGGAATCGGCGCTTAGCGAAACATTTTTTTGAATGTATGAATCCAAGAAATGTGAAGTTTCACCACAACGGACAGTGACGTCACCACCCCCCTAAAACATAACAAAACAAAACGCAAAAAGGCGGTAGCAAGCAAAACATGTCAACATCAGCCAATATCATTTATTTATGGGATTTATTAATTTGTGGATCTACACCGATGTCAATGTTTTATAAGGTGCCATGAATAAAAAAAAATCTCCTATGACATCCTTACCTCCTAAGCTCTGGTAATAGGTCACTATATCCATCTAGAAACAAAATCAACATTCTAAATTACCAACAACGGTGTTGTTAACCGGAGTTCAATTCGTCTTGTCACATGTAGACCTTTCCAGATTGTGCTCGGCACTATTTTTGCGCAATTTGGGTTTGGGAGCACTATTTTGATAAGAGAGCACTTTTTGGGTAAACAAATCAACTTCTAGCTTTTTTAACTCAAGTTACTAGGTTTTGTTGTCTTACATAGACATTTCTAGTTTCCTTAACTACAAATAATATTATCTCAACTAGGTTAAGATTGTAAGACTTGTGATTTCGACATTTTAATAGGTAGGCTGTGCTTTGGTAACCACAATTATTGGGTAGACTGTGGAGTTCATTACAAAAATAGAATGCCTTATCTAGAAGATCTGTTTGCCATGTTTTCCTGTTTTACATCTATTGTAATTATTTCTCGTTAGGAGATTGTTTTAATTAAGGTCTGTTATCAGGTTTGATATTATTGAATTGGTGATGTTTGTAAATGAACATTGTTTTTTAGAAGTATCCAAATAACAAAGGTAAACAAACACAAAAGAGAATAAAGTCATTTATAATACAGTTAGTTATTATACACTAAAGTGTGATTTACCCGTTCATGGACAATAATATAAGATACTTTAATGCATGTATTTAATAAAAGAAATATTCTTTTTTTATTCAAATTTTAATTAAAACAGAACTTATCTCTAAAAAATTTAAAAATATACGGTAATTTTCTTTTCGCCAATGAGCACTATTTGAGCACTTTTTAAGCACTTTTTGGGTGTTTTTGGGAGCACTTTTCTGGCTTTTTGGGAGCCTTATCTGGAAACGCCTAGTCACATGAGAAGGGTGGGGTTCAGATCCCCCTCCTGGACTTGCCCCTATGTTGGCATTCAACCAGACCACACCCGACGAGTGGCCAGGGGGAGGGGCTAAAGTATTGACCGCTTCCCCATCCGCCGCCCCCGATATTTTACGATGCTCGACTGCTTGCCCCCCCCCCCCCCCCCCCCCCCCCCCCCCCCCACACACTCACACACACACACAACAAAGCCTACATGCCTTTTATATGTAATAACAGGCGTACATACGTAACCTAAAACAGATCAGAGGTGGATCCCGTATTTCCCATTTTGGGTCGGACCAATCTTGATGATCGTCAAGGAGAAATTGATCTTCAAAATCAAAACAATCGTCTTTTCCCGGTCTTTTCCATGCTCACGGGCTATCTGTGGCATGATGCAACAATATTCGCAACCAATCAGAGCTCACCACGCGAGTAATGCGCCCTAGCTATAAACGGTCCGCGGTCGGTGCCATTAGTTATAATACAACAATATCTCCAAATTTAGGCGAAATGTCCCCAATATCTGGGCTTATTTCTTCGCTGTTCTTCATAATTTGGGATTTTCAATTACTAGGTTGGTATTAGTTCGGCAATGTTGTGTTTTTGTTTGATTTTCTTTGCGATTGAATCCTAATAAGAGTATTTCCCTGTGCGTTCCAGTTATAGAATGCAAACTGTCGAGTGTAGAGGTCCAACAACATTTGGACATGGGAAAAAAATTATTATCTGCCGGACAACTTACCGACGCACTTTCCCATTATCACGCTGCAGTGGGTAAGCTACACATATATTACGTAGAATTTTTTTACCATATTATAACCTGTTATCAAAGATTCAAATTTAAGTTTTTTTCTTAGAGTAAAGCAAGCAACATTATTAAATTATAAGATACTCCAGATTGATCTCTACGATTTCAACAAGAAAAAATCTTAGAAAAGAATAACGTATTAGATGTTGATACTTGGATACACGATATTGTAAACTGTTTTCTATTTTATTATTTATTTTTTTGGTGTTACGATGTCATTGTTGATGGTCGAGGCTGTCCTCCGATGATAAACACGCTCTGTAGTGGTTCGTTATTGCCTGATAGGTAGTTATCTTACAGTTCTGTATTTGCAAGTGTCTTGTTTTTATGTTGTTATGGATCAATTTCTAATTGCTGAGTGATTCCCCATCATCCAATAAGCTTATGCCACCAGACAGTGGCGATATTGTATTGATCATGTGAGTGCTTATGTCATTATAGTACAGTATACTCTAAAACAAATACCTATTATACCTATATAGGCCTATTGCAAAAATATTGTCAGTGCAAACTTCAAGTTGGCAATTAGCAGTTCTATGACCAGAAGGTATTGGCCATGCAATGTTTCTACTGAGTGCAATTTCATAGATAAATCAAACACTAATCCATTGAAGGCGACCAAAAATATAGCTCTGTAATCACTGGGGTTGATTTATCACCATTCTTTTGAATATAATTATTGTTAAAAATCATTTTTTTGGTTCTTGGACTACTAGTTGCAGATCACTGTGTGCACTTACAAATGGTGTTTTTTAAGCAGGAGTATTTACTCAAGAGAGAATGCCAAGAAAGCATTAACATTAAATTGAGCTTTGATTGAAATTAAACTAAGCCATCCAAAAACTTCTTAGCTTGACTTTACAAACAATAGAGTTATTAAAAGATTATAATCTGATTGGCCCAGCATGTCTGTGATGGGCTGATTGGGCTAGCCTATCTGTGATTTTAATCATTTACCATTTTGTAAATTTTGTAAATAAATTTCAGATGGAGATCCTAACAACTTTCTTCCCCGATTTCAAAGAGCAACAGTTCTTATAGCATTAGGAAGGTCAAGATCTGCAATTCCTGACTTAGACAAGGTCTTGGAATTAAGACCAGAATTTTATCAGGTATGCGCCGTAATGTGTTGCAAGGCTCAAAATAAGTGGCCGAATAGTCATATCTGCAACTTTCCAAAACTGATTTATTTAGTAAAACCTTTTAAAAAAAGTCAACAACAACACAGAGTTGTTTTTCAAACAACATTTCGGCAGGCCAATACCTGCCTTCTTCAGTTATAGAGGCAACTCTTCAGTATCATTTTCACTTGTCATTTTCAAACTTCCACACATCCGGTATAATTGGGTATTCTAAAAAATTGAGGCAAGGATAGCATGAATTGCTTAGCCATTGTAAGAGTCTTTCCTTTTTAATCCATACACAATTTATACTCACAATTTAGTAAAACCAAAAGTTGCATGGGACTAAATGGGCTTTATTTATTAGATAAATCCTGGAAAGATATAACACTTTGTCTTGAAGGCGATAGTCATTAAATTCTACATTGTTATTTTAGAGAATAAACAGGATATTGATTGTTGTAGTAATTAAAAATGTTCTTTTGACATTCCAAGGCGGGAACTTACCAAATCCACCATATCCACCATAACTATGCCTTGGCCATGCTACTTGCAGTGTTAAGTATCTGCTAAGTATGGGTAAAACCCCTCCTGCTAACTTCCAAATCCACCACCATCCTCCCCATTCCTCCATCCTACAGCATTATATTACCATTTGGCCATTTGCCACTAGTGCTTGACAGATGGCCATTCCAAATGACAAATGGCCAATGTGGGACAGTGTTGGACAGTATTCTCTGCCTGTATTAAGCTATCAGCACTACTGACAGTAATATGAGTACTGTTTACTGTGTGTTTTTTTCTCTTCTATCGAAAATAATATAATAATAATATACATTTGTGATATTCTTGTTAGCTAACTACACCTAACATTCCCTTGTAGGCTAGAGTACAGAGAGGTAATGTTTTTCTTAAGCAAGGACGCTTTGATGAGGCACACATAGATTATGAAGGAGTGGTGAGTGACTATATATAATTATATACTTGCTGTTACTTTGAGGTATAGAAATGATAGGCTTGCCATCTCTGATTGTAATAAGACAAGCTGGGATGGTCCTAAAGCTGCTGTGTAACCCTTTTTTTTTTTCTTCAGCTAAGATACAGCCCAGAAAATAAAGATGCATTACAACAGGTGCGTCATTCATTCTTCACAGCATGTGTGTGTCATTAAAATCAATACGCAGTGGCTAAATGAGGGGTAGCCACTCAATGCCTTGCTTGAGCTAAACGAGCGGTAGCTTTTAATTTGTTTTGAATAACGTGAGAAAATGTAACCTTGACAAACAAATGACTATCTATCTTTATTTAGATAGAGGGAACATCTATCGATGTATTGATGTCTTTGAAATAAAAAAAATCACCTTGCCTGTGTACAGTAGAACAAGGCTACTTTTGGTGGCACAAATGAGACACATTTTGATATTTTAGTCCAAGAGTTGTTAATTATCTTATAAAAAACCAAAAAGGCAATCTACAAATTCTAATGTGCCTTTTTATTTACCCTCTTCGTTCTTTTTACACAGCTAAAACCTCAGCATTCCTGTAAAAACAAATTTCTCGTGAGGCCCGCTCTCACGCTCAAGGTCTTGAAAATGCTAAGGTCTTGAAAATGACCTGTAGTTTGTTATTCTCTTAAATCATCCAAGCAAATAGCACCGTGTAAATAAAAGTGAATAAGCAAAAATAATGTTTTCATTGTCTAGAAACAAGAAGCAATTGTTTTTTTATTTGGTTCTATTATTCTGACGCCTTCCGTTTTGTGTACAGCCAATTTCGAGAATTTTGTCACACTACGAACTCACGAAGTCTTGCATCCTGTGGGCTCCAGCCTCCCGCTCAAGGTCTTGCAAATTACACATTTGAAAGCCATTTTGTTTTCTTAAGAAGATTAACAGCTTTTGAACTATAATATTAAAATTTGTGTCACTGGATTACTACTCTTATTTGAATATGCATAACACATTTTTAAAGTGCCACCTACAATACATCTCGATAAATGCTTCCTCTATCTAAATGGAGATAGGTCATTTGTTTATCAAGGTAGCATTTTTTAGTGTTATTTAAAAAACATTAAAAGCTGCCACTCATTTAGCTCACACAAGACCTTGAGCGGCTACCCCACATTAAGCCACTGCAAAATTAAAATTTACGACAATTGTAAGGGCTCAAGGATATTTTAAACAATTAGCATTTGGCAGAAGTCTTATTTGTTTTCAAATACTGAAATATTCTGGCGGAGTTTGCAATTGGGTTGCTTTTTTTGAGCTACCATACATACACATATGATATTTACTTTTTTTCTTTAATGGTTCTAAATTCTGAAATATAGTAGGTCACATCATTGATTTTCGTTAAGCTGTTTGATTCCACATAATGACAAAATAAGGAACAGTATGTAACTACGTCTATCCACAGTTGGGTGTAATAGAACCAATCAAAAGGACTGTAATGGAGGCCAAATATGCCATGGATAGAGGGAACTGTCACTCAGCGATAGAGCAATTAACACATGCAATTGAGGTGAGTCTTGGGCGTGGCACGAGGAATGGGACCAGGCACTCCCTTCACTGAAATATTTAAAAACAAGTAATGGTAGCAAAATGGATTTCTTTCCCAACATGTTCAACATATATCTTACCCAGGCATGTATTTTCACTATTACACTCAAATTCATACCAAAGGACCCTTACGGCTTACTTCTTATTGCTGATTCTTCCTTGCATTAAACACCACTGTCTTGCTGTTTGTTAGGTTGCACCCTGGGACCCTGAGCTCCGTATGATGAGAGCTGATTGCTACGAGAGGCAAGGTGATCTAATCAAGGCCATCTCTGACATCAAGTGAGTATCTTGGTAACAAGGTGCTGTTCACAGCTCTAACCAAAGATCAGTCCAATGTACTTTATATCAAATGAAATGATAAAGTAATGAATGATTGAAGTCTGAAAGTGGTTTTAGCAGATCAAAACTGCTGTCAACATTAATAAAAAATTACAGAAAGAAAACTTTGCTAACCAGTTCATTCATTGTTGCACCATTTGTTATCATTTCACACCACCAATTCATTGTTTTCAAAGATCCTTGCGTTTTTTCTTACTTCAGACCTACAACAAAGCTGATCAATGACAACACCCAGGCATTCCTAAGGATGAGCAAGCTTCACTATGAGATAGGAGAGCTTGAGGAAGCACTGAGGTATGATGGGTTCACAATCATCATAAACTTGATGGGGTAAACAAGATAAGTTCCAACACCTTTTTCAACCCTTTTCCTTTTACCATGTAGAGAGGTGAGGGAGTGTTTGAAGCTTGATCAAGATCACAAGCAATGTCATCCTTTCTATAAGGTAGGGATCCCATATTTTAAAGTTCATCTACCCTTTAAGGCATGTCACCAAGTAATGTGTTTGCTTGTTGGCTACGAAATTGAGCCAGTCAAATAGCACAAAATCAAGTAAAAAGTGTTATGGTATTAAACAATAACTCAGGCAGATTAAAACCCTTTTCCAGGCAGTGAAATCCCATGGGCATCCAACATTAGCGACAACCCCACTTTAATTATGTTTCACTATGGAATTTAGTTCTACCAGTATGCCATGATAATAAAGTTTAAGATAAGAATTTCATTTTTAGAAAATGAAGAAATTGAACAAGCAATTATCAGCGGCCCAAGACCTGATAAACAAGGAACAGTATGTACCTCATTGCATATCCATATTATTATAAAATGACTATGAATCCTGGGAATTCCTTGTCTTCTGTATCAGGGGAAGCTGGACCGTGATCCTGCCTACATTGCCAGTGCTCACACACTAACTCACGCATCTTGTACTGTAGTTGTAATCTGCATGAAGCCATCTGTATCAATACTGTTGTGTTAAGTCAATCACATGTGAAGTACATTTAATTATGTCTTGCAATGTTACATTATTGTACTCTACACATACTAAATATGTCATTTTCATTTCATTCGCATGAGTTTACTTCCAGTCAATTATGTAACAATCTCCGATGATTTTTAATGGAAAATTTGCAAAATATTTCAAAATAATAATTAAGCGGTGTGGCTATTGGAATTTCTTTTAGGATATGACTGATGATTTAGAGGGGATGGCCTGTTAAATAGTGTGGACTCTAATAGATTTTTTTTTTCTTTTGTCTGAGGTTTTCGCCTGCCCTGATGGAGGTAAACTGGTGCGATTGCCAATTAAATGGAGGATGTTTTCTTTTCCAGATATCATGAAGCTATTGACAAACTGAAAAAGGCCCTCAGGACAGAGTCCAAGAATAAGCCACTTGTAGGGAAAGCGAGACGTCAACTCTGCCACTGTCATCTCAAGGTACCTGCCCTGACGACTCACCTTCTTCAACTGAATTCTGTTGTTCTAACTACCAAGTCACCTTAACAAAGTACCAAGCGTCGACAGTGTATCAATTCCATCAGCTGATTTGGGAAAGCTATAGTTTATGACAATATTTTTTTATATATTTTGCTATGGAATTTGGTAAATAGGGTATAAAACTGAAAAATGAAAACATCTAAACCTCGACACCTACTGTACATAATCTTATGTTGAATGAAAACATAGTGTGGCAATGACCATTAATGCTGACAACTATCATCAGAACTATCATGACCACCGTTACCATCAAAAGATCCATTTTTCCTTGCATTTTCTCACAATACAAAGATGGTGCGTCTGCTTCCGGGATCACATAGAATCACCCCTTTCATCATCATCATAAACCACCCCACAACAGACTACGACTAACATCCTAATAACTCTTATCGCCATGTGACTCTTGAATTATGTTTCAGCTTGGTTTTTCACAAGAAGCAATCAAGGAGTGTAACGCTGCCTTGTCCATCGACGAGAATGATGTTGACGCCCTGTGTGACCGGGCCGAGGCGTATATCCTAGAGGAGATGTATAATGAAGGTGGATACTGTAATTGTGAACGAAGCAATAATCACTATCGCAACGCTCATGCCGTTCATTCCATGGCCCTTTAGGGGTGTTTGTAAGGCCTGTCTAAACAGGTTCACGATGTCCAAGAAACATTTCTTTCAAACACATACAGTATGTCCGAACCATTTTGGTTTACCCAACAATGTCTCCTTGGCTAGCTAAAGAAGGCTAAATGCGCTTAATGCTATTACTTCTTTTTCTCATCAGCCGTAAATGATTTCCAAAAGGCAAAGAGTATCAATGAACATCTACATAAGGTAGGAATCACTTGCGGAGCAATATAAAAAATCACAGATCTCGCACTTTTTCCTGATGATTGTATTGGGGCCCTGTTGTAGCAAGACGCTCGCTTCCAGTCCTGCGCGCCAAATATTCGAGCTTAATAGGCTTGCTTCCAGTCCTGCGCGCCAAATATTTGAGCTTAATAGGCTCGCTTCCAGCCCTGCGCGTCCGATGCTCTCGGTGTTGCTCACGCACGCTTTGCTCTCTCTCTAGACCGCTCCCGGCTATTGCCAATCACGTTGCAGAAGTCTGATTAAACGTTCTTTTCTAGGTCCAAGAAGGGCTGGATAGAGCACAGCGTCTTTTGAAGCAATCACAAAAGAGAGATTATTATAAGATTCTTGGCTTGAAGAGGTGAGTATGCATTTATGTAGTTCAGCGTTTCTTTCAAGTGTACGGGGAAACATGAATACAGTTAAAGACTTGAGGGGGTGGGGGCCAGGGCCGACGCCCCCTTTTTCACACAATCTTCGTTCAATGGGTATTTTTATATTTTTCCTGGGATCACACACGTCAAACTTCCTTTTTTTCTCCCGATTCAGAAATTGCAACAAGCGCGAGATCACAAAAGCGTACCGCAAGCTGGCGGTCAAGTGGCATCCGGATAACTATAAAGGCGAGGACAAGAAGAAAGCCGAGAAGATGTTCATCGATATTGCCGCCGCCAAGGAGGTGCTCACCGATCCGGGTAAATATGGATAATTATTATAAAGCCACTGTGAAAAACAGGGGGCGATTACTCCGACATTGAATGCTTCTGTACAAAGTATCCTCTTCACTCGGCTTTATCAGAGAAGTAAATGAGTAACCGAGTGACAACCAAGATGTTGTTCGATCTGCGTTTTCCATGTTTAGCTACCACCGTGTTCATGTGCACCCCTCCCCAACAAGAGGTCCGTTATCCGCGTCTTACTTGAGCCACTGAAGAGAAACATTTGATCAAAACTCTCACAGCAAAAACATCACTTACACCGTCTCTATTTGACAGAAAAGCACGCCCCTTCCGCCGAAGTATCCCATCTCTCACACTTTGTCTCTATTTGACAGAAAAACGCGTTCCTTCCGCCCGAGTATCCCATCTCTCTTACACCGTCTCTATTTGACAGAAAAGCACGCCCCTTCCGCCCGAGCATCCCATCTCTCACACTTCGTCTCCATTTGACAGAAAAACTCGCCCCTTCCGCCCGGGTATCCCATCTCTCACACTTCGACTCTATTTGACAGAAAAACACGCCCCTTCCCCCCAAATATCTCGTCTCTCCAATTCGTCTCTATTTAACAGAAAAACACGCCCCTTCCGCCCGAGTATCCCATCTCTCACACTTCGTCTCTATTTGACAGAAAAACTCGCCCCTTCCGCCCGAGTATCCCATCTCTCACACTTCGTCTCTATTTGACAGAAAAACTCGCCCCTTCCGCCCGAGTATCCCATCTCTCACACTTCGTCTCTATTTGACAGAAAAACACGCCCCTTCCCCCCAAGTATCCCATCTCTCACACTTCGTCTCTATTTGACAGAGAAACGCGCCAAGTACGACGCCGGCGAAGACCCGCTCGACCCCGAGTCTCAGCAGGGAGGTGGTGGGTGGCCACAAGGGCACGGCTTCCCGTTCGGCAATGGCTTCCAGTTCAAGTTCCACTTCAACTGAACACACTCCGCATCCGTGGAGTACCCCAACACATTCCTAGGTCCCTTTGGTTTTTAAATTATTGATGCTTCATGAAGACTTGAATCTCGTGTTCTCGCTTACCTGGACATAATAGTTCCACTTCAAATGAACGCATTCCGGGTGTACCACAGGCACAGTCCTAGGTCCATTTGATTCTTAAATTATTGATGTATCGGGAAGATTTGAATATTGTAGTGATGGCGTCGACTTCTCGAATGGCGCGTGGGTTTTTCGCGTCTCCCATTCGGGATATCTTAGGTATGCCTCGTGCGACCGCGTGGGCGTAGCAAGCGGTTTTCGCCGTCACACTGATCCATCTTTTCTCTCAAACCGTATAATGAGGCTTGTAAGAAAGGCCGCTCTGTGACAGATGTGGGCTAAGGAAGGCTACGCTATGACAGATGTGAGCTAAGGAAGGCTGCGCTATGACAGATGTGGGCTAAGGAAGGCTGCGCTGTGACAGATGTGGGCTAAGGAAGGCCGCTCTGTGACAGATGTGGGCTAAGGAAGGCTGCGCTATGACAGATGTGAGCTAAGGAAGGCTGCGCTATGACAGATGTGGGCTAAGGAAGGCTGCGCTATGACAGATGTGGGCTAAGGAAGGCTGCGCTGTGACAGATGTAGGCTTAGGAAGGCCGCTCTGTGACAGATGTGGGCTAAGGAAGGCTGCGCTATGACAGATGTGGGCTAAGAAAGGCCGCTCTGTGACAGATGTGGGCTAAGGAAGGCTGCGCTATGACATATGTGGGCTAAGGAAGGCTGCGCTGTGACAGATGTAGGCTTAGGAAGGCCGCTCTGTGACAGATGTGGGCTAAGGAAGGCCGCTCTGTGACAGATGTGGGCTAAGGAAGGCTGCGCTATGACAGATGTGGGCTAAGGAAGGCCGCTCTGTGACAGATGTGGGCTAAGGAAGGCCGCTCTGTGACAGATGTGGGCTAAGGAAGGCCGCTCTGTGACAGATGTGGGCTAAGGAAGGCCGCTCTGTGACAGATGTGGGCTAAGGAAGGCCGCTCTGTGACAGATGTGGGCTAAGGAAGGCCGCTCTGTGACAGATGTGGGCTAAGGAAGGCCGCTCTGTGACAGATGTGGGCTCAGGAAGGCTGCGCTGTGACAGATGTGGGCTAAGGAAGGCTGCTCTGTGACAGATGTGGGCTAAGGAAGGCCGCTCTGTGACAGATGTGGGCTAAGAAGGCTGCGCTGTGACAGATGTGGGCTAAGGAAGGCCGCTCTGTGACAGATGTGGGCTAAGGAAGGCCGCTCTGTGACAGATGTGGGCTAAGGAAGGCTGCGCTATTACAGATGTGGGCTAAGAAGGCTGCGCTATGACAGATGTGGGCTAAGGAAGGCTGCGCTATGACGGATGTGGGCTAAGGAAGGCCGCTCTGTGACAGATGTGGGCTAAGGAAGGCCGCTCTGTGACAGATGTGGGCTAAGGAAGGCCGCTCTGTGACAGATGTGGGCTCAGGAAGGCTGCGCTGTGACAGATGTGGGCTAAGGAAGGCCGCTCTGTGACAGATGTGGGCTCAGGAAGGCTGCGCTATGACAGATGTGGGCTAAGGAAGGCTGCGCTATGACAGATGTGGGCTAAGGAAGGCTGCGCTGTGACAGATTTGGGCAAAGAACTTTGTACAGATTGGGCGGGATGGCAACAGTAAGACTACATGTAACTCGTGCGCGACCAAATGCGTGATCAGGCCCGTTGCCAGGATTTTACGCGGGGTCTCTTCCGGGCCCGCCTGGTTACGGGCCTGGTGATATCAAAGCACGACAAAGCTGTGATGTTTGCGGCAATTTTATCGCACCCCAAATCCCCGATTGTAAATCGACACAATTATAATATAAAATGTTAACATAATCGGTTTTTTTTCGAGCAGAAAAAGCGGAAAACATTAAAATAATGTTTTTTGAAAATAATTTTGGCGATTTGCTGTAAAAATGCAGTGTCGTGCCACAGAAATACACGCCTGGAACATTGTCGTCCAGTCTTCTTCTCTATCCTTGGGGTTTTCACTTATGCGAAAACGACTAGATTTAATTTATATTTTACCTGGGTTGAATTAATATACATTCATAAAGAAAAGAAAATCAATTTATTGCAGTTCCACCTTTACCAGCATGACACGATTTTTTGTGTCGGTTGTATTTATGCTAATGTACAAAATTGATATGTAAGAAAGAAACTATTTTAAAGAATAAACTTTTGACAGACATGCCATCTCCTTTTTCTTTTATTTTGATGGGGAGGGTGCAAGGCCCTGGCAAACGTTTTTAACAAGCCATCTAACTTGTGTTAGACTTTATCAAGAGATTTTCATTGTCTCTTGATTTTATCTATTCGAGTTGAATGGTGTTTTATAGGTTTTTTTTTTTTTTAATTCAACAAACATGGTTTTAGACACTAGAGGTATTTTCGAACGAAAATGTGAGTTCTTGAAGGGCAATCAAACCGCCATATGCTCAACGCCTAGTGACCCAAAGTATCCATTTCCAACTACTTGAGGTCATGCCGGGAAATATCAAACTGAGGCTTTGGCGTATCGACCGAGGCTTTGCGAAATTTCGCGCGAATATTGATTAGTTTATCGATCGATATCGAACAAGAAACACTCGCGCGCTGGCAAATCAAAAATGTAAATGAGTGAAAAGATTCAACAACAAGTAACTGGACGACTTTTCGGGCTATTTTCTTTCAATTTGCACTTTTTGGAAGCTACAGGTTTGATCATACGTGAAGTTGATCCAAACAATAACAAAAAACTCAGATGTCAGTCTTCACGGCATGAATGGTATGTAGAGAACAAACTTCTTAAGTACAATGAAAAGGCCAATTGCGTTGTGCTGCTTTATGATTTGATGGAAATATTGCATTTACACATAACAGGTAGTACTTTTATCTTCAAGAGACTTTTTCTGGGTCTTTACACCCCTTGTTATTTATTCATTTGCCTTTGTTTATCCGATGTATTTCTCGGCTATCGGTGGCGCTCGCCGACTAGTCATCTTATGTTTTTCTTTTTGTCCAAATTTTTCATCTTCAATCTCTTTAGGATAATAAAACTTCGACTCAGAGTGCTCGTCCATTCCCATTTTGTTGTTGCTTTGGTGTTTAGGTAGATTTTGTTTTAGCGAAATTCGTGCAACCGAACAAAACAACACAAAAAAGCTCACAAATTGTGCCGCTCCGGATACGAAAAGGGACGAACCGACGAACCAACCATTTCTGTTTCTTCTGGGTGTAAGAATTCGCTACTTGAATGTTCGCTATCGCTCATTTTGCAGTTTGAAGGTGGAAAAAAATTCAAAAAACAGAAGATTGTGAAAAAATTTTCGTAGGGCAATACGGAATTCCGTAATGCCCTCAGAGACGGGCAATACGGGAATGTCACGACTACCAATAAGGCAATCACAGCGCGCGTACTATCGTAGCCATATAATAAAAGTGAGTAACCAAGATATTTTCAATCAAATATCGTAAATAACAAATCAAACTTCATTCTTAAAAGTTTTTCATTCTTTAAAGTTTCCTTACGCATAAACCCCTGAATCTTCAATGATAAACAATAACATAAGCTATGTGAGTTGGGTTGGAAGCTATGGATAGGAAGCCACCGATAGCAGGGAGTGAGAGGCGCACAATGAGGGCAACGGACCAATAACAATGATCGAGTTTTTATAAAATTATCATTACATCAAATTACTTGCCCTATAAATTGTATCAATAATTAGAATAGCTTTATCAAAATTTATAGCTTATACTTCAATAAATATTATATATAACAAGATTTACCAAATTTTTCGTACAACAGCAACAGCACTTTTTAACTCGGTCATATGAATTACACAACAGTAGTAGCTAAATATAAAGGCTTCTGATAATAGCAATTATCATAGAACTGGCATAAATGTTCAACTAGCTTAGCCCTGTAATCCCTTCGTATGAACGCAATTCCTGATATAGGATTGTTAACTAGCTTAGCCCTGTAATCCCTTCGTATGAACGCGGTTCCTGATATGGTTGTTAACTAGCTTAGCCCTGTAATCTCTTCGCTATCAACGCAATTCCTGATATATGGTTGTTAACTAGCTTAGCCCTGTAATCTCTTCGTTATCAACGCAATTCCTGATATAAGATTGTTAAATAGCTTAGCCCTGTAATCTCTTCGTTATGCACGCAATTCCTGATATAGGATTGTTAACTAGCTTAGCCCTGTAATCTCTTCGTTATGCACGCGATTCCTGATTTATGATTGTTAACTAGCTTAGCCCTGTAATCTCTTCGTTATGCACGCGATTCCTGATATATGATTGTTAACTAGCGAAGTTTGGGATCTGGTACAAGCTCTCAAACCACAGGTAACCCTATCAGAACACCTAAAACTAGGCTAAGGAGAAGGGTGCTAGGGCTTGAAATCAGCCCCGTGGTGCAAATATCCTCATATGAGAGACTTATTTAGGCGAATTCTACTTTTCTACAAACAACCAGAGTCATCCTGAAAACGTTGAAAAAGCGAGCGCTCTCATAAAGCTGATAAGTATAATATATATATTACGTGACGCGTGACAGAGTAATGCGATCACGTCAGGTGATGGACGTCCAGGTCGCTGTCGTCGAAGTCCGAGTAGTCATCGATTGAGAACGCAGTGACCGCGGAAGGTTGGGACTGTTGAGTTAGGGTGCTCCGGGGGCTGGGCACTGGCCGGGAGCGTGAGGCGGGGACTGGCGCTATAGAACGAAAAAGAAAAACAAATATTAAAGGATGTCTTGAAGGTCAACTTAATGGGATGGTAATTCGTTGTAAAACTGGTTCTAGTTACCATTGCCTTGGTCCCGCTTGCCCTGTCCAGACCTGTAGTTATAAAGCGATATAAAATATTCGTAAGAACGAGGATAATAAAAAAAAATCAGCAATGCCTCAACTGGATAATCGTACAATAGGCTACTTACACTAAGAAATCACGTGACTTTTTGAGTGGAAAACTCGCGCCATAATATACATAGAAATGGCTAGGGCCGTCAAAAAAATTACATCTTGCACTGAAAATAAGCCCTTTGCTATAAAGAAACTTTCTAGCCTTTTCGTAAGCACTGAATAAGTTGCTTTTTGTAGATGTCATTTTGCATTTTGCCGCCAAAAAGTCCGGTTGACTTTGGACACTTACCGCTGGGCTGGCACTGGCTTCAGCTTGTCATCCAGAGAAGAAAGGGAAAAGTCACTTTCTTCGTCTTCTACATCAAATGCCTCCTGTAAACAATGTTATTAGAGCATTTCTCATTCATATTTATGAAGAGAAGACACAGGCTGAGATTAGACCCACATGGACTATTCAGGGGCTGAGAACAGCGTATCCCCACGACTCCCACATGTACTATACAGGGGCTGAGAACAGCGTATCCCCACGACTCCCACATTGACTATACAGGGGCTGAGAATAGCGTATCCCCACGACTCCCACATGGACTATACAGGGGCTTAAAACAGCGTATCCCCACGACTCCCACATGGACTATACAGGGGCTGAGAACAGGGTATCCCCACGACTCCCACATGGACTATACAGGGGCTTAGAACAACGTATCCCCACGACTCCCACATGGACTATACAAGGGCTGAGAATAGCGTATCCCCACGACTCCCATATGGACAATACAGGGGCTCAGAACAGCATATCCCCACGACTCCCACATGGACTATACAGGGGCTGAGAAAGGCGTATCCCCACGACTCCCACATGTACTATACATACAGGGGCTGAGAACAGCGTATCCCCACGACTCCCACATTGACTATACAGGGGCTGAGAATAGCGTATCCCCACGACTCCCACATGGACTATACAGGGGCTTAGAACAGCGTATCCCCACGACTCCCACATGGACTATACAGGGGCTGAGAATAGCGTATCCCCACGACTCCCACATGGACTATACAGGGGCTTAGAACAGCGTATCCCCACGACTCCCACATGGACTATACAGGGGCTAAGAACAGGGTATCCCCACGACTCCCACATGGACTATACAGGGGCTGCAGACAGCGTATCCCCACAACTCCCACATGGACTATACAGGGGCTGAGAATAGCGTATCCCCACGACTCCCACATGGACTATACAGGGGCTTAGAACAGCGTATCCCCACGACTCCCACATGGACTATACAGGGGCTAAGAACAGGGTATCCCCACGACTCCCACATGGACTATACAGGGGCTGAGAATAGCGTATCCCCACGACTCCCACATGGACTATACAGGGGCTAAGAACAGCGTATCCCCACGACTCCCACATGGACTATACAGGGGCTGAGAATAGCGTATCCCCACGACTCCCACGTGGACTATACAGGGGCTAAGAACAGCGTATCCCCACGACCCCCACATGGACTATACAGGGGCTGAGAAGAGCGTATCACCACGACCCCCACATGGACTATACAGGGGCTGAGAATAGCGTATCACCACGACTCCCACATGGACTATACATGGGCTAAGAACAGCGTATCCCCACGACTCCCACATGGACTATACAGGGGCTGAGAATAGCGTATCCCCACGACTCCCACATGGACTATACAGGGGCTTAGAACAGCGTATCCCCACGACTCCCACATGGACTATACAGGGGCTAAGAACAGCGTATCCCCACGACTCCCACATGGACTATACAGGGGCTGAGAATAGCGTATCCCCACGACTCCCACATGGACTATACAGGGGCTAAGAATAGCGTATCCCCACGATTCCCACATGGACTATAGAGGGGCTAAGAACAGCGTAACCCCACGACTCCCACATGGACTATACAGGGGCTGAGAATAGCGTATCCCCACGACTCCCACATGGACTATAAAGGGGCTGAGAACAGCGTATCCCCACGACTCCCACATGGACTATACAGGGGCTGAGAACAGCGTATCCCCACGACTCCCACATGGACTATACAGGGGCTGAGAACAGGGTATCCCCACGACTCCTACATGGACTATACAGGGGCTGAGAATAGCGTATCCCCACGACTCCCACATGGACTATACAGGGGCTAAGAACAGCGTATCCCCACGACTCCCACATGGACTATACAGGGGCTGAGAATAGCGTATCCCCACGACTCCCACGTGGACTATACAGGGGCTAAGAACAGCGTATCCCCACGACCCCCACATGGACTATACAGGGGCTGAGAAGAGCGTATCACCACGACCCCCACATGGACTATACAGGGGCTGAGAATAGCGTATCACCACGACTCCCACATGGACTATACATGGGCTAAGAATAGCGTATCCCCACGACTCCCACATGGACTATACATGGGCTAAGAACAGCGTATCCCCACGACTCCCACATGGACTATACAGGGGCTAAGAACAGCGTATCCCCACGACTCCCACATGGACTATACAAGGGCTGAGAATAGCGTATCCCCACGACTCCCAAATGGACTATAAAGGGGCTGAGAACAGCGTATCCCCACGACTCCCACATGGACTATACAGGGGCTGAGAACAGCGTATCCCCACGACTCCCACATGGACTATACAGGGGCTGAGAACAGCGTATCCCCACGACTCCCACATGGGCTATACAGGGGCTGAGAATAGCGTATCCCCACGACTCCCACATGGACTATACAGGGGCTAAGAATAGCGTATCCCCACGACTCCCACATGGACTATACAGGGGCTAAGAATAGCGTATCCCCACGACTCCCACATGGACTATACAGGGGCTAAGAACAGCGTATCCCCACGACTCCCACATGGACTATACAGGGGCTGAGAACAGCGTATCCCCACGACCCCCACATGGACTATACAGGGGCTGAGAACAGCGTATCCCCACGACTCCCACATGGGCTATACAGGGGCTGAGAATAGCGTATCCCCACGACTCCCACATGGACTATACAGGGGCTAAGAATAGCGTATCCCCACGACTCCCACATGGACTATACAGGGGCTAAGAATAGCGTATCCCCACGACTCCCACATGGACTATACAGGGGCTAAGAACAGCGTATCCCCACGACTCCCACATGGACTATACAGGGGCTGAGAACAGCGTATCCCCACGACTCCCACATGGACTAAACAGGGGCTTACCTGTTTGCCAGGGACAGCGACCGCGCCAGCAGGCTTGCGTGCAGTTTCGTCAAAGCTGAGGCTGCGTTCGAGTGTACTGGTCAGCGCACGCACTTTCCCCCCGCGCGGCTCAGGTGGCTTGTAAGCGTTCCTCTGTGGCGCAGGCTGCAAGCACATGTCACGTCAAAAAAGTTGCTTATTTGATGTTGGCTTAGGGGAACCGTGATTGAGTTGAAATAAATATATGACTCGTTCACTCTTTGCAGATGAAATGCTGAATTAAAATAGGGAGTTTACGATAGTGGACCTGGAAGTCTTCAGGGTCCGACTTCACGTCGTCACCCTACCGAGTCGATCCCGAGTGCAATTGAGTCGTTTCCGAATGCTATCGACTCGATGACGAATAGCATCAGGTCAATCGCTAAGATAACCGTAATTAGCGCTCGAAGTGCCTGGAAGTCTTCAGGGTCTGACTCCACGTCGACACCCTACCGAGTCGCTCCCGAATGCGATCGATTCGATACCGAATAGCATGGGGTCAAGATTATAGCTAAGGTTACCGTGGTTATCGGTAAAGTACATGGAAGTCTTCAGGGTCCGACTCCACGTCGACACCCTACCGAATCGCTCCCGAATGCGATCAATTCGATACCAAATAGCATGGGGTCACGATTATAGCTAAGGCTACCGTGGTTATCGCTCAAGTACCTGGAAGTCTTCAGGGTCCGACTCCACGTCGTCTGTAGGGATTCGCACAGACACTTGGGGGCTGGTTGGGAAGGGGCGTGGCTGGGGGAGTTGCTGGTTGCGAGCGGGAGCAGCCCGTGCTGGTATTTCTCTAAAAAAAAATAAATAAAAAAATAAATCAGTTTTTGTGACAGTCATCCGTCAACGTCTATGTATGCACTACACTGATTCTATGATGGTGACGACGACGGCGATGTTGCTGCTGCTGCTGATGGTGATAATGATGATGATGTTGATTATTATGATAATGGTTAACCGTTTCCTACCCTGGGTACCAGAAGCTCCGAGCTTCACGGCGACAACGATTTAAGCGAAGCGAAAGAGCCTCTGGTGATAATACTCGTTTATTAGTCCTCTCGTAGCCTTAAAAGCTAAATTACAGGATTCCAATATCAAATATAATAAATAATGATTAATTGATACAATATAATAAATATAAAGGTAGTATGGGCAGTCAGATAGCCAAGGCCAGCGCGTGTTTATTTGTGACAAAGTTGCCAAATCTATTGGTCGCAAAAGGTTTGATGTGATTGCCAGTGCGCGTTCTTAACATGGTAGCTATGGGTAGTAGCCTCAATGCGGTCTTGCACAAGCCGGTACACTGGGTTTTGTGGCGCCAAACAAGAGATAAACCTGCAGCAGGCATCAGTCCGACGATCTTCAAGGGTGGCTAGGTTTGCCCTAGTTAGAGCTTCCTTGTAATCCAAGCCCGGATAGATAATGGCGAGGGCGCGTTTCTGGACTCTCTCCAATGAATCAGAAAGGTAGAGTCTGCGAAAACGACGCTTGCGTACTCGAGCGTGGATCGCACAAGGGAGCGATAAACCACTATAATGTTATCAGTAGACACGCCACAGCGTTTCAGCTGCCTTATAGCATACAGGCGCCGGTTTGCTTTTTTCACTATAGAGTCACAATGTACCTCCCACGTCAAGTCGTGAGTAATGAAGACCCCGAGAAATTTAATGGACTTGACTTCTTCTAAGATGGTACCACCGGTCGCAATAGGAGGACATTGAAAACTATTATAGAGCAAAAAATCAACAGCCATTACTTTGCATTTTGTAGGATTCAGACACATATTATTGCTAGTTGGGAACGACTGGACCTGCGATACTATAAATGGTAAGGTGGATGGCGCGTTTCTGGGAATAATTTCAATAGCTGTAAGGTCGTCGACGAACTTCGCGCGTGGAAGCCAGCAGCGGAGAAGGTCATTGACCATAACTGCGAAAAGAATAGGACCTAGACGTGTTCCCTGTGGTATTCCTCCATTGAGGATGAGTGGTGGTGATGTTGAGGATGCTATGCTTACTACCTGGGTTCTACCTTCTAAAAAGGAAGCAATCCACCTGAGTAGACAGGGGTGGATATATAGGCTACAAAGCTTATTTAACAGGATGTGGTGGTCTATTAGGTCAAATCCTTTCTTAAAGTCAGCAAAGAACCACCGCACCCATACGCCGCCTCGGTCTAAAGCCTCTAGTGTCAAGTGCAGGAGGTACACAATAGCGTGTTGGCACGATTTCCCAGCCACCGCAAATTGCTTCGTGTCTAGGTGTTGCACGATACCTGGAAGTGATCTGGATAGAGTGAAGCCTTCCATTGCTTTGGCAAGATGACATGTGAGTGAGATCGGCCGTATGTCGGTTTCGATACTCTTAGGAGGGCTCAGTTTAGGCATGGGGCGCACGTTGGCCGACTTCAACAGACCCGGGAGGTGACCTTCCTTTAGTGATGTGTTGTATAACTCAGCTACTATAGGTGACAGTTCGAATGCAAACATTTTAAAAATAAGGGCTGGGATCCCATCCGGTCCAGGTGCCTTGTTGGCGAGAATCCCTCGCAAAGACTTATAAGCCTCATACGATGATACCAGGAAATGATCCGGGACATCAGGAACAACAATGGCTGTGACGTCGTGGGGTAAAAGAGGTCTAAAATCAGACGTTAGCTGGACGAAGAACTCGTTGATCTTCTTACACAGATTATCCACGCTGGCGATGGAGGAATCGTCTATTAACTGACTATACCATTCCCCCTAGATAAAAAGAGCGCTTACACGTGCCAATGGCACTGACGACTCTACCGCGCCAGAATTTGAAGATGACAGAGTCGCTGCCGAATTTAGCAAGCATTTTCTGTCTCTTAGCAATCCAGGACTTGATTTTATTATTCATCCACGGTTTGTCTGAAGGATGTGAACGGACAACTGTAGACGGGCAGAATCTATCGAGTGCGTCCGTAATTGTATTATAGAAGACGTCAAACTTGGCTTGACAGGTGTGAGCGCCGAACAGGTTTGACCAGTCGTGAGTAGTGATCCACTGGCCAAGTTCTCTCAGTCTACAGGCCTGGTGTCGCGTCTAGTAGATGATTGTTTGCGCAGTTTTGGAGAATTTTCTAGTATCTGCTCTACCAGGACAGCATAGTGGTCACTGGTACCAATTTTCGGCAGCTGGGCCGGCCCGACAGGAGGTGTGGTCTATTTGTCAACACCCAATCCAGTGTACCAGTGTCCCGGGTTAGTACTTTCACAGTTTGGTACAACGGATAGCCAGCCTCACTATGGTGCTGGCGACGTCTCAGATTACTTGACAAAGCCTACATGCCCGTACAAGTTTCGCACCGATATGCCAATCACTTGTGGATACAGTGGACTCCGCAAAAATTGTATTTAATCAAAGTAATTTTAGTCGAGTGTGCAGAAACAATACATCGAAGCGTTTTCTGAAACAAAGGCTAAATACAATAAACAAATAACAAAGGCTCGGATACAATAAAATCCTGTTTAATTTGCATAAACAAGCTCACTCGTCCACCGGGCATTACCGGGCAAGCTCACTCGTCCACCGAGCATTACCGGGCAAGCCACTCGTCCACCGAGCATTACCGAGCAAGCTCACTCGTCCACCGAGCATTACCGGGCAAGCTCACTCGTCCACCGAGCATTACCGGGCAAGCTCACTCGTCCACCGAGCATTACCGGGCAAGCTCACTCGTCCACCGGGCATTACCGGGCAAGCTCACTCGTCCACCGAGCATTACCGGGCAAGCTCACTCGTCCACCGAGCATTACCGGGCAAGCTCACTCATCCACCGAGCATTACCGGGCAAGCTCACTCGTCCACCGAGCATTACCGGGCAAGCTCACTCGTCCACCGGGCATTACCGGGCAAGCTCCCTCGTCCACCAAGCATTACCGGGCAAGCTCACTCGTCCACCGGGCATTACCGGGCAAGCTCACTCGTCCACCGGGCATTACCGGGCAAGCTCACTCGTCCACCAAGCATTACCGGGCAAGCTCACTCGTCCACCGGGCATTACCGGGCAAGCTCACTCGTCCACCGGGCATTACCAGCATTAAAGTCGAGGTTCACTGAAATACTGGAGGCAAAAAGGAGATAGCGTTCATTTCCAGGCCCTGGAAACTACTAAAAGATTCGCTGCTTATTCACTGATCATCGGCTTAGCTGGAATTATTTTGTTTGTATACGTTAAAAAAACCGGTTATTGGAATGGAGAAGATCCTCCAAATATGGAATACTACTACAAAAGCAACTTTTATTGACCAATCAACGGCGTAGTACAAATCTTGTATAGTATAAATCTTGTATAAATACATTAGCACCATAGTGAGGCTGGCTATCCGTTGTACCAGAGGCTCTTTCGCTTCACTCAAATCGTTGTCGCAGCGAAGCTCGGAGCTTCTGGTAGTCAGGGTAGCCGTTTCCCAATTTACTTTTTCAATATTCAAAGCTTTCTATTACAAGCTTACCCTCCTGAGTCCCAGCCGGATTCCTCGTCACTGTACTCCTCGTCGTCATCGTCTGATTCGCTCAACGTTCGCTCCGTCACAGACGTACCGCTAAACGACTGATCCCCATATGAGGAGCCTACATCAGCCGACCTGTCACGCAACGCAGTCATTAGTAACACAACACAATGAACACAGTCACGCAACGCACAGAAATTAGTAACAGCACGAGCATCGTCACGCAACGCACAGAAATTAGTAACATAACACAACGAGCACCGTCACGCAACGCACAGAAATTAGTAACAACACACTGAGCACCGTCACGCAATACACAGAAATTAGTAACACAACACAACGAGCATTGTCACGGACATGCAGTCGTCAGTAACAACACACAAAATATGATCTGTCACGCAACACAGCTATTAGTAAAACAACACACCGAGCATCGTCGCGAAACATAAAGTCATTAGTAATAACACACAGCCGACTAGTCACGCCACACACATCCATTAATAACACAACACACCGAGCATCGTCACGAAACATACAGTCATTAGTAACAACAACACACAGCCGACTAGTCACGCCACACACATCCATTAATAACACAACACACCGAGCACCCTGACGCGAAGCGCCAACAATATCGACATATAATGCAACAATTACACAAAGTGCGCCAGCTACTACAAAGTGCTCTAACTACCAGTAAGTGTGTTGGTGAACGACCTCGCAAACATAACATTCGCAGATGTGTAGCAGTATGTGGCTCACCCAGTGGACGAGAGGGTAGCAGAGCTTCTCGTCGATGTCTTGACGGAGGGTCCCAGGGATACGGCGGTTCGTGCGGCGGTACCAGCAGCACGGAATGTCGGCGGCTTGGCGCTCTGCCGTGGCGCGGTTGCATCAGCTAGCGAAATACAAGAAGTATTAGTTAAAGACTCGCATGCAGTTTAGTAAAATCTACCCTGGGTTCCAGAGGCTAGTCTCGCACCACACTTAGCATAGGCCGAGTGGTGGCCTTAGCTTATTGGCTATGCGAGTCTTAGCTTATTGGTTATGCGTGTTTAGCTTATTGGTTATGCGAGTCTTAGCTTATTGGTTATGCGAGTCTAAGCTTATTGGCTATGCGAGTCTGGAACCCAGCATGCCCCCGCTTGTAAAAAAATTATCGTGGTTGAGATACCACACTCATAAAATACTTATCACATCAAACAGCAATTGAATCAGTTCAAAACAAGAATTCCAATGGGTTAATCAGACAGAAATTGTATTTTCTTAAACCTGTCCTATTCCGCTTCATATAATAAATTAATGATAAAAAATGCGTATGATAAGTTAGAGTTGATGAGCAATTGGGACCATTAGATTGAGAATAAGAATTTGAGTGTATGGATACCTCACCGGGAGATAAAGCAAAAACTATGACCCTGTCCTTTAAGAATATATAATAGAAGTAACGTATGTAAAGATGAAATTCGCAGAATACAGTACATACCAGGAGGAGGATTGGATTTTCCCTTGTAGTGTCTTTTGGCGACTTCCTCAAGTTGCTTGGCGAGGCTGTAACAAGGACAGTAGGCGTGTCAATATTCGCACAACAAGTGGCACGTTGACGAATCCAGGATTTCCCAAATGGTGGTTCAATTTATGAAAACTCTACTTCCAAGGTCTACTAAAGTCTTCCAAGCATTTAACTGTTTACCACTGACAAAAGGTATCACTTTCATAAAAAGGTGGTTCTATTGAACCCACGGAACCACTGAATCCACCACTAAGACAATCCCATTCATTATGGCGAGTTTTTAGTCTTATCTCGCAAAACCTCAGTTGTCAAACACTTAATGCCTTTTGGAATTCAGGCATGACCAGGTTAAAAGCCCAGGGGTGATAAGCGAATGCTCACCTCAACCGTAACTCCTCATACCCTCTCGTTTTCTGTGTTCAAAGTACATCAATTAGTCATAACAAACCTACTACGGTCATAAACACGAAAGGCAGACAGAGGCAAACCGCCCGTGGAATAGAGTATAGGGTATAGAGCCAGGGTTTAGAGTAAAGGGGAATTGGATTATTCCCTCTCGATCCGTTGTTAGCATGGCTACCCACTACGCTCAAGTTTTTTTTTTTTTTTTTTTTTTGGGGGGGGGGGGTGGTTGTTCGGACTTTTCAACAGTGAAGTTCAGCACACTACTATGATGTTCTTGGACCAAACTTTAAGTAGGACATTTCCATTGAGATCCAGGGTGCGACATTACAACGTGTGGTGTACAACACACCTTAGCTCTTGCTTGTCTTTCGTTCGTTAGAGCAGCCATCCGAGCTTCCAGCTTTTGTGTGGACAGTCTTCCAGTACTCTAAAATAAGAATCAATTAATCAATTAATCGATCAATGAAAACATCAATGAATCAAGAGATCGACTTAAGAAAATGACATTTGCGGCCGTTAGTTGCTTAATTAACTTTGAGCGTATAGGCATACAAGTTAAAATTCACAAGAAAATGCAGTCGCAGCTTAGATCCCACATGGATCTTAACTGTGATATTGATAATGAAGTTTATATGAGGTACACCAGTTATGTTATGCTGATCGGGCCTAGCAAGGACGAGTCCGGTGTCCATGGTTAACGGACTGCACCAGGGCCGTAGCAGGGGGTGGGCACTGGGGGCACGTGTCCCCCAATATTTTTTAAAAATATAAGAAAATGACCAGTAGGGGCGTGGCTGTGCCCCCCATTGTTTTCTTAATGTTTCTGTATCGTGGCCTCCCAATAATTCAAGGCTTGCTACGGCTATGTCCACGGATAATAGACTGTGCTATGCTAGCGTCTTTGTCCGACTGGTGCCGGCGTGTGAAGGTAGTGTCCTTTTAAAGTTCAGACACTAACCGTCTGTAGCCCCTGCTTCGCCAGTCTCTGGTGGAGAACCTCCTCTATCTCCTGACGGCAAGCATTCACCTCCTCCAGCGTGTGCTTGTAGCGCGCTGCAATGGATAGAAGATGAGTATACCAATCAACAAATCCTCGACTACCCTGGTCTCTCTGTCTGCACCTGAGGTAGGCAACATCATGGGCCATTATTAGTGGAACAACTCAACTTTAAGCGACAATATATGAGTTAAGGGTGGTGCCCCTACAAAAGATCCCGAGTTAAGATAATACGTGTGTTCTGATTGGTTTACACTAATCCCGCATTTGATTGGGTACTTACTGGTAATGTCTGGGTTGTGCGGGAAGGGACGGAATTCACCACGCAGCAAGGTCGAGGTGCCCTACAAGAGAAAGTGGGTGAGTCCTTAATAAGTGTTGTAATGCAGAACCAGCAAAATGGCTAAACCAAGGATACGGCACAAAAAAATGAAAAGAAATCACTTCGTTGAGCACGACAAGTAATGAGAACGGGACATTATAACAAATAACAAATAACATTGGTATCTATCCAATCTATGTACCATACGAAAAATGAGTTATGTTTAAAACATACCCATTCAGATGTGGATCCGGGACTAAGGAAAAAAACAGATGTTTAGTAAGAATATCTAGCGGTGCATCTATATTTGCAGTAAATCAGCCTAAAATCCTTTTTAACTAACACCTAACAATACAAGAGTTAGTAAGAAAAAAGTTAGTGTGCTTTAAACTTGTGCGCATTTTTATATACGATACATTTAGTGAAGAAGTACATGGGTGCAAGGTGGTGTTTTCCGGTGTAGAAGAAGTGTGTTTTGTAAAATTTGTCAGAGAATCAAATTTTGGATTGACATGATAACACAAGGACTACACCACATTCTGGAACGCACTAAAATATTTCTTTGTTGCGTTAATTGGCAACAGCTTATGACATCATTTCTTTCTTTTTATTAGTTAATTTCCAAAAATTCGTCCAAGTGACTACAATGCAGTGCAGATACGATGCAGTGTGGCCTTCTCGGTGCGTGGCATATAGTGTTGCGTTATCCCTGTTTGGCATATAGTGTGGCGTTATCCCTGTTTGGCATATAGTGTGGCGTTATCCGTGTGTGGCATATAGTGGCGTATAGTGTGGCGTTCTCGGTGTGTGGCATATAGTGGCGTATAGTGTGGCGTTATCCGTGTGGCATATAGTGCGATGTGTGGCGTTATCCGTGTGTGGGATATAGTGGTATATAGTGTGGCGTTATCCCTGTTTGGCGTATAGTGTGGCGTTATCCCTGTTTGGCGTATAGTGTGGCGTTTTCTGTGTGGCATATAGTGGCGTATAGTGTGGCGTTATCCGTGTGTAGTATATAGTGGCGTATAGTGTGGCGTTATCCGTGTGTGGGATATAGTGGTATATAGTGTGGCGTTATCCCTGTTTGGCGTATAGTGTGGCGTTATCCGTGTGTGGGATATAGTGGTATATAGTGTGGCGTTATCCGTGTGTGGGATATAGTGGTATATAGTGTGGCGTTATCCGTGTGTGGCATATAGTGGCGTATAGTGTGGCGTTATCCGTGTGTGGCATATAGAGGCGTATAGTGTGGCGTTATCCGTGTGTGGCATATAGTGGCGTATAGTGTGGCGTTATCCGTGTGTGGCATATAGTGGCGTATAGTGTGGCGTTTTCTGTGTGGCATATAGTGGCGTATAGTGTGGCGTTATCCGTGTGTGGGATATAGTGGTATATAGTGTGGCGTTATCCGTGTGTGGGATATAGTGGTATATAGTGTGGCGTTATCCGTGTGTGGGATATAGTGGTATATAGTGTGGCGTTATCCGTGTGTGGCATATAGTGGCGTATAGTGTGGCGTTATCCGTGTGTGGCATATAGAGGCGTATAGTGTGGCGTTATCCGTGTGTGGCATATAGTGGCGTATAGTGTGGCGTTATACGTGTGTGGCATATAGTGGCGTATAGTGTGGCGTTATCCGTGTGTGGCATATAGTGGCGTATAGTGTGGCGTTATCCGTGTGTGAGATATAGTGGTATATAGTGTGGCGTTATCCGTGTGTGGCATATAGTGGCGTATAGTGTGGCGTTATCCGTGTGTGGGATATAGTGGTATATAGTGTGGCGTTATCCGTGTGTGGGATATAGTGGCGTATAGTGTGGCGTTATCCGTGTGTGGCATATAGTGGCGTATAGTGTGGCGTTATCCGTGTGTGGCATATAGTGGCGTATAGTGTGGCGTTATCCGTGTGTGGGATATAGTGGTATATAGTGTGGCGTTATCCGTGTGTGGCATATAGTGGCGTATAGTGTGGCGTTATCCGTGTGTGGCATATAGTGGTATATAGTGTGGCGTTCTCGGTGTGTAGTATATAGTGGCGTATAGTGTGGCGTTATCCGTGTGTGGCATATATTGCGATGTGTGGCGTTATCCGTGTGTGGCATATAGTGCGATGTGTGGCGCTCTCCGTGTGTGGCATATATTGCGATGTGTGGCGCTCTCGGTGTGTAGTATATAGTGAGATGTGTGGCGTTCTCCGTGTGTGGCATATAGTGCGATGTGTGGCGCTCTCCGTGTGTGGCATATAGTGCGATGTGTGGCGCTCTCCGTGTGTGGCATATAATGCGATGTGTGGCGTTCTCCGTGTGTGGCATATAGTGAGATGTGTGGCGTTCTCTGTGTGTGGCATATAGTGCGATGTGTGGCGCTCTCCGTGTGTGGCATATAGTGCGATGTGTGGCGTTCTCCGTGTGTGGCATATAGTGCGATGTGTGGCGTTCTCCGTGTTTGGCATATAGTGCGATGTGTGGCGTTCTCCGTGTGTGGCATATATTGCGATGTGTGGCGTTCTCCGTGTGTGGCATATAGTGCGATGTGTGGCATTCTCAGTGTGGCATATAGTGCGATGTGTGGCGCTCTCCGTGTGTGGCATATAGTGCGATGTGTGGCGTTCTCCGTGTGTGGCATATAGTGCGATGTGTGGCGTTATCCGTGTTTGGCATATAGTGCGATGTGTGGCGTTCTCCGTGTGTGGCATATAGTGCGATGTGTGGCGCTCTCCGTGTGTGGCATATAGTGCGATGTGTGGCGCTCTCCGTGTGTGGCATATATTGCGCTCTCGGTGTGTGGCGTATATTGCGATGTGTGGCGTTCTCCGTGTGTGGCATATAGTGCGATGTGTGGCGCTCTCCGTGTGTGGCATATATTGCGCTCTCCGTGTGTGGCATATAGTGCGATGTGTGGCGCTCTCCGTGTGTGGCATATAGTGAGATGTGTGGCGCTCTCTGTGTGTGGCATATAGTGCGATGTGTGGTGTTCTCCGTGTGTGGCATATATTGCGATGTGTGGTGTTCTCCGTGTGTGGCATATATTGCGCTCTCCGTGTGTGGCATATAGTGCGATGTGTGGCGTTCTCCGTGTGTGGCATATAGTGCGATGTGTGGCGCTCTCCGTGTGTGGCATATAGTGCGATGTGTGGCGCTCTCGGTGTGTGGCATATAGTGCGATGTGTGGCGTTCTCCGTGTGTGGCGTATAGTGCGATGTGTGGCGTTCTCCGTGTTTGGCATATAGTGCGATGTGTGGTGTTCTCCGTGTGTGGCATATAGTGCGATGTGTTGCGCTCTCGGTGTGTGGCATATATTGCGATGTGTGGCGTTCTCGGTGTGTGGCATATATTGCGATGTGTGGCGTTCTCGGTGTGTGGCATATATTGCGATGTGTGGCGCTCTCCGTGTGTGGCATATAGTGCGATGTGTGGCGCTCTCCGTGTGTGGCATATAGTGCGATGTGTGGCGCTCTCGGTGTGTGACATATAGTGCGATGTGTGGCGCTCTCGGTGTGTGGCATATATTGCGATGTGTGGCGCTCTCCGTGTGTGGCATATAGTGCGATGTGTGGCGTTCTCCGTGTGTGGCATATAGTGAGATGTGTGGTGTTCTCCGTGTGTGGCATATAGTGAGATGTGTGGCGTTCTCCGTGTGTGGCATATAGTGAGATGTGTGGCGCTCTCTGTGTGTGGCATATAGTGCGATGTGTGGTGTTCTCCGTGTGTGGCATATATTGCGATGTGTGGCGTTCTTCGTGTGTGGCATATATTGCGATGTGTGGCGTTCTCCGTGTGTAGTATATAGTGAGATGTGTGGCGTTCTCCGTGTGTGGCATATAGTGCGATGTGTGGCGTTCTCCGTGTGTGGCATATAGTGCGATGTGTGGCGTTCTCCGTGTGTGGCATATAGTGAGATGTGTGGCGTTCTCCGTGTGTGGCATATAGTGAGATGTGTTGCGCTCTCCGTGTGTGGCATATAGTGCGATGTGTGGCGTTCTCCGTGTGTGGCATATAGTGAGATGTGTGGCGTTCTCCGTGTGTGGCATATAGTGAGATGTGTGGCGCTCTCTGTGTGTGGCATATAGTGCGATGTGTGGTGTTCTCCGTGTGTGGCATATATTGCGATGTGTGGCGTTCTTCGTGTGTGGCATATAGTGCGATGTGTGGCGTTCTCGGTGTGTGGCATATATTGCGATGTGTGGCGTTCTCCGTGTGTGGCATATAGTGCGATGTGTGGCGTTTTCCGTGTGTGGCATATAGTGAGATGTGTTGCGCTCTCGGTGTGTGGCATATAGTGCGATGTGTGGCGCTCTCCGTGTGTGGCATATAGTGCGATGTGTGGCGCTCTCCGTGTGTGGCATATATTGCGCTCTCGGTGTGTGGCGTATATTGCGATGTGTGGCGTTCTCCGTGTGTGGCATATAGTGCGATGTGTGGCGCTCTCGGTGTGTGACATATAGTGCGATGTGTGGCGCTCTCGGTGTGTGGCATATATTGCGATGTGTGGCGCTCTCAGTGTGGCATATAGTGCGATGTGTGGCGTTCTCCGTGTGTGGCATATAGTGCGATGTGTGGCGTTCTCCGTGTGTGGCATATAATGCGATGTGTGGCGTTCTCCGTGTGTGGCATATAGTGGCGTATAGTGTGGCGTTATCCGTGTGTGGCATATAGTGGCGTATAGTGTGGCGTTTTCTGTGTGGCATATAGTGGCGTATAGTGTGGCGTTATCCGTGTGTGGGATATAGTGGTATATAGTGTGGCGTTATCCGTGTGTGGGATATAGTGGTATATAGTGTGGCGTTATCCGTGTGTGGGATATAGTGGTATATAGTGTGGCGTTATCCGTGTGTGGCATATAGTGGCGTATAGTGTGGCGTTATCCGTGTGTGGCATATAGAGGCGTATAGTGTGGCGTTATCCGTGTGTGGCATATAGTGGCGTATAGTGTGGCGTTATACGTGTGTGGCATATAGTGGCGTATAGTGTGGCGTTATCCGTGTGTGGCATATAGTGGCGTATAGTGTGGCGTTATCCGTGTGTGAGATATAGTGGTATATAGTGTGGCGTTATCCGTGTGTGGCATATAGTGGCGTATAGTGTGGCGTTATCCGTGTGTGGGATATAGTGGTATATAGTGTGGCGTTATCCGTGTGTGGGATATAGTGGCGTATAGTGTGGCGTTATCCGTGTGTGGCATATAGTGGCGTATAGTGTGGCGTTATCCGTGTGTGGCATATAGTGGCGTATAGTGTGGCGTTATCCGTGTGTGGGATATAGTGGTATATAGTGTGGCGTTATCCGTGTGTGGCATATAGTGGCGTATAGTGTGGCGTTATCCGTGTGTGGCATATAGTGGTATATAGTGTGGCGTTCTCGGTGTGTAGTATATAGTGGCGTATAGTGTGGCGTTATCCGTGTGTGGCATATATTGCGATGTGTGGCGTTATCCGTGTGTGGCATATAGTGCGATGTGTGGCGCTCTCCGTGTGTGGCATATATTGCGATGTGTGGCGCTCTCGGTGTGTAGTATATAGTGAGATGTGTGGCGTTCTCCGTGTGTGGCATATAGTGCGATGTGTGGCGCTCTCCGTGTGTGGCATATAGTGCGATGTGTGGCGCTCTCCGTGTGTGGCATATAATGCGATGTGTGGCGTTCTCCGTGTGTGGCATATAGTGAGATGTGTGGCGTTCTCTGTGTGTGGCATATAGTGCGATGTGTGGCGCTCTCCGTGTGTGGCATATAGTGCGATGTGTGGCGTTCTCCGTGTGTGGCATATAGTGCGATGTGTGGCGTTCTCCGTGTTTGGCATATAGTGCGATGTGTGGCGTTCTCCGTGTGTGGCATATATTGCGATGTGTGGCGTTCTCCGTGTGTGGCATATAGTGCGATGTGTGGCATTCTCAGTGTGGCATATAGTGCGATGTGTGGCGCTCTCCGTGTGTGGCATATAGTGCGATGTGTGGCGTTCTCCGTGTGTGGCATATAGTGCGATGTGTGGCGTTATCCGTGTTTGGCATATAGTGCGATGTGTGGCGTTCTCCGTGTGTGGCATATAGTGCGATGTGTGGCGCTCTCCGTGTGTGGCATATAGTGCGATGTGTGGCGCTCTCCGTGTGTGGCATATATTGCGCTCTCGGTGTGTGGCGTATATTGCGATGTGTGGCGTTCTCCGTGTGTGGCATATAGTGCGATGTGTGGCGCTCTCCGTGTGTGGCATATATTGCGCTCTCCGTGTGTGGCATATAGTGCGATGTGTGGCGCTCTCCGTGTGTGGCATATAGTGAGATGTGTGGCGCTCTCTGTGTGTGGCATATAGTGCGATGTGTGGTGTTCTCCGTGTGTGGCATATATTGCGATGTGTGGTGTTCTCCGTGTGTGGCATATATTGCGCTCTCCGTGTGTGGCATATAGTGCGATGTGTGGCGTTCTCCGTGTGTGGCATATAGTGCGATGTGTGGCGCTCTCCGTGTGTGGCATATAGTGCGATGTGTGGCGCTCTCGGTGTGTGGCATATAGTGCGATGTGTGGCGTTCTCCGTGTGTGGCATATAGTGCGATGTGTGGCGTTCTCCGTGTTTGGCATATAGTGCGATGTGTGGTGTTCTCCGTGTGTGGCATATAGTGCGATGTGTTGCGCTCTCGGTGTGTGGCATATATTGCGATGTGTGGCGTTCTCGGTGTGTGGCATATATTGCGATGTGTGGCGTTCTCGGTGTGTGGCATATATTGCGATGTGTGGCGCTCTCCGTGTGTGGCATATAGTGCGATGTGTGGCGCTCTCCGTGTGTGGCATATAGTGCGATGTGTGGCGCTCTCGGTGTGTGACATATAGTGCGATGTGTGGCGCTCTCGGTGTGTGGCATATATTGCGATGTGTGGCGCTCTCCGTGTGTGGCATATAGTGCGATGTGTGGCGTTCTCCGTGTGTGGCATATAGTGAGATGTGTGGTGTTCTCCGTGTGTGGCATATAGTGAGATGTGTGGCGTTCTCCGTGTGTGGCATATAGTGAGATGTGTGGCGCTCTCTGTGTGTGGCATATAGTGCGATGTGTGGTGTTCTCCGTGTGTGGCATATATTGCGATGTGTGGCGTTCTTCGTGTGTGGCATATATTGCGATGTGTGGCGTTCTCCGTGTGTAGTATATAGTGAGATGTGTGGCGTTCTCCGTGTGTGGCATATAGTGCGATGTGTGGCGTTCTCCGTGTGTGGCATATAGTGCGATGTGTGGCGTTCTCCGTGTGTGGCATATAGTGAGATGTGTGGCGTTCTCCGTGTGTGGCATATAGTGAGATGTGTTGCGCTCTCCGTGTGTGGCATATAGTGCGATGTGTGGCGTTCTCCGTGTGTGGCATATAGTGAGATGTGTGGCGTTCTCCGTGTGTGGCATATAGTGAGATGTGTGGCGCTCTCTGTGTGTGGCATATAGTGCGATGTGTGGTGTTCTCCGTGTGTGGCATATATTGCGATGTGTGGCGTTCTTCGTGTGTGGCATATAGTGCGATGTGTGGCGTTCTCGGTGTGTGGCATATATTGCGATGTGTGGCGTTCTCCGTGTGTGGCATATAGTGCGATGTGTGGCGTTTTCCGTGTGTGGCATATAGTGAGATGTGTTGCGCTCTCGGTGTGTGGCATATAGTGCGATGTGTGGCGCTCTCCGTGTGTGGCATATAGTGCGATGTGTGGCGCTCTCCGTGTGTGGCATATATTGCGCTCTCGGTGTGTGGCGTATATTGCGATGTGTGGCGTTCTCCGTGTGTGGCATATAGTGCGATGTGTGGCGCTCTCGGTGTGTGACATATAGTGCGATGTGTGGCGCTCTCGGTGTGTGGCATATATTGCGATGTGTGGCGCTCTCAGTGTGGCATATAGTGCGATGTGTGGCGTTCTCCGTGTGTGGCATATAGTGCGATGTGTGGCGTTCTCCGTGTGTGGCATATAATGCGATGTGTGGCGTTCTCCGTGTGTGGCATATAGTGCGATGTGTGGCGTTCTCCGTGTGTGGCATATAGTGAGATGTGTGGCGTTCTCCGTGTGTGGCATATAGTGCGATGTGTGGCGCTCTCCGTGTGTGGCATATAGTGCGATGTGTGGCGTTCTCCGTGTGTGGCATATAGTGCGATGTGTGGCGTTCTCCGTGTGTAGTATATAGTGGCGTATAGTGTGGCGTTTTCCGTGTGTGGCATATAGTGAGATGTGTGGTGTTCTCCGTGTGTGGCATATAGTGCGATGTGTGGCGTTCTCGGTGTGTGGCATATAGTGCGATGTGTGGCGTTCTCCGTGTGTAGTATATAGTGGCGTATAGTGTGGCGTTTTCCGTGTGTGGCATATAGTGAGATGTGTGGTGTTCTCCGTGTGTGGCATATAGTGCGATGTGTGGCGTTCTCCGTGTGTGGCATATAGTGCGATGTGTGGCGTTCTCCGTGTGTAGTATATAGTGGCGTATAGTGTGGCGTTTTCCGTGTGTGGCATATAGTGCGATGTGTGGCGCTCTCGGTGTGTGGCATATATTGCGATGTGTGGCGCTCTTCGTGTGTGGCATATAGTGTGATGTGTGGTGCTCTCGGTGTGTAGTATATAGTGAGATGTGTGGCGTTCTCCGTGTGTGGCATATAGTGCGATGTGTGGCGTTCTCCGTGTGTGGCATATAGTGCGATGTGTGGCGCTCTCGGTGTGTGGCATATATTGCGATGTGTGGCGCTCTCCCTGTGTGGCATATATTGCGATGTGTGGCGCTCTCCGTGTGTGGCATATAGTGCGATGTGTGGCGTTCTCCGTGTGTGGCATATAGTGCGATGTGTGGCGCTCTCCGTGTGTGGCATATATTGCGATGTGTGGCGTTCCCCGTGTGTGGCATATAGTGAGATGTGTGGCGCTCTCGGTGTGTGGCATATAGTGCGATGTGTGGCGTTCTCCGTGTGTGGCATATATTGCGATGTGTGGCGTTCTCCGTGTGTGGCATATATTGCGATGTGTGGCGTTCCCCGTGTGTGGCATATATTGCGATGTGTGGCGCTCTCCGTGTGTGGCATATAGTGAGATGTGTGGCGCTCTCGGTGTGTGGCATATATTGCGATGTGTGGTGTTCTCCGTGTGTGGCATATAGTGCGATGTGTGGCGTTCCCCGTGTGTGGCATATAGTGAGATGTGTGGCGCTCTCGGTGTGTGGCATATAGTGAGATGTGTGGCGTTCTCCGTGTGTGGCATATAGTGCGATGTGTGGCGCTCTCCGTGTGTGGCATATAGTGCGATGTGTGGCGTTCTCCGTGTGTGGCATATAGTGCGATGTGTGGCGTTCTCCGTGTTTGGCATATAGTGCGATGTGTGGCGTTCTCCGTGTGTGGCATATATTGCGATGTGTGGCGTTCTCCGTGTGTGGCATATAGTGCGATGTGTGGCATTCTCAGTGTGGCATATAGTGCGATGTGTGGCGCTCTCCGTGTGTGGCATATAGTGCGATGTGTGGCGTTCTCCGTGTGTGGCATATAGTGCGATGTGTGGCGTTATCCGTGTTTGGCATATAGTGCGATGTGTGGCGTTCTCCGTGTGTGGCATATAGTGCGATGTGTGGCGCTCTTCGTGTGTGGCATATATTGCGATGTGTGGCGCTCTCGGTGTGTAGTATATAGTGAGATGTGTGGCGCTTTCCGTGTGTGGCATATAGTGCGATGTGTGGCGTTCCCCGTGTGTGGCATATATTGCGATGTGTGGCGTTCTCCGTGTGTGGCATATAGTGCGATGTGTGGCGCTCTCGGTGTGTGGCATATAGTGCGATGTGTGGCGTTCCCCGTGTGTGGCATATAGTGAGATGTGTGGCGCTCTCGGTGTGTGGCATATAGTGAGATGTGTGGCGTTCTCCGTGTGTGGCATATAGTGCGATGTGTGGCGCTCTCCGTGTGTGGCATATAGTGCGATGTGTGGCGTTCTCCGTGTGTGGCATATAGTGCGATGTGTGGCGTTCTCCGTGTTTGGCATATAGTGCGATGTGTGGCGTTCTCCGTGTGTGGCATATATTGCGATGTGTGGCGTTCTCCGTGTGTGGCATATAGTGCGATGTGTGGCATTCTCAGTGTGGCATATAGTGCGATGTGTGGCGCTCTCCGTGTGTGGCATATAGTGCGATGTGTGGCGTTCTCCGTGTGTGGCATATAGTGCGATGTGTGGCGTTATCCGTGTTTGGCATATAGTGCGATGTGTGGCGTTCTCCGTGTGTGGCATATAGTGCGATGTGTGGCGCTCTTCGTGTGTGGCATATATTGCGATGTGTGGCGCTCTCGGTGTGTAGTATATAGTGAGATGTGTGGCGCTTTCCGTGTGTGGCATATAGTGCGATGTGTGGCGTTCCCCGTGTGTGGCATATATTGCGATGTGTGGCGTTCTCCGTGTGTGGCATATAGTGCGATGTGTGGCGCTCTCGGTGTGTGGCATATAGTGCGATGTGTGGCGTTCCCCGTGTGTGGCATATAGTGAGATGTGTGGCGCTCTCGGTGTGTGGCATATAGTGCGATGTGTGGCGTTCCCCGTGTGTGGCATATAGTGAGATGTGTGGCGCTCTCCGTGTGTGGCATATAGTGCGATGTGTGGCGTTCTCGGTGTGTGGCATATAGTGCGATGTGTGGCGTTCTCCGTGTGTGGCATATAGTGCGATGTGTGGCGTTCTCGGTGTGTGGCATATAGTGCGATGTGTGGCGTTCTCCGTGTTTGGCATATAGTGAGATGTGTGGCGCTCTCGGTGTGTGGCATATAGTGCGATGTGTGGCGCTCTCGGTGTGTGGCATATAGTGCGATGTGTGGCGTTCCCCGTGTGTGGCATATAGTGAGATGTGTGGCGCTCTCGGTGTGTGGCATATAGTGCGATGTGTGGCGTTCCCCGTGTGTGGCATATAGTGAGATGTGTGGCGCTCTCGGTGTGTGGCATATAGTGCGATGTGTGGCGTTCCCCGTGTGTGGCATATAGTGAGATGTGTGGCGCTCTCGGTGTGTGGCATATAGTGCGATGTGTGGCGTTCCCCGTGTGTGGCATATAGTGAGATGTGTGGCGCTCTCCGTGTGTGGCATATAGTGCGATGTGTGGCGTTCTCGGTGTGTGGCATATAGTGCGATGTGTGGCGTTCTCCGTGTGTGGCATATAGTGCGATGTGTGGCGTTCTCGGTGTGTGGCATATAGTGAGATGTGTGGCGTTCTCCGTGTGTGGCGTATATTGCGATGTGTGGCGCTCTCCGTGTGTGGCATATAGTGCGATGTGTGGCGTTCTCGGTGTGTGGCATATATTGCGATGTGTGGCGTTCTCCGTGTGTGGCATATAGTGCGATGTGTGGCGCTCTCCGTGTGTGGCATATAGTGCGATGTGTGGCGTTCTCCGTGTGTGGCATATAGTGCGATGTGTGGCGTTCTCCGTGTGTGGCATATAGTGAGATGTGTGGCGTTCTCCGTGTGTGGCATATAGTGCGATGTGTGGCGTTCTCCGTGTGTGGCATATATTGCGATGTGTGGCGCTCTCAGTGTGGCATATAGTGCGATTTGTGGCGTTCTCCGTGTGTGGCATATAGTGAGATGTGTGGCGTTCTCCGTGTGTGGCATATAGTGCGATGTGTGGCGCTCTCAGTGTGGCATATATCGCGATGTGTTGCGTTCTCCGTGTGTGGCATATAGTGCGATGTGTGGCGTTCTCCGTGTGTGGCATATAGTGCGATGTGTGGCGTTCTCCGTGTGTGGCATATATTGCGATGTGTGGCGCTCTCCGTGTGTGGCATATAGTGCGATGTGTGGCGCTCTCAGTGTGGCATATAATGCGATGTGTGGCGCTCTCGGTGTGTGGCATATATTGCGATGTGTGGCGTTCTCCGTGTGTGGCATATAGTGAGATGTGTGGCGTTCTCCGTGTGTGGCATATATTGCGATGTGTGGCGTTCTCCGTGTGTGGCATATAGTGCGATGTGTGGCGTTCTCCGTGTGTGGCATATAGTGAGATGTGTGGCGCTCTCGGTGTGTGGCATATAGTGCGATGTGTGGCGTTCTCCGTGTGTGGCATATAGTGCGATGTGTGGCGTTCTCCGTGTGTGGCATATATTGCGATGTGTGGCGCTCTCCGTGTGTGGCATATAGTGCGATGTGTGGCGCTCTCAGTGTGGCATATAATGCGATGTGTGGCGCTCTCGGTGTGTGGCATATATTGCGATGTGTGGCGTTCTCCGTGTGTGGCATATAGTGAGATGTGTGGCGTTCTCCGTGTGTGGCATATAGTGCGATGTGTGGCGTTCTCCGTGTGTGGCATATAGTGCGATGTGTGGCGTTCTCCGTGTGTGGCATATATTGCGATGTGTGGCGCTCTCAGTGTGGCATATAGTGCGATGTGTGGCGTTCTCCGTGTGTGGCATATATTGCGATGTGTGGCGCTCTCAGTGTGGCATATAGTGCGATGTGTGGCGCTCTCAGTGTGGCATATAATGCGATGTGTGGCGCTCTCCGTGTGTGGCATATATTGCGATGTGTGGCGTTCTCCGTGTGTGGCATATATTGCGATGTGTGGCGTTCTCCGTGTGTGGCATATAGTGCGATGTGTGGCGTTCTCCGTGTGTGGCATATAGTGCGATGTGTGGCGTTCTCCGTGTGTGGCATATATTGCGATGTGTGGCGCTCTCAGTGTGGCATATAGTGCGATGTGTGGCGTTCTCCGTGTGTGGCATATAGTGAGATGTGTGGCGTTCTCGGTGTGTGGCATATAGTGCGATGTGTGGCGTTCTCCGTGTGTGGCATATAGTGAGATGTGTGGCGTTCTCCGTGTGTGGCATATAGTGAGATGTGTGGCGTTCTCCGTGTGTGGCATATAATGCGATGTGTGGTGTTCTCCGTGTGTGGCATATAGTGAGATGTGTGGCGTTCTCCGTGTGTGGCATATAGTGCGATGTGTGCCGTTCTCCGTGTGTGGCATATATTGCGATGTGTGGCGTTCTCCGTGTGTGGCATATAGTGAGATGTGTTGCGCTCTCGGTGTGTGGGATATAGTGAGATGTGTGGCGCTCTCGGTGTGTAGTATATAGTGCGATGTGTGGCGTTCTCCGTGTGTGGCATATATTGCGATGTGTGGCGCTCTCAGTGTGGCATATAATGCGATGTGTGGCGTTCTCCGTGTGTGGCATATAGTGAGATGTGTGGTGTTCTCCGTGTGTGGCATATAGTGCGATGTGTGGCGTTCTCGGTGTGTGGCATATAGTGCGATGTGTGGCGTTCTCCGTGTGTGGCATATATTGCGATGTGTGGCGCTCTCCGTGTGTGGCATATAGTGAGATGTGTGGCGTTCTCCGTGTGTGGCATATAGTGAGATGTGTGGCGTTCTCCGTGTGTGGCATATAGTGCGATGTGTGGCGTTCTCCGTGTGTGGCATATAGTGCGATGTGTGGCGTTCTCCGTGTGTGGCATATAGTGAGATGTGTGGCGTTCTCCGTGTGTGGCATATATTGCGATGTGTGGCGTTCTCCGTGTGTGGCATATATTGCGATGTGTGGCGTTCTCCGTGTGTGGCATATATTGCGATGTGTGGCGCTCTCCGTGTGTGGCATATAGTGAGATGTGTGGCGTTCTCCGTGTGTGGCATATAGTGCGATGTGTGGCGTTCTCCGTGTGTGGCATATAGTGCGATGTGTGGTGTTCTCCGTGTGTGGCATATAGTGAGATGTGTGGCGTTCTCCGTGTGTGGCATATATTGCGATGTGTGGCGTTCTCCGTGTGTGGCATATAGTGCGATGTGTGGCGTTCTCCGTGTGTGGCATATATTGCGATGTGTGGCGTTCTCCGTGTGTGGCATATAGTGCGATGTGTGGCGTTCTCCGTGTGTGGCATATAGTGAGATGTGTGGCGTTCTCCGTGTGTGGCATATATTGCGATGTGTGGCGTTCTCCGTGTGTGGCATATAGTGCGATGTGTGGCGTTCTCCGTGTGTGGCATATAGTGAGATGTGTGGCGTTCTCCGTGTGTGGCATATATTGCGATGTGTGGTGTTCTCCGTGTGTGGCATATAGTGCGATGTGTGGCGTTCTCGGTGTGTGGCATATAGTGCGATGTGTGGCGTTCTCCGTGTGTGGCATATAGTGAGATGTGTGGCGTTCTCCGTGTGTGGCATATAGTGCGATGTGTGGCGCTCTTCGTGTGTGGCATATATTGCGATGTGTGGCGTTCTCCGTGTGTGGCATATAATGCGATGTGTGCCGTTCTCCGTGTGTGGCATATATTGCGATGTGTGGCGTTCTCCGTGTGTGGCATATAGTGAGATGTGTTGCGCTCTCGGTGTGTGGGATATAGTGCGATGTGTTGCGCTCTCGGTGTGTGGGATATAGTGAGATGTGTGGCGCTCTCGGTGTGTAGTATATAGTGAGATGTGTGGCGTTCTCCGTGTGTGGCATATATTGCGATGTGTGGCGCTCTCAGTGTGGCATATAATGCGATGTGTGGCGCTCTCAGTGTGGCATATAGTGAGATGTGTGGTGTTCTCCGTGTGTGGCATATAGTGCGATGTGTGGCGTTCTCCGTGTGTGGCACATAGTGCGATGTGTGGCGTTCTCCGTGTGTGGCATATAGTGCGATGTGTGGTGTTCTCCGTGTGTGGCATATAGTGAGATGTGTGGCGTTCTCCGTGTGTGGCATATAGTGAGATGTGTGGTGTTCTCCGTGTGTGTCATATAGTGCGATGTGTGGCGTTCTCCGTGTGTGGCATATAGTGCGATGTGTGGCGTTCTCCGTGTGTGGCATATAGTGCGATGTGTGGCGTTCTCCGTGTGTGGCATATAGTGAGATGTGTGGTGTTCTCCGTGTGTGGCATATAGTGCGATGTGTGGCGTTCTCGGTGTGTGGCATATATTGCGATGTGTGGTGTTCTCCGTGTGTGGCATATAGTGAGATGTGTGGCGTTCTCCGTGTGTGGCATATAGTGCGATGTGTGGCGTTCTCCGTGTGTGGCATATAGTGCGATGTGTGGCGTTCTCCGTGTGTGGCATATAGTGCGATGTGTGGCGTTCTCGGTGTGTGGCATATAGTGCGATGTGTGGCGTTCTCGGTGTGTGGCATATAGTGCGATGTGTGGCGTTCTCCGTGTGTGGCATATAGTGCGATGTGTGGCGTTCTCGGTGTGTGGCATATAGTGAGATGTGTTGCGCTCTAGGTGCGTAGTATATAGTGCAGTTTAGCTCACGTGGTCATCATGTCATCCATTTCTTCAGTAGTTTCCAAGCTGTCTGCGACCGGTACATCAGCAGGCTTGGTGTTAGGCCTAAGAAGATGGGTTATCACGCATAAGTCCATGCATTAATTTGCTAAGTACAGCTCTATCTATGCATTTCTTCGTCAATAAGTTTGGTTATTAAAAACATGCAGTATAAACATTTCTGCTTGGCCAGCATCATTTGTAGCTGATCTCTTGAGTCTTAAGACAGACATAGTTTAAAAATATGAGGAATCTTCAACAGTTTTCCATTTCTGTGACATGTGTCATCATGATATCCAATGACGCCGATAAACTTTTACAGTATTTGAGTAAAGGAATGGCTCAGGGTTCTTAGAAAATCGCTCCGTAGAAATACCTTTTGCGCCTAATTCATCCCAAATTGCCCCCTATACGAAGTGCAATAAAGTCCTCACGTGTGGCAATGAATGATTTCACCATATCTTTTAAGGCTGTTTTTTAGAAAGGATTTTTCTCCAAGACAGCAATACAAACTCTCTTGTGAAATCGCTCTTTTTGGTCCGAAAGAGCCCAGTCTCTCACGGCATTTCTCAAACTTTGAATTGGCTTATTTCAACACCTGTTCTTTAACCATTTGCAGAGGAGATAGAAGTGAAAAAAAGACGTTCTAGAAGTACCCTTCGCTCCGACGAGTTCGCTCCGACGGGTCACGGGAAACTACTCTGTTTTCACAGAGGAGTTAACAAACTAATTCAACATTGTGTTGGTTTAATTTTCCTCGGTCAACATTGTGTTGGTTTAACTTCCCTCTGTCAACATTGTGTTGGTTTAACTTCCCTCGGTCAACATTGTGTTGGTTTAACTTCCCTCGGTCAACATTGTGTTGGTTTAACTTCCCTCGGTCAACATTGTGTTGGTTTAACTTCCCTCGGTCAACATTGTGTTGGTTTAACTTCCCTCGGTCAACATTGTGTTGGTTTAACTTCCCTCGGTCAACACTGTGTTGATTTAACTTCCCTCGGTCAACACTGTGTTGCTTGAACTTCCCTCGGTCAACATTGTGTTGGTTTAACTTCCCTCGACCAACATTGTGTTGGTTTAACTTCCCTCGATCAACATTGTCTTGGTTTAACTTCCCTCTGTCAACATTGTGTTGGTCCTACTTCCCTCTGTCAACATTGTTTTGGTTTAACTTCCCTCTGTCAACATTGTGTTGGTCTAACTTCCCTCTGTCGACATTGTGTTGGTTTAACTTCCCTCTGTCAACATTGTTGTGGGTTAAGGTTCCCTGTTAAACACCACTTTCAGTGACAAGGCTCACTTATCGCCCAACACGCTAAAAGCCTACAAGTATCGCAGCCTCGTTAAACAAACGACGTCACATACCTCTCTGGTGTGTCGGACTTCAAGGGTTGCTCCTCTAGCAACGACTCGCTCTCATCGGAATCTGAATTAAGGCAAGTAAGGCAAGTAAGGAGCTCAGTACCAAAAACGATAGCAAGACTTTAATTAAGGGTAGCTTAGGGATTGTCTCGTGGAAGCGTAAAACTCTACTAATGGACGCACCATGAACTCTACTCATGGACGCACCTTTTGAAATTCAGTCAAACTCTTTTTTGTTTGCTTCTTCTTTTCCGTTAACGGAAATGTGTAGTTCCAGAAAATATCCATGAACTCTACTCAAGGATATGGATATTTACTGGAACTACACAATCCAGATAAAGTTTGAATTTTCTAGCCAATTAAGGTTTAATGATTATTTTTATTACATTTATAAATTTCAAGTTCTAAATAACCGCTTTTACTGTTTTTACTGCACGTGCATCAGGAAATAACGGAAACTTCGAGGTGGTGGTTGATGATTGGTTGGCTGTGATCACGTGACTGACCTTCGTCCCTATCCTCCGTCAAGGTGCTGTCAGCCCCCCACGATGACGTCAGGCTGTTCGCTGAGGACGCAAGAAAAGACCCGTCTTAACACTACTTGGTAGTGAATAACAAAACACGGATTGTGTACAAATCCCGCAAGAATAGACCCGTCTTACCACTGCTTGGTAGTGAATAACAAAACACGGATTGTGTACAAATGCCGCAAGAATAGACCCGTCTTACCACTACTTGGTAGTGAATAACAAAACACGGATTGTGTACAAATGCCGCAAGAATAGACCCGTCTTACCACTACTTGGTAGTGAATAACAAAACACGGATTGTGTACAAAGGCCGCAAGAAAAGACCCGTCTTAACACTACTTGGTAGTGAATAACAAAACACGGATTGTGTACAAATCCCGCAAGAATAGACCCGTCTTACCACTGCTTGGTAGTGAATAACAAAACACGGATTGTGTACAAAGGCCGCAAAAAAAGACCCGTCTTAACACTACTTGGTAGTAAAAAAACAAAACACGGATTGTGTACAAAGGCCACAAGAAAAGACCCGTCTTAACACTACTTGGTAGTAAAAAAACAAAACACGGATTGTGTACAAAGGCCGCAAGAAAAGACCCGTCTTACCACTACTTGGTAGTGAATAGCAAAACACGGATTGTGTACAAATGCCGCAAGAATAGACCCGTCTTACCACTACTTGGTAGTGAATAACAAAACACGGATTGTGTACAAATGCCGCAAGAATAGACCCGTCTTACCACTACTTGGTAGTGAATAACAAAACACGGATTGTGTACAAAGGCCGCAAGAAAAGACCCGTCTTAACACTGCTTGGTAGTGAATAACAAAACACGGATTGTGTACAAAGGCCGCAAGAAAAGACCTGTCTTAACACTACTTGGTAGTAAAAAACAAAACACGGATTGTGTACAAAGGCCGCAAGAAAAGACCCGTCTTACCACTACTTGGTAGTAAAAAACAAAACACGGATTGTGTACAAAGGCCGCAAGAATAGACCCGTCTTACCACTGCTTGGTAGTAAAAAAACAAAACACGGATTGTGTACAAAGGCCGCAAGAAAAGACCCGTCTTACCACTACTTGGTAGTAAAAAACAAAACACGGATTGTGTACAAAGGCCGCAAGAATAGACCCGTCTAACCACTACTTGGTAGTGAATAGCAAAACACAGATTGTGTACGAAGGCCACAAGAAAAGACCCGTCTTACCACTACTTGGTAGTAAAAAACAAAACACGGATTGTGTACAAAGGCCGCAAGAAAAGACCCGTCTTACAACTACTTGGTAGTGAATAACAAAACACGGATTGTGTACAAAGGCCGCAAGAATAGACCCGTCTTACCACTACTTGGTAGTGAATAACAAAACACGGATTGTGTACAAAGGCCGCAAGAAAAGACCCGTCTTAACACTACTTGGTAGTAAAAAAACAAAACACGGATTGTGTACAAAGGCCGCAAGAAAAGACCCGTCTTACCACTACTTGGTAGTAAAAAACAAAACACGGATTGTGTACAAAGGCCGCAAGAATAGACCCGTCTAACCACTACTTGGTAGTGAATAGCAAAACACAGATTGTGTACGAAGGCCGCAAGAAAAGACCCGTCTTACCACTACTTGGTAGTAAAAAACAAAACACGGATTGTGTACAAAGGCCGCAAGAAAAGACCCGTCTTACAACTACTTGGTAGTGAATAACAAAACACGGATTGTGTACAAAGGCCGCAAGAATAGACCCGTCTTACCACTACTTGGTAGTGAATAACAAAACACGGATTGTGTACAAAGGCCGCAAGAAAAGACCCGTCTTAACACTACTTGGTAGTAAAAAACAAAACACGGATTGTGTACAAAGGCCGCAAGAAAAGACCCGTCTTACCACTACTTGGTAGTAAAAAACAAAACACGGATTGTGTACAAAGGCCGCAAGAATAGACCCGTCTTACCACTGCTTGGTAGTAAAAAAACAAAACACGGATTGTGTACAAAGGCCGCAAGAAAAGACCCGTCTTACCACTACTTGGTAGTAAAAAACAAAACACGGATTGTGTACAAAGGCCGCAAGAATAGACCCGTCTAACCACTACTTGGTAGTGAATAGCAAAACACAGATTGTGTACGAAGGCCACAAGAAAAGACCCGTCTTACCACTACTTGGTAGTAAAAAACAAAACACGGATTGTGTACAAAGGCCGCAAGAAAAGACCCGTCTTACAACTACTTGGTAGTGAATAACAAAACACGGATTGTGTACAAAGGCCGCAAGAATAGACCCGTCTTACCACTACTTGGTAGTGAATAACAAAACACGGATTGTGTACAAAGGCCGCAAGGAAAGACCCGTCTTAACACTACTTGGTAGTAAAAAAACAAAACACGGATTGTGTACAAAGGCCGCAAGAAAAGACCCGTCTTACCACTACTTGGTAGTAAAAAACAAAACACGGATTGTGTACAAAGGCCGCAAGAATAGACCCGTCTAACCACTACTTGGTAGTGAATAGCAAAACACAGATTGTGTACGAAGGCCGCAAGAAAAGACCCGTCTTACCACTACTTGGTAGTAAAAAACAAAACACGGATTGTGTACAAAGGCCGCAAGAAAAGACCCGTCTTACAACTACTTGGTAGTGAATAACAAAACACGGATTGTGTACAAAGGCCGCAAGAATAGACCCGTCTTACCACTACTTGGTAGTGAATAACAAAACACGGATTGTGTACAAAGGCCGCAAGAAAAGACCCGTCTTACCACTACTTGGTAGTGAATAACAAAACACGGATTGTGTACATAGGCCGCAAGAAAAGACCCGTCTTACCCCTACTTGGTAGTGAATAACAAAACACGGATTGTGTACAAAGGCCACAAGAAAAGACCCGTCTTACCACTACTTGGTAGTGAATAACAAAACACGGATTGTGTACAAAGGCCGCAAGAAAAGACCCGTCTTACCCCTACTTGGTAGTGAATAACAGAACACGGATTGTGTACAAAGGCCGCAAGAAAAGACCCGTCTTACCACTACTTGGTAGTGAATAACAAAACACGGATTGTGTACAAAGGCCGCAAGAATAGACCCGTCTTACCACTACTTGGTAGTAAAAAACAAAACACGGATTGTGTACAAAGGCCGCAAGAAAAGACCCGTCTAACCACTACTTGGTAGTGAATAACAAAACACGGATTGTGTACAAAGGCCGCAAGAATAGACCCGTCTTAACACTACTTGGTAGTGAATAACAAAACACGGATTGTGAACAAAGGCCGCAAGAAAAGACCCGTCTAACCACTACTTGGTAGTGAATAACAAAACAAGGATTGTTATCTCATTTACATAGGGATGGATATATCTTTTTAGGTGAAGAACCTTTTCGATCAGCTTTATGCCTAGTTATCAACAAGCCTCCATCAATTTTGAAACGTAAATGATAGATTAGTTTACGAATCCCTCTCGCCCCTATTCACTTCTTAAGTACACTATTCACCCCTGAAGTAAACTATTCACTCCTGAAGTACTCTATTTACTCCTGAAGTACACTATTCACCCCTGAAGTAAACTATTCACTCCTGAAGTACAATTTTAAAACTAGAAAAGTAATTAAATCGCCATCTCTTTTTCAAAAAGAAAATAATTTTAAAAAGCACATAAACGCTAGGTAGAAGCATGGAGTTAGAAACCTCCATAGTACAAGGCAATTTTGGCATACCGTGACGCCATAGTAGACCTAAAGCTCCGGATTCCTGTGGATGACCTCAGGGGAATGGATAGAGACCCCGGTTGACGCCATATCGAAAACCACAGAGAGCTCCCAAACCACAGGATACCCGAAAGATGCTTACTGATAAAAATAGCTGATACGCACCATTTGCAGCGCGACCAGACTTCATGACGTAGAACGACTCCCCCTTGTACTTCCACCCCTGCAGTGCCTTGGCCTTGTTGACGCAAGAGCGGATGACAGAGAGAGTGCCTGTCTCCAGTAAGTGGAGTTCCACGGCCCCCGGCACCGCGGTACGGGACACAAAGAACATGTACTCTAGGCGGTACTCGGTACTTGGCGGGTCTGGAATCAAACACACACTTATAAATACAGAGTTATAGTGATAGCGGTATAAGTACAACATGTACTCTAGGCGGTACTCGGTACTAGGCGGGTCTACAATCAAACACACACTTATAAATACAGAGTTATAGTGATAGCGGTATAAGTACAACATGTACTCTAGGCGGTACTCGGTACTTGGCGGGTCTGGAATCAAACACACACTTATAAATACAGTTATAGTGATAGCGGTATAAGTAGAACATGTACTCTAGGCGGTACTCGGTACTAGGCGGGTCTACAATCAAACACACACTTATAAATACAGAGTTATAGTGATAGCGGTATAAGTACAACATGTACTCTAGGCGGTACTCGGTACTTGGCGGGTCTGGAATCAAACACACACTTATAAATACAGTTATAGTGATAGCGGTATAAGTAGAACATGTACTCTAGGCGGTACTCGGTACTAGGCGGGTCTACAATCAAACACACACTTATAAATACAGAGTTATAGTGATAGCGGTATAAGTAGAACATGTACTCTAGGCGGTACTCGGTACTAGGCGGGTCTACAATCAAACACACACTTATAAATACAGAGTTATAGTGATAGCGGTATAAGTACAACATGTACTCTAGGCGGTACTCGGTACTAGGCGGGTCTTGAATCAAACACACACTTATAAATACAGAGTTATAGTGATAGCGGTATAAGTAGAACATGTACTCTAGGCGGCATTTGGTACTGAAAGGGTCCACCAAAGAACACAAATTCAGAGATTTTAAGTAGATCTGGGCGTACTCGGTACTGGTATATCTACCACCAAATTGTACTTATAATTCCAAAGTATAAAGAGATCGCGGTAGAACATGTACTCTACTTGATGTACCTGTTACATGTATATGTATTACAGGTTTTAACAGGTTAAAAGTCAAGGTTACGAATAGCGCCAAGCGCGCTAGTCACACCGTGCCTTCGCCT